>NC_092734.1:31218770-31518770 GCF_047496885.1 Scyliorhinus torazame
AGTGTGTCCCAGAGAGAGATCCAGCACAGTGTGACCCAGAGAGAGATCCAGCACAGTGTGTCCCAGAGAGAGATCCAGCACAATCCCAGAGAGAGATCCAGCACAGTGTGACCCAGAGAGAGATCCAGCACAGTGTGTCCCAGAGAGAGATCCAGCACAGTGTGTCCCAGAGAGAGATCCGGCACAGTGAGTCCCAGAGAGAGATCCAGCACAGTGTGTCCCAGAGAGAGATCCAGCACAGTGTGTCCCAGAGAGAGATACAGCACAGTGTGACCCAGAGAGAGACCCAGCACAGTGTGTCCCAGAGAGAGATCCAGCACAGTGTGTCCCAGAGAGAGATCCAGCACAGTGTGTCCCAGAGAGAGATCCAGCACATTGTGTCCCAGAGAGAGATCTGGCACAGTGTGACCCAGAGAGAGATCCAGCACAGTGTGTCCCAGAGAGATCCGGCACAGTGTGTCCCAGAGAGAGATCCAGCACAGTGTGTCCCAGAGAGAGACCCAGCCCAATCCCAGAGAGAGATCCGGCACAGTGTGTCCCAGAGAGAGATCCAGCACAGTGTGACCCAGAGAGAGATCCAGCACAGTGTGTCCCAGAGAGAGATCCAGCACAGTGTGTCCCAGAGAGAGATCCAGCACAGTGTGTCCCAGAGAGAGATCCAGCACAGTGTGACCCAGAGAGAGATCCAGCACAGTGTGTCCCAGAGGGAGATCCAGCACAGTGTGAGACCCAGAGAGAGATCCAGCACAGTGTGTCCCAGAGAGAGGTCCAGCACAGTGTGTCCCAGAGAGCGGTCCAGCACAGTGTGTCCCAGAGAGAGATCCGGCACAGTGTGTCCCAGAGAGAGATCCAGCACAATCCCAGAGAGAGATCCAGCACAGTGTGACCCAGAGAGAGATCCAGCACAGTGTGTCCCAGAGAGAGATCCAGCACAGTGTGACCCAGTGAGAGATCCAGCACAGTGTGTCCCAGAGAGAGATCCAGCACAATCCCAGAGAGAGATCCAGCACAGTGTGACCCAGAGAGAGATCCAGCACAGTGTGTCCCAGAGAGAGATCCAGCACAGTGTGTCCCAGAGAGAGATCCGGCACAGTGAGTCCCAGAGAGAGATCCAGCACAGTGTGTCCCAGAGAGAGATCCAGCACAGTGTGTCCCAGAGAGAGATACAGCACAGTGTGACCCAGAGAGAGACCCAGCACAGTGTGTCCCAGAGAGAGATCCAGCACAGTGTGTCCCAGAGAGAGATCCAGCACAGTGTGTCCCAGAGAGAGAGATCCGGCACAGTGTGTCCCAGAGAGAGATCCAGCACAGTGTGTCCCAGAGAGAGATCCGGCACAGTGAGTCCCAGAGAGAGATCCGGCACAGTGAGTCCCAGAGAGAGATCCAGCACAGAGTGTCCCAGAGAGAGATCCAGCACAGTGTGTCCCAGAGAGAGATCCAGCACAGTGTGTCCCAGAGAGAGATCCAGCACAGTGCGTCCCAGAGAGAGATCCAGCACAGTGTGTCCCAGAGAGAGATCCAGCACAGTGTGACCCAGAGAGAGATCCGGCACAGTGAGTCCCAGAGAGAGATCCAGCACAGTGTCCCCCAGAGAGAGATCCAGCACAGAGTGTCCCAGAGAGAGATCCAGCACAGTGTGTCCGAGAGAGAGATCCAGCACAGTGTGTCCGAGAGAGAGATCCGGCACAGTGAGTCCCAGAGAGAGAACCAGCACAGTGAGTCCCAGAGAGAGATCCAGCACAGAGTGTCCAGAGAGAGATCCAGCACAGTGTGTCCCAGAGGGAGATCCAGCACAGTGTGAGACCCAGAGAGAGATCCAGCACAGTGTGTCCCAGAGAGAGATACAGCACAGTGTGACCCAGAGAGAGATCCAGCACAATCCCAGAGAGAGACCCAGCACAGTGTGTCCCAGAGAGAGATCCAGCACAGTGTGTCCCAGAGAGAGATCCAGCACAGTGTGTCCCAGAGAGAGATCCGGCACAGTGTGTCCCAGAGGGAGATCCAGCACAGTGTGTCCCAGACAGAGATCCGGCACAGTGTGACCCAGAGAGAGATCCAGCACAGTGTGACCCAGAGAGAGATCCGGCACAGTGTGTCCCAGAGAGAAATCCGGCACAGTGTGTCCCAGAGAGAGATCCAGCACTGTGTGACCCAGAGAGAGATCCAGCACAGTGTGACCCAGAGAGAGATCCAGCACAGTGTGTCCCAGAGAGAGATCTGGCACAGTGTGGCCCAGAGAGAGATCCAGCACAGTGTGGCCCAGAGGGAGATCCAGCACAGAGTGTCCCAGAGAGCGATCCGGCACAGTGTGTCCCAGAGAGAGAACCGGCACAGTGTGACCCAGTGAGAGATCCAGCGCAGTGTGTCCCAGAGAGAGATCCAGCACAGTGTGTCCCAGAGAGAGATCCAGCACAGTGTGTCCCAGAGAGAGATCCGGCACAGTGTGTCCCAGAGAGAGATCCGGCACAGAGTGACCCAGAGAGAGATCCGGCACAGTGTGTCCCAGAGAGAGATCCGGCACAGTGTGTCCCATAGAGAGATCTAGCACAGTGTGTCCCAGAGAGAGATCTAGCACAGTGTGTCCCAGAGAGAGATCCAGCACAGTGTGTCCCAGAGAGATCCAGCACAGTGTGTCCCAGAGAGAGATGCAGCACAGTGTGTCCCAGAGAGAGATCCAGCACAGTGTGTCCCAGAGAGAGATCCAGCACAGTGTGTCCCAGAGAGAGATCCAGCACAGTGTGACCCAGAGAGAGATCCAGGACAGTGTGACCCAGAGAGAGATCCAGCACAGTGTGTCCCAGAGAGAGATCCAGCACAGTGTGTCCCAGAGAGATCCAGCACAGTGTGTCCCAGAGAGAGATGCAGCACAGTGTGTCCCAGAGAGAGATGCAGCACAGTGTGTCCCAGAGAGAGATCCAGCACAGTGTGTCCCAGAGAGAGATCCAGCACAGAGTGTCCAGAGAGAGATCCAGCACAGTGTGTCCCAGAGGGAGATCCAGCACAGTGTGAGACCCAGAGAGAGATCCAGCACAGTGTGTCCCAGAGAGAGATACAGCACAGTGTGACCCAGAGAGAGATCCAGCACAATCCCAGAGAGAGACCCAGCACAGTGTGTCCCAGAGAGAGATCCAGCACAGTGTGTCCCAGAGAGAGATCCAGCACAGTGTGTCCCAGAGAGAGATCCGGCACAGTGTGTCCAAGAGAGAGATCCGGCACAGTGTGTCCCAGAGAGAGATTCAGCACAGTGTGTCCCAGACAGAGATCCGGCACCGTGTGACCCAGAGGGAGATCCGGCACCGTGTGTCCCAGAGGGAGATCCAGCACAGTGTGTCCCAGACAGAGATCCGGCACAGTGTGACCCAGAGAGAGATCCAGCACAGTGTGACCCAGAGAGAGATCCGGCACAGTGTGTCCCAGAGAGAAATCCGGCACAGTGTGTCCCAGAGAGAGATCCAGCACTGTGTGACCCAGAGAGAGATCCAGCACAGTGTGACCCAGAGAGAGATCCAGCACAGTGTGACCCAGAGAGAGATCCAGCACAGTGTGTCCCAGAGAGAGATCTGGCACAGTGTGGCCCAGAGAGAGATCCAGCACAGTGTGGCCCAGAGGGAGATCCAGCACAGAGTGTCCCAGAGAGAGATCCAGCACAGTGTGTCCCAGAGAGAGATCCGGCACAGTGTGTCCCAGAGAGAGATCCAGCACAGAGTGTCCCAGAGAGCGATCCGGCACAGTGTGTCCCAGAGAGAGAACCTGCACAGTGTGACCCAGTGAGAGATCCAGCACAGTGTGTCCCAGAGAGAGATCCAGCACAGTGTGTCCCAGAGAGAGATCCGGCACAGTGTGTCCCAGAGAGAGATCCGGCACAGTGTGTCCCAGAGAGAGATCCGGCACAGAGTGACCCAGAGAGAGATCCGGCACAGTGTGTCCCAGAGAGAGATCCGGCACAGTGTGTCCCAGAGAGAGATCCAGCACAGTGTGTCCCAGAGAGAGATCCAGCACAGTGTGTCCCAGAGAGAGATCCGGCACAGTGTGTCCCAGAGGGAGATCCAGCACAGTGTGTCCCAGACAGAGATCCGGCACAGTGTGACCCAGAGAGAGATCCAGCACAGTGTGACCCAGAGAGAGATCCGGCACAGTGTGTCCCAGAGAGAAATCCGGCACAGTGTGTCCCAGAGAGAGATCCAGCACTGTGTGACCCAGAGAGAGATCCAGCACAGTGTGACCCAGAGAGAGATCCAGCACAGTGTGTCCCAGAGAGAGATCTGGCACAGTGTGGCCCAGAGAGAGATCCAGCACAGTGTGGCCCAGAGGGAGATCCAGCACAGAGTGTCCCAGAGAGCGATCCGGCACAGTGTGTCCCAGAGAGAGAACCGGCACAGTGTGACCCAGTGAGAGATCCAGCGCAGTGTGTCCCAGAGAGAGATCCAGCACAGTGTGTCCCAGAGAGGGATGCAGCACAGTGTGTCCCAGAGAGAGATCCAGCACAGTGTGTCCCAGAGAGAGTTCCAGCACAGTGTGTCCCAGAGAGATCCAGCACAGTGTGTCCCAGAGAGAGATGCAGCACAGTGTGTCCCAGAGAGAGATCCAGCACAGTGTGTCCCAGAGAGAGATCCAGCACAGTGTGTCCCAGAGAGAGATCCAGCACAGTGTGACCCAGAGAGAGATCCAGGACAGTGTGACCCAGAGAGAGATCCAGCACAGTGTGTCCCAGAGAGAGATCCAGCACAGTGTGTCCCAGAGAGATCCAGCACAGTGTGTCCCAGAGAGAGATGCAGCACAGTGTGTCCCAGAGAGAGATGCAGCACAGTGTGTCCCAGAGAGAGATCCAGCACAGTGTGTCCCAGAGAGAGATCCAGCACAGTGTGTCCCAGAGAGAGATCCAGCACAGTGTGTCCCAGAGAGAGATCCAGCACAGTGTGTCCCAGAGAGAGTTCCAGCACAGTGTGTCCCAGAGAGAGATCCGGCACAGTGTGTCCCAGAGAGAGATCCAGCACAATCCCAGAGAGAGATCCGGCACAGTGTGTCCCAGAGAGAGATCCAGCACAGTGTGTCCCAGAGAGAGATCCAGCACAGTGTGTCCCAGAGAGAGATCCAGCACAGTGTGTCCCAGAGCGAGATCCAGCACAGTGTGTCCCAGAGAGAGATCCAGCACAGTGAGTCCCAGACAGAGATCCAGCACAGTGTGTCCCAGAGAGAGATCCAGCACAGTGTGTACCAGAGAGATCCGGCACAGTGTGTCCCAGAGAGAGATGCAGCACAGTGTGTCCCAGAGAGAGATCCAGCACAGTGTGTCCCAGAGAGAGATCCGGCACAGTGTGTCCCAGAGAGAGATCCAGCACAGTGAGTCCCAGAGAGAGATCCAGCACAGTGTGTCCCAGAGAGAGATCCGGCACAGTGTGACCCAGAGAGAGATCCGGCACAGTGTGTCCCAGTGAGAGATCCGGCACAGTGTGTCCCAGTGAGAGATCCGGCACAGTGTGTCCCAGAGAGAGATCCGGCACAGTGTGTCCCAGAGAGAGATCCAGCACAGTGTGACATAGAGAGAGATCCAGCACAGTGTGTCCCAGAGAGAGATCCAGCACAGTGAGTCCCAGAGAGAGATCCAGCACAGTGTGACTCAGAGAGAGATCCAGCACAGTGTGTCCCAGAGAGAGATCCAGCACAATCCCAGAGAGAGATCCAGCAAAGTGAGTCCCAGAGAGAGATCCAGCACAGTGTGTCCCAGAGAGAGATCCAGCACAGTGTGTCCCAGAGAGAGATCCGGCACAGTGTGTCCCAGAGAGAAATCCAGCACAGTGTGTCCCAGAGAGAGATCCAGCACAGTGTGACCCAGAGAGAGATCCAGCACAGTGTGTCCCAGAGAGCGATCCGGCACAGTGTGTCCCAGAGAGAAATCCGGCGCAGTGTGTCCCAGAGAGAGATCCGGCACAGTGTGACCCAGAGAGAGATCCAGCACAGTGTGTCCCAGAGAGAGATCCAGCACAGTGAGTCCCAGAGAGATCCAGCACAGTGTGTCCCAGAGAGAGATCCAGCACAGTGTGACCCAGAGAGAGATCCGGCACAGTGTGTCCCAGAGAGAGATCCGGCACAGTGTGTCCCAGTGAGAGATCCGGCACAGTGTGTCACAGAGAGAGATCCGGCACAGTGTGTCCCAGAGAGAGATCCGGCACAGTGTGACATAGAGAGAGATCCAGCACAGTGTGTCCCAGAGAGAGATCCAGCACAGTGAGTCCCAGAGAGAGATCCAGCACAGTGTGACTCAGAGAGAGATCCAGCACAGTGTGTCCCAGAGAGAGATCCAGCACAATCCCAGAGAGAGATCCAGCACAGTGAGTCCCAGAGAGAGATCCAGCACAGTGTGTCCCAGAGAGAGATCCAGCACAGAGTGTCCCAGAGAGATCCGGCACAGTGTGTCCCAGAGAGAGATCCAGCACAGTGTGTCCCAGAGAGAGATCCGGCACAGTGTGTCCCAGAGAGAAATCCAGCACAGTGTGTCCCAGAGAGAGATCCAGCACAGTGTGACCCAGAGAGAGATCCAGCACAGTGTGTCCCAGAGAGCGATCCGGCACAGTGTGTCCCAGAGAGAAATCCGGCGCAGTGTGTCCCAGAGAGAGATCCGGCACAGTGTGACCCAGAGAGAGATCCAGCACAGTGTGTCCCAGAGAGAGATCCAGCACAGTGTGACCCAGAGAGAGATCCGGCGCAATGTGTCCCAGAGAGAGATCCGGCACAGTGTGACCCAGAGAGAGATCCGGCACAGTGTGTCCCAGAGAGAGATCCGGCACAGAGTGTCCCAGAGAGAGATCCGGCACAGTGTGTCCCAGAGAGAGATCCGGCACAGTGTGTCCCAGAGAGAGATCCAGCACAGTGTGTCCCAGAGAGAGATCCAGCACAGTGTGTCCCAGAGAGAGATCCAGCACAGTGTGTCCCAGAGAGAGATCCGGCACAGTGTGTCCCAGAGAGAGATCCGGCACAGTGTGTCCCAGAGAGAGATCCGGCACAGTGTGTCCCAGAGAGAGATCCAGCACAGTGTGTCCCAGAGAGAGATCTGGCACAGTGTGTCCCAGAGAGAGATCCGGCACAGTGTGACCCAGAGAGAGATCCAGCACAGTGTGTCCCAGAGAGAGATCCAGCACAGTGTGTCCCAGAGAGAGATCCGGCACAGTGTGTCCCAGAGAGAGATCCGGCACAGTGTGTCCCAGAGAGAGATCCGGCACAGTGTGTCCCAGAGAGAGATCCGGCACAGTGTGTCCCAGAGAGAGATCCGGCACAGTGTGTCCCAGAGAGAGATCCAGCACAGTGTGTCCCAGAGAGAGATGCGGCACAGTGTGTCCCAGAGAGAGATCCGGCACAGTGTGACCCAGAGAGAGATCCAGCACAGTGTGTCCCAGAGAGAGATCCAGCACAGTGTGTCCCAGAGAGAGATCCAGCACAGTGTGTCCCAGAGAGAGATCCGGCACAGTGTGTCCCAGAGAGAGATCCAGCACAGTGTGTCCCAGAGAGAGATCCAGCACAGTGTGTCCCAGAGAGAGATCCGGCACAGTGTGTCCCAGAGAGAGATCCAGCACAGTGTGTCCCAGAGAGAGATCCGGCACAGTGTGACCCAGAGAGAGATCCAGCACAGTGTGTCCCAGAGAGAGGTCCAGCACAGTGTGTCCCAGAGAGAGGTCCAGCACAGTGTGTCCCAGAGAGAGATCCAGCACAGTGTGTCCCAGAGAGAGATCCAGCACAGTGTGTCCCAGAGAGAGATCCAGCACAGTGTGTCCCAGAGAGAGATCTGGCACGGTGTGACCCAGAGAGAGATCCAGCACAGTGTGTCCCAGAGAGATCCGGCACAGTGTGTCCCAGAGAGAGATCCAGCACAGTGTGTCCCAGAGAGAGACCCAGCCCAATCCCAGAGAGAGATCCGGCACAGTGTGTCCCAGAGAGAGATCCAGCACAGTGTGACCCAGAGAGAGATCCAGCACAGTGTGTCCCAGAGAGAGATCCAGCACAGTGTCCCACAGAGAGAGATCCAGCACAGTGTGTCCCAGAGAGAGATCCAGCACAGTGTGTCCCAGAGAGAGATCCAGCACAGTGTGTCCTAGAGAGATTACCGGCACAGTGTGTCCCAGAGAGAGATCCAGCACAGTGTGTCCCAGAGAGAGATCCAGCACAGTGTGTCCCAGAGAGAGATCCAGCACAGTGTGTCCCAGAGAGAGATCCAGCACAGTGTGTCCCAGAGAGAGATCCAGCACAGTGTGTCCCAGAGAGAGATCCGGCACAGTGTGTCCCAGAGAGAGATCCGGCACAGTGTGTCCCAGAGAGAGATCCAGCACAGTGTGCCCCAGAGAGAGGTCCAGCACAGTGTGTCCCAGAGAGAGGTCGAGCACAGTGTGTCCCAGAGAGAGATCCAGCACAGTGTGTCCCAGAGAGAGATCCAGCACAGTGTGTCCCAGAGAGAGATCTGGCACAGTGTGACCCAGAGAGAGATCCAGCACAGTGTGTCCCAGAGAGATCCGGCACAGTGTGTCCCAGAGAGAGATCCAGCACAGTGTGTCCCAGAGAGAGACCCAGCCCAATCCCAGAGAGAGATCCGGCACAGTGTGTCCCAGAGAGAGATCCAGCACAGTGTGACCCAGAGAGAGATCCAGCACAGTGTGTCCCAGAGAGAGATCCAGCACAGTGTGTCCCAGAGAGAGATCCAGCACAGTGTGTCCCAGAGAGAGATCCAGCACAGTGTGTCCCAGAGAGAGATCCAGAACAGTGTGTCCCAGAGAGAGATCCAGCACAGTGTGACCCAGAGAGAGATCCAGCACAGTGTGTCCCAGAGGGCGATCCAGCACAGTGTGAGACCCAGAGAGAGATCCAGCACAGTGTGTCCCAGAGAGAGGTCCAGCACAGTGTGTCCCAGAGAGAGGTCCAGCACAGTGTGTCCCAGAGAGAGATCCGGCACAGTGTGTCCCAGAGAGAGATCCAGCACAATCCCAGAGAGAGATCCAGCACAGTGTGACCCAGAGAGAGATCCAGCACAGTGTGTCCCAGAGAGAGATCCAGCACAGTGTGACCCAGAGAGAGATCCAGCACAGTGTGTCCCAGAGAGAGATCCAGCACAATCCCAGAGAGAGATCCAGCACAGTGTGACCTAGAGAGATATCCAGCACAGTGTGTCCCAGAGAGAGATCCGGCACAGTGTGACCCAGACAGAGATCCGGCACAGTGTGACCCAGAGAGAGATCCAGCACAGTGTGACCCAGAGAGAGATCCAGCACAGTGTGTCCCAGAGAGAGATCCGGCACAGTGAGTCCCAGAGAGAGATCCAGCACAGTGTGTCCCAGAGAGAGATCCAGCACAGTGTGTCCCAGAGAGAGATCTGGCACGGTGTGTCCCAGAGAGATCCGGCACAGTGTGTCCCAGAGAGAGATCCAGCACAGTGTGTCCCAGAGAGAGACCCAGCCCAATCCCAGAGTGAGATCCGGCACAGTGTGTCCCAGAGAGAGATCCAGCACAGTGTGACCCAGAGAGAGATCCAGCACAGTGTGTCCCAGAGAGAGATCCAGCACAGTGTCCCACAGAGAGAGATCCAGCACAGTGTGTCCCAGAGAGAGATCCAGCACAGTGTGTCCCAGAGAGAGATCCAGCACAGTGTGTCCCAGAGAGATATCCGGCACAGTGTGTCCCAGAGAGAGATCCAGCACAGTGTGTCCCAGAGAGAGATCCAGCACAGTGTGTCCCAGAGAGAGATCCAGCACAGTGTGTCCCAGAGAGAGATCCAGCACAGTGTGTCCCAGAGAGAGATCCGGCACAGTGTGTCCCAGAGAGAGATCCAGCACAGTGTGTCCCAGAGAGAGATCCGGCACAGTGTGTCCCAGAGAGAGATCCGGCACAGTGTGTCCCAGAGAGAGATCCAGCACAGTGTGTCCCAGAGAGAAGTCCAGCACAGTGTGTCCCAGAGAGAGGCCGAGCACAGTGTGTCACAGAGAGAGATCCAGCACAGTGTGTCCCAGAGAGAGATCCAGCACAGTGTGTCCCAGAGAGAGATCTGGCACAGTGTGACCCAGAGAGAGATCCAGCACAGTGTGTCCCAGAGAGATCCGGCACAGTGTGTCCCAGAGAGAGATCCAGCACAGTGTGTCCCAGAGAGAGACCCAGCCCAATCCCAGAGAGAGATCCGGCACAGTGTGTCCCAGAGAGAGATCCAGCACAGTGTGACCCAGAGAGAGATCCAGCACAGTGTGTCCCAGAGAGAGATCCAGCACAGTGTGTCCCAGAGAGAGATCCAGCACAGTGTGTCCCAGAGAGAGATCCAGCACAGTGTGTCCCAGAGAGAGATCCAGCACAGTGTGTCCCAGAGAGAGATCCAGCACAGTGTGTCCCAGAGAGAGATCCAGCACAGTGTGTCCCAGAGGGAGATCCAGCACAGTGTGAGACCCAGAGAGAGATCCAGCACAGTGTGTCCCAGAGAGAGGTCCAGCACAGTGTGTCCCAGAGAGAGGTCCAGCACAGTGTGTCCCAGAGAGAGATCCGGCACAGTGTGTCCCAGAGAGAGATCCAGCACAATCCCAGAGAGAGATCCAGCACAGTGTGACCCAGAGAGAGATCCAGCACAGTGTGTCCCAGAGAGAGATCCAGCACAGTGTGACCCAGATAGAGATCCAGCACAGTGTGTCCCAGAGAGAGATCCAGCACAATCCCAGAGAGAGATCCAGCACAGTGTGACCCAGAGAGAGATCCAGCACAGTGTGTCCCAGAGAGAGATCCAGCACAGTGTGACCCAGAGAGAGATCCGGCACAGTGTGACCCAGACAGAGATCCGGCACAGTGTGACCCAGAGAGAGATCCCGCACAGTGTGACCCAGAGAGAGACCCAGCACAGTGTGTCCCAGAGAGAGATCCAGCACAGTGTGTCCCAGAGAGAGATCCAGCACAGTGTGTCCCAGAGAGAGATCCAGCACAGTGTGTCCCAGAGAGAGATCCGGCACAGTGTGTCCCAGAGAGAGATCCGGCACAGTGTGTCCCAGAGAGAGATCCAGCACAGTGTGTCCCAGAGAGAGATCCGGCACAGTCAGTCCCAGAGATTGATCCGGCACAGTGAGTCCCAGAGAGAGATCCAGCACAGAGTGTCCCAGAGAGAGATCCAGCACAGTATGTCCCAGAGAGAGATCCAGCACAGTGTGTCCCAGAGAGAGATCCAGCACAGTGCGTCCCAGTGAGAGATCCAGCACAGTGTGTCCCAGAGAGAGATCCAGCACAGTGTGACCCAGAGAGAGATCCGGCACAGTGAGTCCCAGAGAGAGATCCAGCACAGAGTGTCCCAGAGAGAGATCCGGCACAGTGAGTCCCAGAGAGAGATCCAGCACAGAGTGTCCCAGAGAGAGATCCAGCACAGTGTGTCCCAGAGAGAGATCCAGCACAGTGTGTCCGAGAGAGAGATCCGGCACAGTGAGTCCCAGAGAGAGATCCGGCACAGTGAGTCCCAGAGAGAGATCCAGCACAGTGTGTCCGAGAGAGAGATCCGGCACAGTGAGTCCCAGAGAGAGAACCAGCACAGTGAGTCCCAGAGAGAGATCCAGCACAGAGTGTCCAGAGAGAGATCCAGCACAGTGTGTCCCAGAGGGAGATCCAGCACAGTGTGAGACCCAGAGAGAGATCCAGCACAGTGTGTCCCAGAGAGAGATACAGCACAGTGTGACCCAGAGAGAGATCCAGCACAATCCCAGAGAGTGATCCAGCACAGTGTGTCCCAGAGAGAGATCCAGCACAGTGTGTCCCAGAGAGAGAACCAGCACAGTGTGTCCCAGAGAGAGATCCGGCACAGTGTGTCCAAGAGAGAGTTCCGGCACAGTGTGTCCCAGAGAGAGATCCAGCACAGTGTGTCCCAGAGAGAGATTCAGCACAGTGTGTCCCAGACAGAGATCCGGCACCGTGTGACCCAGAGGGAGATGCAGCACAGTGTGTCCCAGAGAGAGATCCAGCACAGTGTGTCCCAGAGAGAGATCCAGCACAGTGTGTCCCAGAGAGAGATCCAGCACAGTGTGTCCCAGAGAGAGTTCCAGCACAGTGTGTCCCAGAGAGAGATCCGGCACAGTGTGTCCCAGAGAGAGATCCAGCACAATCCCAGAGAGAGATCCGGCACAGTGTGTCCCAGAGAGAGATCCAGCACAGCGTGTCCCAGAGAGAGATCCAGCAGTGTGTCCCAGAGAGAGATCCAGCACAGTGTGTCCCAGAGAGAGAACCAGCACAGTGTGTCCCAGAGAGAGATCCAGCACAGTGAGTCCCAGAGAGAGATCCAGCACAGTGTGTCCCAGAGAGAGATCCAGCACAGTGTGACCCAGAGAGAGATCCGGCACAGTGTGTCACAGAGAGAGACCCAGCGCAATCCCAGAGAGAGATCCAGCACAGAGTGTCCCAGAGAGATCCGGCACAGTGTGTCCCAGAGAGATCCGGCACAGTGTGTCCCAGAGAGAGATGCAGCACAGTGTGTCCCAGAGAGAGATCCAGCACAGTGTGTCCCAGAGAGAGATCCGGCACAGTGTGTCCCAGAGAGAGATCCAGCACAGTGAGTCCCAGAGAGAGATCCAGCACAGTGTGTCCCAGAGAGAGATCCAGCACAGTGTGACCCAGAGAGAGATCCGGCACAGTGTGTCCCAGAGAGAGATCCGGCACAGTGTGTCCCAGTGAGAGATCCGGCACAGTGTGTCCCAGAGAGAGATCCGGCACAGTGTGTCCCAGAGAGAGATCCAGCACAGTGTGACATAGAGAGAGATCCAGCACAGTGTGTCCCAGAGAGAGATCCAGCACAGTGAGTCCCAGAGAGAGATCCAGCACAGTGTGACTCAGAGAGAGATCCAGCACAGTGTGTCCCAGAGAGAGATCCAGCACAATCCCAGAGAGAGATCCAGCACAGTGAGTCCCAGAGAGAGATCCAGCACAGTGTGTCCCAGAGAGAGATCCGGCACAGTGTGTCCCAGAGAGAGCTCCAGCACAGAGTGTCCCAGAGAGAGATCCAGCACAGAGTGTCCCAGAGAGAGATCCAGCACAATCCCAGAGAGAGATCCAGCACAGTGTGTCCCAGAGAGAGATCCAGCACAGTGTGTCCCAGAGAGATCCGGCACAGTGTGTCCCAGAGAGAGCTCCAGCACAGAGTGTCCCAGAGAGAGATCCAGCACAGAGTGTCCCAGAGAGAGATCCAGCACAATCCCAGAGAGAGATCCAGCACAGTGTGTCCCAGAGAGAGATCCAGCACAGAGTGTCCCAGAGAGAGATCCAGCACAATCCCAGAGAGAGATCCAGCACAGAGTGTCCCAGAGAGAGATCCGGCACAGTGTGTCCCAGAGAGAGATCCAGCACAGTGAGTCCCAGAGAGAGATCCAGCACAGTGTCTCCCAGAGAGAGATCCAGCACAGAGTGTCCCAGAGAGAGATCCAGCACAATCCCAGAGAGAGATCCAGCACAGAGTGTCCCAGAGAGAGATCCAGCACAATCCCAGAGAGAGATCCAGCACAGAGTGTCCCAGAGAGAGATCCGGCACAGTGTGTCCCAGAGAGAGATCCAGCACAGTGAGTCCCAGAGAGAGATCCAGCACAGTGTGTCCCAGAGAGAGATCCAGCACAGTTGTCCCAGAGAGAGATCTAGCACAGTGTGACCCAGAGAGAGATCCAGCACAGTGTGACCCAGAGAGAGATGCTGCACAGTGTGTCCCAGAGAGAGATCCAGCACAGTGTGTCCCAGAGGGAGATCCAGCACAGTGTGCCCCACAGAGAGATCCAGCACAGTGTGTCCCAGAGAGAGATCCAGCACAGTGTGTCCCAGAGAGAGATCCGGCACAGTGTGTCCCAGAGAGAGATCCAGCACAGTGTGTCCCAGAGAGAGAACCGGCACAGTGTGACCCAGAGAGAGATCCAGCACAATCCCAGAGAGAGATCCGGCACAGTGAGTCCCAGAGAGAGATCCGGCACAGTGTGTCCCAGAGAGAGATCCAGCACAGTGTGACCCAGAGAGAGATCCAGCACAGTGTGTCCCAGAGAGAGATCCAGCACAGTGTGTCCCAGAGAGAGATCCAGCACAGTGCGTCCCAGTGAGAGATCCAGCACAGTGTGTCCCAGAGAGAGATCCAGCACAGTGTGACCCAGAGAGAGATCCGGCACAGTGAGTCCCAGAGAGAGATCCAGCACAGAGTGTCCCAGAGAGAGATCCGGCACAGTGAGTCCCAGAGAGAGATCCAGCACAGAGTGTCCCAGAGAGAGATCCGGCACAGTGTGTCCGAGAGAGAGATCCGGCACAGTGAGTCCCAGAGAGAGAACCAGCACAGTGAGTCCCAGAGAGAGATCCAGCACAGAGTGTCCCAGAGAGAGATCCAGCACAGTGTGTCCGAGAGAGAGATCCG
Source organism: Scyliorhinus torazame (assembly GCF_047496885.1). Taxonomy (NCBI): domain Eukaryota; kingdom Metazoa; phylum Chordata; class Chondrichthyes; order Carcharhiniformes; family Scyliorhinidae; genus Scyliorhinus; species Scyliorhinus torazame. The sequence goes on from NC_092734.1 coordinate 31,233,136, forward strand.
GCACAGTGAGTCCCAGAGAGTGAACCAGCACAGTGAGTCCCAGAGAGAGATCCAGCACAGAGTGTCCAGAGAGAGATCCGGCACAGTGTGTCCCAGTGAGAGATCCGGCACAGTGTGTCCCAGAGAGAGATCCGGCACAGTGTGTCCCAGAGAGAGATCCAGCACAGTGTGACATAGAGAGAGATCCGGCACAGTGTGACCCAGAGAGAGATCCAGCACAATCCCAGAGAGAGATCCAGCACAGTGTGACCTAGAGAGATATCCAGCACAGTGTGTCCCAGAGAGAGATCCGGCACAGTGTGACCCAGACAGAGATCCGGCACAGTGTGACCCAGAGAGAGATCCAGCACAGTGTGACCCAGAGAGAGATCCAGCACAGTGTGTCCCAGAGAGAGATCCGGCACAGTGAGTCCCAGAGAGAGATCCAGCACAGTGTGTCCCAGAGAGAGATCCAGCACAGTGTGTCCCAGAGAGAGATCTGGCACGGTGTGTCCCAGAGAGATCCGGCACAGTGTGTCCCAGAGAGAGATCCAGCACAGTGTGTCCCAGAGAGAGACCCAGCCCAATCCCAGAGTGAGATCCGGCACAGTGTGTCCCAGAGAGAGATCCAGCACAGTGTGACCCAGAGAGAGATCCAGCACAGTGTGTCCCAGAGAGAGATCCAGCACAGTGTCCCACAGAGAGAGATCCAGCACAGTGTGTCCCAGAGAGAGATCCAGCACAGTGTGTCCCAGAGAGAGATCCAGCACAGTGTGTCCCAGAGAGATATCCGGCACAGTGTGTCCCAGAGAGAGATCCAGCACAGTGTGTCCCAGAGAGAGATCCAGCACAGTGTGTCCCAGAGAGAGATCCAGCACAGTGTGTCCCAGAGAGAGATCCAGCACAGTGTGTCCCAGAGAGAGATCCGGCACAGTGTGTCCCAGAGAGAGATCCAGCACAGTGTGTCCCAGAGAGAGATCCGGCACAGTGTGTCCCAGAGAGAGATCCGGCACAGTGTGTCCCAGAGAGAGATCCAGCACAGTGTGTCCCAGAGAGAAGTCCAGCACAGTGTGTCCCAGAGAGAGGCCGAGCACAGTGTGTCACAGAGAGAGATCCAGCACAGTGTGTCCCAGAGAGAGATCCAGCACAGTGTGTCCCAGAGAGAGATCTGGCACAGTGTGACCCAGAGAGAGATCCAGCACAGTGTGTCCCAGAGAGATCCGGCACAGTGTGTCCCAGAGAGAGATCCAGCACAGTGTGTCCCAGAGAGAGACCCAGCCCAATCCCAGAGAGAGATCCGGCACAGTGTGTCCCAGAGAGAGATCCAGCACAGTGTGACCCAGAGAGAGATCCAGCACAGTGTGTCCCAGAGAGAGATCCAGCACAGTGTGTCCCAGAGAGAGATCCAGCACAGTGTGTCCCAGAGAGAGATCCAGCACAGTGTGTCCCAGAGAGAGATCCAGCACAGTGTGTCCCAGAGAGAGATCCAGCACAGTGTGTCCCAGAGAGAGATCCAGCACAGTGTGTCCCAGAGGGAGATCCAGCACAGTGTGAGACCCAGAGAGAGATCCAGCACAGTGTGTCCCAGAGAGAGGTCCAGCACAGTGTGTCCCAGAGAGAGGTCCAGCACAGTGTGTCCCAGAGAGAGATCCGGCACAGTGTGTCCCAGAGAGAGATCCAGCACAATCCCAGAGAGAGATCCAGCACAGTGTGACCCAGAGAGAGATCCAGCACAGTGTGTCCCAGAGAGAGATCCAGCACAGTGTGACCCAGATAGAGATCCAGCACAGTGTGTCCCAGAGAGAGATCCAGCACAATCCCAGAGAGAGATCCAGCACAGTGTGACCCAGAGAGAGATCCAGCACAGTGTGTCCCAGAGAGAGATCCAGCACAGTGTGACCCAGAGAGAGATCCGGCACAGTGTGACCCAGACAGAGATCCGGCACAGTGTGACCCAGAGAGAGATCCCGCACAGTGTGACCCAGAGAGAGATCCAGCACAGTGTGTCCCAGAGAGAGATCCGGCACAGTGAGTCCCAGAGAGAGATCCAGCACAGTGTGTCCCAGAGAGAGATCCAGCACAGTGTGTCCCAGAGAGAGATCCAGCACAGTGTGTCCCAGAGAGAGACCCAGCACAGTGTGACCCAGAGAGAGACCCAGCACAGTGTGTCCCAGAGAGAGATCCAGCACAGTGTGTCCCAGAGAGAGATCCAGCACAGTGTGTCCCAGAGAGAGATCCAGCACAGTGTGTCCCAGAGAGAGATCCGGCACAGTGTGTCCCAGAGAGAGATCCGGCACAGTGTGTCCCAGAGAGAGATCCAGCACAGTGTGTCCCAGAGAGAGATCCGGCACAGTCAGTCCCAGAGAGAGATCCGGCACAGTGAGTCCCAGAGAGAGATCCAGCACAGAGTGTCCCAGAGAGAGATCCAGCACAGTATGTCCCAGAGAGAGATCCAGCACAGTGTGTCCCAGAGAGAGATCCAGCACAGTGCGTCCCAGTGAGAGATCCAGCACAGTGTGTCCCAGAGAGAGATCCAGCACAGTGTGACCCAGAGAGAGATCCGGCACAGTGAGTCCCAGAGAGAGATCCAGCACAGAGTGTCCCAGAGAGAGATCCGGCACAGTGAGTCCCAGAGAGAGATCCAGCACAGAGTGTCCCAGAGAGAGATCCAGCACAGTGTGTCCCAGAGAGAGATCCAGCACAGTGTGTCCGAGAGAGAGATCCGGCACAGTGAGTCCCAGAGAGAGATCCGGCACAGTGAGTCCCAGAGAGAGATCCAGCACAGTGTGTCCGAGAGAGAGATCCGGCACAGTGAGTCCCAGAGAGAGAACCAGCACAGTGAGTCCCAGAGAGAGATCCAGCACAGAGTGTCCAGAGAGAGATCCAGCACAGTGTGTCCCAGAGGGAGATCCAGCACAGTGTGAGACCCAGAGAGAGATCCAGCACAGTGTGTCCCAGAGAGAGATACAGCACAGTGTGACCCAGAGAGAGATCCAGCACAATCCCAGAGAGAGACCCAGCACAGTGTGTCCCAGAGAGAGATCCAGCACAGTGTGTCCCAGAGAGAGAACCAGCACAGTGTGTCCCAGAGAGAGATCCGGCACAGTGTGTCCAAGAGAGAGTTCCGGCACAGTGTGTCCCAGAGAGAGATCCAGCACAGTGTGTCCCAGAGAGAGATTCAGCACAGTGTGTCCCAGACAGAGATCCGGCACCGTGTGACCCAGAGGGAGATGCAGCACAGTGTGTCCCAGAGAGAGATCCAGCACAGTGTGTCCCAGAGAGAGATCCAGCACAGTGTGTCCCAGAGAGAGATCCAGCACAGTGTGTCCCAGAGAGAGTTCCAGCACAGTGTGTCCCAGAGAGAGATCCGGCACAGTGTGTCCCAGAGAGAGATCCAGCACAATCCCAGAGAGAGATCCGGCACAGTGTGTCCCAGAGAGAGATCCAGCACAGCGTGTCCCAGAGAGAGATCCAGCAGTGTGTCCCAGAGAGAGATCCAGCACAGTGTGTCCCAGAGAGAGAACCAGCACAGTGTGTCCCAGAGAGAGATCCAGCACAGTGAGTCCCAGAGAGAGATCCAGCACAGTGTGTCCCAGAGAGAGATCCAGCACAGTGTGACCCAGAGAGAGATCCGGCACAGTGTGTCACAGAGAGAGACCCAGCGCAATCCCAGAGAGAGATCCAGCACAGAGTGTCCCAGAGAGATCCGGCACAGTGTGTCCCAGAGAGATCCGGCACAGTGTGTCCCAGAGAGAGATGCAGCACAGTGTGTCCCAGAGAGAGATCCAGCACAGTGTGTCCCAGAGAGAGATCCGGCACAGTGTGTCCCAGAGAGAGATCCAGCACAGTGAGTCCCAGAGAGAGATCCAGCACAGTGTGTCCCAGAGAGAGATCCAGCACAGTGTGACCCAGAGAGAGATCCGGCACAGTGTGTCCCAGAGAGAGATCCGGCACAGTGTGTCCCAGTGAGAGATCCGGCACAGTGTGTCCCAGAGAGAGATCCGGCACAGTGTGTCCCAGAGAGAGATCCAGCACAGTGTGACATAGAGAGAGATCCAGCACAGTGTGTCCCAGAGAGAGATCCAGCACAGTGAGTCCCAGAGAGAGATCCAGCACAGTGTGACTCAGAGAGAGATCCAGCACAGTGTGTCCCAGAGAGAGATCCAGCACAATCCCAGAGAGAGATCCAGCACAGTGAGTCCCAGAGAGAGATCCAGCACAGTGTGTCCCAGAGAGAGATCCGGCACAGTGTGTCCCAGAGAGAGCTCCAGCACAGAGTGTCCCAGAGAGAGATCCAGCACAGAGTGTCCCAGAGAGAGATCCAGCACAATCCCAGAGAGAGATCCAGCACAGTGTGTCCCAGAGAGAGATCCAGCACAGTGTGTCCCAGAGAGATCCGGCACAGTGTGTCCCAGAGAGAGCTCCAGCACAGAGTGTCCCAGAGAGAGATCCAGCACAGAGTGTCCCAGAGAGAGATCCAGCACAATCCCAGAGAGAGATCCAGCACAGTGTGTCCCAGAGAGAGATCCAGCACAGAGTGTCCCAGAGAGAGATCCAGCACAATCCCAGAGAGAGATCCAGCACAGAGTGTCCCAGAGAGAGATCCGGCACAGTGTGTCCCAGAGAGAGATCCAGCACAGTGAGTCCCAGAGAGAGATCCAGCACAGTGTCTCCCAGAGAGAGATCCAGCACAGAGTGTCCCAGAGAGAGATCCAGCACAATCCCAGAGAGAGATCCAGCACAGAGTGTCCCAGAGAGAGATCCAGCACAATCCCAGAGAGAGATCCAGCACAGAGTGTCCCAGAGAGAGATCCGGCACAGTGTGTCCCAGAGAGAGATCCAGCACAGTGAGTCCCAGAGAGAGATCCAGCACAGTGTGTCCCAGAGAGAGATCCAGCACAGTTGTCCCAGAGAGAGATCTAGCACAGTGTGACCCAGAGAGAGATCCAGCACAGTGTGACCCAGAGAGAGATGCTGCACAGTGTGTCCCAGAGAGAGATCCAGCACAGTGTGTCCCAGAGGGAGATCCAGCACAGTGTGCCCCACAGAGAGATCCAGCACAGTGTGTCCCAGAGAGAGATCCAGCACAGTGTGTCCCAGAGAGAGATCCGGCACAGTGTGTCCCAGAGAGAGATCCAGCACAGTGTGTCCCAGAGAGAGAACCGGCACAGTGTGACCCAGAGAGAGATCCAGCACAATCCCAGAGAGAGATCCGGCACAGTGAGTCCCAGAGAGAGATCCGGCACAGTGTGTCCCAGAGAGAGATCCAGCACAGTGTGACCCAGAGAGAGATCCAGCACAGTGTGTCCCAGAGAGAGATCCAGCACAGTGTGTCCCAGAGAGAGATCCAGCACAGTGCGTCCCAGTGAGAGATCCAGCACAGTGTGTCCCAGAGAGAGATCCAGCACAGTGTGACCCAGAGAGAGATCCGGCACAGTGAGTCCCAGAGAGAGATCCAGCACAGAGTGTCCCAGAGAGAGATCCGGCACAGTGAGTCCCAGAGAGAGATCCAGCACAGAGTGTCCCAGAGAGAGATCCGGCACAGTGTGTCCGAGAGAGAGATCCGGCACAGTGAGTCCCAGAGAGAGAACCAGCACAGTGAGTCCCAGAGAGAGATCCAGCACAGAGTGTCCCAGAGAGAGATCCAGCACAGTGTGTCCGAGAGAGAGATCCGGCACAGTGAGTCCCAGAGAGTGAACCAGCACAGTGAGTCCCAGAGAGAGATCCAGCACAGAGTGTCCAGAGAGAGATCCGGCACAGTGTGTCCCAGTGAGAGATCCGGCACAGTGTGTCCCAGAGAGAGATCCGGCACAGTGTGTCCCAGAGAGAGATCCAGCACAGTGTGACATAGAGAGAGATCCAGCACAGTGTGTCCCAGAGAGAGATCCAGCACAGTGAGTCCCAGAGAGAGATCCAGCACAGTGTGACTCAGAGAGAGATCCAGCACAGTGTGTCCCAGAGAGAGATCCAGCACAATCCCAGAGAGAGATCCAGCACAGTGAGTCCCAGAGAGAGATCCGGCACAGTGTGTCCCAGAGAGAGATCCGGCACAGTGTGTCCCAGAGAGAGCTCCAGCACAGAGTGTCCCAGAGAGAGCTCCAGCACAGAGTGTCCCAGAGAGAGATCCAGCACAGAGTGTCCCAGAGAGAGATCCAGCACAGAGTGTCCCAGAGAGAGATCCAGCACAATCCCAGAGAGAGATCCAGCACAGTGTGTCCCAGAGAGAGATCCAGCACAGAGTGTCCCAGAGAGATCCGGCACAGTGTGTCCCAGAGAGAGCTCCAGCACAGTGAGTCCCAGAGAGAGATCCAGCACAGAGTGTCCAGAGAGAGATCCGGCACAGTGTGTCCGAGAGAGAGATCCGGCACAGTGAGTCCCAGAGAGAGAACCAGCACAGTGAGTCCCAGAGAGAGATCCAGCACAGAGTGTCCCAGAGAGAGATCCAGCACAGTGTGTCCGAGAGAGAGATCCGGCACAGTGAGTCCCAGAGAGAGAACCAGCACAGTGAGTCCCAGAGAGAGATCCAGCACAGAGTGTCCAGAGAGAGATCCGGCACAGTGTGTCCCAGTGAGAGATCCGGCACAGTGTGTCCCAGAGAGAGATCCGGCACAGTGTGTCCCAGAGAGAGATCCAGCACAGTGTGACATAGAGAGAGATCCAGCACAGTGTGTCCCAGAGAGAGATCCAGCACAGTGTGACTCCGAGAGTGATCCAGCACAGTGTGTCCCAGAGAGAGATCCAGCACAATCCCAGAGAGAGATCCAGCACAGTGAGTCCCAGAGAGAGATCCAGCACAGTGTGTCCCAGAGAGAGATCCGGCACAGTGTGTCCCAGAGAGAGCTCCAGCACAGAGTGTCCCAGAGAGAGATCCAGCACAGAGTGTCCCAGAGAGAGATCCAGCACAATCCCAGAGAGAGATCCAGCACAGTGTGTCCCAGAGAGAGAACCAGCACAGAGTGTCCCAGAGAGATCCGGCACAGTGTGTCCCAGAGAGAGCTCCAGCACAGAGTGTCCCAGAGAGAGATCCAGCACAGAGTGTCCCAGAGAGAGATCCAGCACAATCCCAGAGAGAGATCCAGCACAGTGTGTCCCAGAGAGAGATCCAGCACAGAGTGTCCCAGAGAGAGATCCAGCACAATCCCAGAGAGAGATCCAGCACAGAGTGTCCCAGAGAGAGATCCGGCACAGTGTGTCCCAGAGAGAGATCCGGCACATTGTGTCCCAGAGAGAGATCCAGCACAGTGTGTCCCAGAGAGAGATCCAGCACAGTGTGTCCCAGAGAGAGATCCAGCACAGAGTGTCCCAGAGAGAGATCCAGCACAATCCCAGAGAGAGATCCAGCACAGAGTGTCCCAGAGAGAGATCCAGCACAATCCCAGAGAGAGATCCAGCACAGAGTGTCCCAGAGAGAGATCCGGCACAGTGTGTCCCAGAGAGAGATCCAGCACAGTGAGTCCCAGAGAGAGATCCAGCACAGTGTGTCCCAGAGAGAGATCCAGCACAGTTGTCCCAGAGAGAGATCCAGCACAGTGTGACCCAGAGAGAGATCCAGCACAGTGTGACCCAGAGAGAGATCCAGCACAGTGTGTCCCAGAGAGAGATCCAGCACAGTGTGTCCCAGAGGGAGATCCAGCACAGTGTGCCCCACAGAGAGATCCAGCACAGTGTGTCCCAGAGAGAGATCCGGCACAGTGTGTCCCAGAGAGAGATCCAGCACAGTGTGTCCCAGAGAGAGATCCGGCACAGTGTGTCCCAGAGAGAGATCCAGCACAGTGTGTCCCAGAGAGAGAACCGGCACAGTGTGACCCAGAGAGAGATCCAGCACAATCCCAGAGAGAGATCCGGCACAGTGAGTCCCAGAGAGAGATCCGGCACAGTGTGTCCCAGAGAGAGATCCAGCACAGTGTGACCCAGAGAGAGATCCAGCACAGTGTGTCCCAGAGAGAGATCCAGCACAGTGTGTCCCAGAGAGAGATCCAGCACAGTGCGTCCCAGTGAGAGATCCAGCACAGTGTGTCCCAGAGAGAGATCCAGCACAGTGTGACCCAGAGAGAGATCCGGCACAGTGAGTCCCAGAGAGAGATCCAGCACAGAGTGTCCCAGAGAGAGATCCGGCACAGTGAGTCCCAGAGAGAGATCCAGCACAGAGTGTCCCAGAGAGAGATCCGGCACAGTGTGTCCGAGAGAGAGATCCGGCACAGTGAGTCCCAGAGAGAGAACCAGCACAGTGAGTCCCAGAGAGAGATCCAGCACAGAGTGTCCCAGAGAGAGATCCAGCACAGTGTGTCCGAGAGAGAGATCCGGCACAGTGAGTCCCAGAGAGTGAACCAGCACAGTGAGTCCCAGAGAGAGATCCAGCACAGAGTGTCCAGAGAGAGATCCGGCACAGTGTGTCCCAGTGAGAGATCCGGCACAGTGTGTCCCAGAGAGAGATCCGGCACAGTGTGTCCCAGAGAGAGATCCAGCACAGTGTGACATAGAGAGAGATCCAGCACAGTGTGTCCCAGAGAGAGATCCAGCACAGTGAGTCCCAGAGAGAGATCCAGCACAGTGTGACTCAGAGAGAGATCCAGCACAGTGTGTCCCAGAGAGAGATCCAGCACAATCCCAGAGAGAGATCCAGCACAGTGAGTCCCAGAGAGAGATCCGGCACAGTGTGTCCCAGAGAGAGATCCGGCACAGTGTGTCCCAGAGAGAGATCCGGCACAGTGTGTCCCAGAGAGAGCTCCAGCACAGAGTGTCCCAGAGAGAGCTCCAGCACAGAGTGTCCCAGAGAGAGATCCAGCACAGAGTGTCCCAGAGAGAGATCCAGCACAGAGTGTCCCAGAGAGAGATCCAGCACAATCCCAGAGAGAGATCCAGCACAGTGTGTCCCAGAGAGAGATCCAGCACAGAGTGTCCCAGAGAGATCCGGCACAGTGTGTCCCAGAGAGAGCTCCAGCACAGTGAGTCCCAGAGAGAGATCCAGCACAGAGTGTCCAGAGAGAGATCCGGCACAGTGTGTCCGAGAGAGAGATCCGGCACAGTGAGTCCCAGAGAGAGAACCAGCACAGTGAGTCCCAGAGAGAGATCCAGCACAGAGTGTCCCAGAGAGAGATCCAGCACAGTGTGTCCGAGAGAGAGATCCGGCACAGTGAGTCCCAGAGAGAGAACCAGCACAGTGAGTCCCAGAGAGAGATCCAGCACAGAGTGTCCAGAGAGAGATCCGGCACAGTGTGTCCCAGTGAGAGATCCGGCACAGTGTGTCCCAGAGAGAGATCCGGCACAGTGTGTCCCAGAGAGAGATCCAGCACAGTGTGACATAGAGAGAGATCCAGCACAGTGTGTCCCAGAGAGAGATCCAGCACAGTGTGACTCCGAGAGTGATCCAGCACAGTGTGTCCCAGAGAGAGATCCAGCACAATCCCAGAGAGAGATCCAGCACAGTGAGTCCCAGAGAGAGATCCAGCACAGTGTGTCCCAGAGAGAGATCCGGCACAGTGTGTCCCAGAGAGAGCTCCAGCACAGAGTGTCCCAGAGAGAGATCCAGCACAGAGTGTCCCAGAGAGAGATCCAGCACAATCCCAGAGAGAGATCCAGCACAGTGTGTCCCAGAGAGAGAACCAGCACAGAGTGTCCCAGAGAGATCCGGCACAGTGTGTCCCAGAGAGAGCTCCAGCACAGAGTGTCCCAGAGAGAGATCCAGCACAGAGTGTCCCAGAGAGAGATCCAGCACAATCCCAGAGAGAGATCCAGCACAGTGTGTCCCAGAGAGAGATCCAGCACAGAGTGTCCCAGAGAGAGATCCAGCACAATCCCAGAGAGAGATCCAGCACAGAGTGTCCCAGAGAGAGATCCGGCACAGTGTGTCCCAGAGAGAGATCCGGCACATTGTGTCCCAGAGAGAGATCCAGCACAGTGTGTCCCAGAGAGAGATCCAGCACAGTGTGTCCCAGAGAGAGATCCAGCACAGAGTGTCCCAGAGAGAGATCCAGCACAATCCCAGAGAGAGATCCAGCACAGAGTGTCCCAGAGAGAGATCCAGCACAATCCCAGAGAGAGATCCAGCACAGAGTGTCCCAGAGAGAGATCCGGCACAGTGTGTCCCAGAGAGAGATCCAGCACAGTGAGTCCCAGAGAGAGATCCAGCACAGTGTGTCCCAGAGAGAGATCCAGCACAGTTGTCCCAGAGAGAGATCCAGCACAGTGTGACCCAGAGAGAGATCCAGCACAGTGTGACCCAGAGAGAGATCCAGCACAGTGTGTCCCAGAGAGAGATCCAGCACAGTGTGTCCCAGAGGGAGATCCAGCACAGTGTGCCCCACAGAGAGATCCAGCACAGTGTGTCCCAGAGAGAGATCCGGCACAGTGTGTCCCAGAGAGAGATCCGGCACAGTGTGTCCCAGAGAGAGATCCAGCACAGTGTGTCCCAGAGAGAGAACCGGCACAGTGTGACCCAGAGAGAGATCTGGCACAGTGTGTCCCAGAGAGAGATCCAGCACAGAGTGTCCCAGAGAGAGATCCAGCACAATCCCAGAGAGAGATCCAGCACAGTGTGTCCCAGAGAGAGATCCAGCACAGAGTGTCCCAGAGAGATCCGGCACAGTGTGTCCCAGAGAGAGCTCCAGCACAGAGTGTCCCAGAGAGAGATCCAGCACAGAGTGTCCCAGAGAGAGATCCAGCACAATCCCAGAGAGAGATCCAGCACAGTGTGTCCCAGAGAGAGATCCAGCACAGAGTGTCCCAGAGAGAGATCCAGCACAATCCCAGAGAGAGATCCAGCACAGAGTGTCCCAGAGAGAGATCCGGCACAGTGTGTCCCAGAGAGAGATCCAGCACAATGAGTCCCAGAGAGAGATCCAGCACAGTGTGTCCCAGAGAGAGATCCAGCACAGAGTGTCCCAGAGAGAGATCCAGCACAATCCCAGAGAGAGATCCAGCACAGAGTGTCCCAGAGAGAGATCCGGCACAGTGTGTCCCAGAGAGAGATCCAGCACAGTGAGTCCCAGAGAGAGATCCAGCACAGTGTGTCCCAGAGAGAGATCCAGCACAGTTGTCCCAGAGAGAGATCTAGCACAGTGTGACCCAGAGAGAGATCCAGCACAGTGTGACCCAGAGAGAGATGCTGCACAGTGTGTCCCAGAGAGAGATCCAGCACAGTGTGTCCCAGAGGGAGATCCAGCACAGTGTGCCCCACAGAGAGATCCAGCACAGTGTGTCCCAGAGAGAGATCCAGCACAGTGTGTCCCAGAGAGAGATCCGGCACAGTGTGTCCCAGAGAGAGATCCAGCACAGTGTGTCCCAGAGAGAGAACCGGCACAGTGTGACCCAGAGAGAGATCTGGCACAGTGTGTCCCAGAGAGAGATCCGGCACAGTGTGTCCCAGAGAGAGATCCGGCACAGTGTGTCCCAGAGAGAGATCCGGCACAGTGTGTCCCAGAGAGAGATCCGGCACAGTCTGTCCCAGAGAGAGATCCGGCACAGTGTGTCCCAGAGAGAGATCCAACACAGTGTGTACCAGAGAGAGATCCAGCACAGTGTGTACCAGAGAGAGATCCAGCACAGTGTGTCCCAGAGAGAGATCCAGCACAGTGTGTACCAGAGAGAGATCCAGCACTGTCCCAGAGAGAGTTCCGGCACAGTGTGTCCCAGAGAGAGATCCAGCACAGTGTGTCCCAGAGAGAGATCCAGCACAGTGTGACCCAGACAGAGATCCAGCACAGTGTGACCCAGACAGAGATCCGGCACAGTGTGTCCAAGAGATAGATCCAGCACAGTGTGTCCAAGAGATAGATCCAGCACAGTGTGTCCAAGAGATAGATCCAGCACAGTGTGTCCCAGAGAGAGATCCGGCACAGTGTGACCCAGAGAGAGATCCAGCACAATCCCAGAGAGAGATCCGGCACAGTGAGTCCCAGAGAGAGATCCGGCACAGTGTGTCCCAGAGAGAGATCCAGCACAGTGTGACCCAGAGAGAGATCCAGCACAGTGTGTCCCAGAGAGAGATCCAGCACAGTGTGTCCCAGAGAGAGATCCAGCACAGTGCGTCCCAGTGAGAGATCCAGCACAGTGTGTCCCAGAGAGAGATCCAGCACAGTGTGACCCAGAGAGAGATCCGGCACAGTGAGTCCCAGAGAGAGATCCAGCACAGAGTGTCCCAGAGAGAGATCCGGCACAGTGAGTCCCAGAGAGAGATCCAGCACAGAGTGTCCCAGAGAGAGATCCGGCACAGTGTGTCCGAGAGAGAGATCCGGCACAGTGAGTCCCAGAGAGAGAACCAGCACATTGAGTCCCAGAGAGAGATCCAGCACAGAGTGTCCCAGAGAGAGATCCAGCACAGTGTGTCCGAGAGAGAGATCCGGCACAGTGAGTCCCAGAGAGAGAACCAGCACAGTGAGTCCCAGAGAGAGATCCAGCACAGAGTGTCCAGAGAGAGATCCGGCACAGTGTGTCCCAGTGAGAGATCCGGCACAGTGTGTCCCAGAGAGAGATCCGGCACAGTGTGTCCCAGAGAGAGATCCAGCACAGTGCGACATAGAGAGAGATCCAGCACAGTGTGTCCCAGAGAGAGATCCAGCACAGTGAGTCCCAGAGAGAGATCCAGCACAGTGTGACTCAGAGAGAGATCCAGCACAGTGTGTCCCAGAGAGAGATCCAGCACAATCCCAGAGAGAGATCCAGCACAGTGAGTCCCAGAGAGAGATCCAGCACAGTGTGTCCCAGAGAGAGATCCGGCACAGTGTGTCCCAGAGAGAGATCCAGCACAGAGTGTCCCAGAGAGAGCTCCAGCACAATCCCAGAGAGAGATCCAGCACAGTGTGTCCCAGAGAGAGCTCCAGCACAGTGAGTCCCAGAGAGAGATCCAGCACAGAGTGTCCAGAGAGAGATCCGGCACAGTGTGTCCGAGAGAGAGATCCGGCACAGTGAGTCCCAGAGAGAGAACCAGCACAGTGAGTCCCAGAGAGAGATCCAGCACAGAGTGTCCCAGAGAGAGATCCAGCACAGTGTGTCCGAGAGAGAGATCCGGCACAGTGAGTCCCAGAGAGAGAACCAGCACAGTGAGTCCCAGAGAGAGATCCAGCACAGAGTGTCCAGAGAGAGATCCGGCACAGTGTGTCCCAGTGAGAGATCCGGCACAGTGTGTCCCAGAGAGAGATCCGGCACAGTGTGTCCCAGAGAGAGATCCAGCACAGTGTGACATAGAGAGAGATCCAGCACAGTGTGTCCCAGAGAGAGATCCAGCACAGTGTGACTCAGAGAGTGATCCAGCACAGCGTGTCCCAGAGAGAGATCCAGCACAATCCCAGAGAGAGATCCAGCACAGTGAGTCCCAGAGAGAGATCCAGCACAGTGTGTCCCAGAGAGAGATCCGGCACAGTGTGTCCCAGAGAGAGCTCCAGCACAGAGTGTCCCAGAGAGAGCTCCAGCACAGAGTGTCCCAGAGAGAGATCCAGCACAGAGTGTCCCAGAGAGAGATCCAGCACAATCCCAGAGAGAGATCCAGCACAGTGTGTCCCAGAGAGAGATCCAGCACAGAGTGTCCCAGAGAGATCCGGCACAGTGTGTCCCAGAGAGAGCTCCAGCACAGAGTGTCCCAGAGAGAGATCCAGCACAGAGTGTCCCAGAGAGAGATCCAGCACAATCCCAGAGAGAGATCCAGCACAGTGTGTCCCAGAGAGAGATCCAGCACAGAGTGTCCCAGAGAGAGATCCAGCACAATCCCAGAGAGAGATCCAGCACAGAGTGTCCCAGAGAGAGATCCGGCACAGTGTGTCCCAGAGAGAGATCCGGCACAGTGTGTCCCAGAGAGAGATCCAGCACAGTGTGTCCCAGAGAGAGATCCAGCACAGTGTGTCCCAGAGAGAGATCCAGCACAGAGTGTCCCAGAGAGAGATCCAGCACAATCCCAGAGAGAGATCCAGCACAGAGTGTCCCAGAGAGAGATCCAGCACAATCCCAGAGAGAGATCCAGCACAGAGTGTCCCAGAGAGAGATCCGGCACAGTGTGTCCCAGAGAGAGATCCAGCACAGTGAGTCCCAGAGAGAGATCCAGCACAGTGTGTCCCAGAGAGAGATCCAGCACAGTTGTCCCAGAGAGAGATCCAGCACAGTGTGACCCAGAGAGAGATCCAGCACAGTGTGACCCAGAGAGAGATCCAGCACAGTGTGTCCCAGAGAGAGATCCAGCACAGTGTGTCCCAGAGGGAGATCCAGCACAGTGTGCCCCACAGAGAGATCCAGCACAGTGTGTCCCAGAGAGAGATCCGGCACAGTGTGTCCCAGAGAGAGATCCGGCACAGTGTGTCCCAGAGAGAGATCCAGCACAGTGTGTCCCAGAGAGAGAACCGGCACAGTGTGACCCAGAGAGAGATCTGGCACAGTGTGTCCCAGAGAGAGATCCGGCACAGTGTGTCCCAGAGAGAGATCCTGCACAGTGTGTCCCAGAGAGAGATCCGGCACAGTGTGTCCCAGAGAGAGATCCGGCACAGTGTGTCCCAGAGAGAGATCTGGCACAGTGTGTCCCAGAGAGAGATCCAACACAGTGTGTACCAGAGAGAGATCCAGCACAGTGTGTCCCAGAGAGAGATCCAGCACAGTGTGTACCAGATAGAGATCCAGCACTGTCCCAGAGAGAGTTCCGGCACAGTGTGTCCCAGAGAGAGATCCAGCACAGTGTGTCCAAGAGAGAGATCCAGCACAGTGTGACCCAGACAGAGATCCAGCACAGTGTGACCCAGACAGAGATCCGGCACAGTGTGTCCAAGAGATAGATCCAGCACAGTGTGTCCAAGAGATAGATCCAGCACAGTGTGTCCCAGAGAGAGATCCGGCACAGTGTGACCCAGAGAGAGATCCAGCACAATCCCAGAGAGAGATCCAGCACAGTGAGTCCCAGAGAGAGATCCGGCACAGTGTGTCCCAGAGAGAGATCCAGCACAGTGTGACCCAGAGAGAGATCCAGCACAGTGTGTCCCAGAGAGAGATCCAGCACAGTGTGTCCCAGAGAGAGATCCAGCACAGAGTGTCCCAGAGAGAGATCCGGCACAGTGAGTCCCAGAGAGAGATCCAGCACAGAGTGTCCCAGAGAGAGATCCAGCACAGAGTGTCCAGAGAGAGATCCAGCACAGTGTGTCCCAGAGGGAGATCCAGCACAGTGTGAGACCCAGAGAGAGATCCAGCACAGTGTGTCCCAGAGAGAGATACAGCACAGTGTGACCCAGAGAGAGATCCAGCACAATCCCAGAGAGAGACCCAGCACAGTGTGTCCCAGAGAGTGATCCAGCACAGTGTGTCCCAGAGAGAGTTCCCCCACAGTGTGTCCCAGAGAGAGATCCAGCACAGTGTGTCCCAGACAGAGATCCGGCACAGTGTGTCCCAGAGAGAGATACAGCACACTGTGTCCCAGAGAGAGATCCAGCACAGTGTGTCCCAGAGAGATCCTGCACAGTGTGTCCCAGAGAGAGATCCAGCACAGTGTGTCCCAGAGAGAGATCCAGCACAGTGTGACCCAGAGAGAGATCCAGCACAGTGTGTCCCAGAGAGAGATCTGGCACAGTGTGTCCCAGAGAGAGATCCGGCACAGTGTGACCCAGAGAGAGATCCGGCACAGTGTGTCCCAGAGAGAGATCCGGCACATTGTGTCACAGAGAGAGATCCAGCGCAATCCCAGAGAGAGATCCAGCACAGAGTGTCCCAGAGAGAGATCCAGCACAATCCCAGAGAGAGATCCAGCACAGTGTGACCCAGAGAGAGATCCAGCACAGTGTGACCCAGAGAGATCCAGCACAGTGTGTCCCAGAGAGAGATCCAGCACAGTGTGTCCCAGAGAGAGATCCAGTACAGTGTGTCCCAGAGAGATCCGGCACAGTGTGTCCCAGAGAGAGATGCAGCACAGTGTGTCCCAGAGAGAGATCCAGCACAGTGTGTCCCAGAGAGAGATCCGGCACAGTGTGTCCCAGAGAGAGATCCGGCACAGTGTGTCCCAGAGAGAGATCCAGCACAGTGAGTCCCAGAGAGAGATCCAGCACAGTGTGTCCCAGAGAGAGATCCAGCACAGTGTGACCCAGAGAGAGATCCGGCACAGTGTGTCCCAGAGAGAGATCCGGCACAGTGTGTCCCAGTGAGAGATCCGGCACAGTGTGTCCCAGAGAGAGATCCGGCACAGTGTGTCCCAGAGAGAGATGCAGCACAGTGTGACATAGAGAGAGATCCAGCACAGTGTGTCCCAGAGAGAGATCCAGCACAGTGAGTCCCAGAGAGAGATCCAGCACAGTGTGACTCAGAGAGAGATCCAGCACAGTGTGTCCCAGAGAGAGATCCAGCACAATCCCAGAGAGAGATCCAGCACAGTGAGTCCCAGAGAGAGATCCAGCACAGTGTGTCCCAGAGAGAGATCCGGCACAGTGTGTCCCAGAGAGAGCTCCAGCACAGAGTGTCCCAGAGAGAGCTCCAGCACAGAGTGTCCCAGAGAGAGATCCAGCACAATCCCAGAGAGAGATCCAGCACAGAGTGTCCCAGAGAGAGATCCAGCACAGTGTGTCCCAGAGAGAGATCCAGCACAGTGAGTCCCAGAGAGAGATCCAGCACAGTGTGTCCCAGAGAGAGATCCAGCACAGAGTGTCCCAGAGAGAGATCCAGCACAATCCCAGATAGAGATCCAGCACAGAGTGTCCCAGAGAGAGATCCAGCACAATCCCAGAGAGAGATCCAGCACAGAGTGTCCCAGAGAGAGATCCGGCACAGTGTGTCCCAGAGAGAGATCCAGCACAGTGAGTCCCAGAGAGAGATCCAGCACAGTGTGTCCCAGAGAGAGATCCAGCACAGTTGTCCCAGAGAGAGATCCAGCACAGTGTGACCCAGAGAGAGATCCAGCACAGTGTGACCCAGAGAGAGATCCAGCACAGTGTGTCCCAGAGAGAGATCCAGCACAGTGTGTCCCAGAGGGAGATCCAGCACAGTGTGTCCCAGAGGGAGATCCAGCACAGTGTGCCCCACAGAGAGATCCAGCACAGTGTGTCCCAGAGAGAGATCCAGCACAGTGTGTCCCAGAGAGAGATCCGGCACAGTGTGTCCCAGAGAGAGATCCAGCACAGTGTGTCCCAGAGAGAGAACCGGCACAGTGTGACCCAGAGAGAGATCTGGCACAGTGTGTCCCAGAGAGAGATCCGGCACAGTGTGTCCCAGAGAGAGATCCGGCACAGTGTGTCCCAGAGAGAGATCCGGCACAGTGTGTCCCAGAGAGAGATCCGGCACAGTGTGTCCCAGAGAGAGATCCAACACAGTGTGTACCAGAGAGAGATCCTGCACAGTGTGTCCCAGAGAGAGATCCAGCACAGTGTGTACCAGAGAGAGATCCAGCACTGTCCCAGAGAGAGATCCGGCACAGTGTGTCCAAGAGAGAGATCCGGCACAGTGTGTCCCAGAGAGTGATCCAGCACAGTGTGTCCCAGAGAGAGTTCCCCCACAGTGTGTCCCAGAGAGAGATCCAGCACAGTGTGTCCCAGACAGAGATCCGGCACAGTGTGTCCCAGAGAGAGATCCAGCACAGTGTGTCCCAGAGAGAGATCCAGCACAGTGTGTCCCAGAGAGATCCTGCACAGTGTGTCCCAGAGAGAGATCCAGCACAGTGTGTCCCAGAGAGAGATCCAGCACAGTGTGACCCAGAGAGAGATCCAGCACAGTGTGTCCCAGAGAGAGATCCGGCACAGTGTGTCCCAGAGAGAGATCCGGCACAGTGTGACCCAGAGAGAGATCCGGCACAGTGTGTCTCAGAGAGAGATCCGGCACAGTGTGTCACAGAGAGAGATCCAGCGCAATCCCAGAGAGAGATCCAGCACAGAGTGTCCCAGAGAGAGATCCAGCACAATCCCAGAGAGAGATCCAGCACAGTGTGACCCAGAGAGAGATCCAGCACAGTGTGACCCAGAGAGATCCAGCACAGTATGTCCCAGAGAGAGATCCAGCACAGTGTGTCCCAGAGAGAGATCCAGTACAGTGTGTCCCAGAGAGATCCGGCACAGTGTGTCCCAGAGAGAGATGCAGCACAGTGTGTCCCAGAGAGAGATCCAGCACAGTGTGTCCCAGAGAGAGATCCAGCACAGTGTGTCCCAGAGAGAGATCCGGCACAGTGTGTCCCAGAGAGAGATCCAGCACAGTGAGTCCCAGAGAGAGATCCAGCACAGTGTGTCCCAGAGAGAGATCCAGCACAGTGTGACCCAGAGAGAGATCCGGCACAGTGTGTCCCAGAGAGAGATCCGGCACAGTGTGTCCCAGAGAGAGATCCGGCACAGTGTGTCCCAGTGAGAGATCCGGCACAGTGTGTCCCAGAGAGAGATCCGGCACAGTGTGTCCCAGAGAGAGATGCAGCACAGTGTGACATAGAGAGAGATCCAGCACAGTGTGTCCCAGAGAGAGATCCAGCACAGTGAGTCCCAGAGAGAGATCCAGCACAGTGTGACTCAGAGAGAGATCCAGCACAGTGTGTCCCAGAGAGAGATCCAGCACAATCCCAGAGAGAGATCCAGCACAGTGAGTCCCAGAGAGAGATCCAGCACAGTGTGTCCCAGAGAGAGATCCAGCACAGTGTGACCCAGAGAGAGATCCGGCACAGTGTGTCCCAGAGAGAGATCCGGCACAGTGTGTCCCAGTGAGAGATCCGGCACAGTGTGTCCCAGAGAGAGATCCGGCACAGTGTGTCCCAGAGAGAGATGCAGCACAGTGTGACATAGAGAGAGATCCAGCACAGTGTGTCCCAGAGAGAGATCCAGCACAGTGAGTCCCAGAGAGAGATCCAGCACAGTGTGACTCAGAGAGAGATCCAGCACAGTGTGTCCCAGAGAGAGATCCAGCACAATCCCAGAGAGAGATCCAGCACAGTGAGTCCCAGAGAGAGATCCAGCACAGTGTGTCCCAGAGAGAGATCCGGCACAGTGTGTCCCAGAGAGAGCTCCAGCACAGAGTGTCCCAGAGAGAGCTCCAGCACAGAGTGTCCCAGAGAGAGATCCAGCACAATCCCAGAGAGAGATCCAGCACAGAGTGTCCCAGAGAGAGATCCAGCACAGTGTGTCCCAGAGAGAGATCCAGCACAGTGAGTCCCAGAGAGAGATCCAGCACAGTGTGTCCCAGAGAGAGATCCAGCACAGAGTGTCCCAGAGAGAGATCCAGCACAATCCCAGATAGAGATCCAGCACAGAGTGTCCCAGAGAGAGATCCAGCACAATCCCAGAGAGAGATCCAGCACAGAGTGTCCCAGAGAGAGATCCGGCACAGTGTGTCCCAGAGAGAGATCCAGCACAGTGAGTCCCAGAGAGAGATCCAGCACAGTGTGTCCCAGAGAGAGATCCAGCACAGTTGTCCCAGAGAGAGATCCAGCACAGTGTGACCGAGAGAGAGATCCAGCACAGTGTGACCCAGAGAGAGATCCAGCACAGTGTGTCCCAGAGAGAGATCCAGCACAGTGTGTCCCAGAGGGAGATCCAGCACAGTGTGTCCCAGAGGGAGATCCAGCACAGTGTGCCCCACAGAGAGATCCAGCACAGTGTGTCCCAGAGAGAGATCCAGCACAGTGTGTCCCAGAGAGAGATCCGGCACAGTGTGTCCCAGAGAGAGATCCAGCACAGTGTGTCCCAGAGAGAGAACCGGCACAGTGTGACCCAGAGAGAGATCTGGCACAGTGTGTCCCAGAGAGAGATCCGGCACAGTGTGTCCCAGAGAGAGATCCGGCACAGTGTGTCCCAGAGAGAGATCCGGCACAGTGTGTCCCAGAGAGAGATCCGGCACAGTGTGTCCCAGAGAGAGATCCAACACAGTGTGTACCAGAGAGAGATCCTGCACAGTGTGTCCCAGAGAGAGATCCAGCACAGTGTGTACCAGAGAGAGATCCAGCACTGTCCCAGAGAGAGATCCGGCACAGTGTGTCCAAGAGAGAGATCCGGCACAGTGTGTCCCAGAGAGTGATCCAGCACAGTGTGTCCCAGAGAGAGTTCCCCCACAGTGTGTCCCAGAGAGAGATCCAGCACAGTGTGTCCCAGACAGAGATCCGGCACAGTGTGTCCCAGAGAGAGATCCAGCACAGTGTGTCCCAGAGAGAGATCCAGCACAGTGTGTCCCAGAGAGATCCTGCACAGTGTGTCCCAGAGAGAGATCCAGCACAGTGTGTCCCAGAGAGAGATCCAGCACAGTGTGACCCAGAGAGAGATCCAGCACAGTGTGTCCCAGAGAGAGATCCGGCACAGTGTGTCCCAGAGAGAGATCCGGCACAGTGTGACCCAGAGAGAGATCCGGCACAGTGTGTCTCAGAGAGAGATCCGGCACAGTGTGTCACAGAGAGAGATCCAGCGCAATCCCAGAGAGAGATCCAGCACAGAGTGTCCCAGAGAGAGATCCAGCACAATCCCAGAGAGAGATCCAGCACAGTGTGACCCAGAGAGAGATCCAGCACAGTGTGACCCAGAGAGATCCAGCACAGTATGTCCCAGAGAGAGATCCAGCACAGTGTGTCCCAGAGAGAGATCCAGTACAGTGTGTCCCAGAGAGATCCGGCACAGTGTGTCCCAGAGAGAGATGCAGCACAGTGTGTCCCAGAGAGAGATCCAGCACAGTGTGTCCCAGAGAGAGATCCAGCACAGTGTGTCCCAGAGAGAGATCCGGCACAGTGTGTCCCAGAGAGAGATCCAGCACAGTGAGTCCCAGAGAGAGATCCAGCACAGTGTGTCCCAGAGAGAGATCCAGCACAGTGTGACCCAGAGAGAGATCCGGCACAGTGTGTCCCAGAGAGAGATCCGGCACAGTGTGTCCCAGAGAGAGATCCGGCACAGTGTGTCCCAGTGAGAGATCCGGCACAGTGTGTCCCAGAGAGAGATCCGGCACAGTGTGTCCCAGAGAGAGATGCAGCACAGTGTGACATAGAGAGAGATCCAGCACAGTGTGTCCCAGAGAGAGATCCAGCACAGTGAGTCCCAGAGAGAGATCCAGCACAGTGTGACTCAGAGAGAGATCCAGCACAGTGTGTCCCAGAGAGAGATCCAGCACAATCCCAGAGAGAGATCCAGCACAGTGAGTCCCAGAGAGAGATCCAGCACAGTGTGTCCCAGAGAGAGATCCGGCACAGTGTGTCCCAGAGAGAGCTCCAGCACAGAGTGTCCCAGAGAGAGATCCAGCACAGAGTGTCCCAGAGAGAGATCCAGCACAGAGTGTCCCAGAGAGAGATCCAGCACAATCCCAGAGAGAGATCCAGCACAGTGTGTCCCAGAGAGAGATCCAGCACAGAGTGTCCCAGAGAGATCCGGCACAGTGTGTCCCAGAGAGAGCTCCAGCACAGAGTGTCCCAGAGAGAGATCCAGCACAGAGTGTCCCAGAGAGAGATCCAGCACAATCCCAGAGAGAGATCCAGCACAGTGTGTCCCAGAGAGAGATCCAGCACAGAGTGTCCCAGAGAGAGATCCAGCACAATCCCAGAGAGAGATCCAGCACAGAGTGTCCCAGAGAGAGATCCGGCACAGTGTGTCCCAGAGAGAGATCCAGCACAGTGAGCCCCAGAGAGAGATCCAGCACAGTGTGTCCCAGAGAGAGATCCAGCACAGTGT
Organism: Scyliorhinus torazame; assembly: GCF_047496885.1. Taxonomy (NCBI): domain Eukaryota; kingdom Metazoa; phylum Chordata; class Chondrichthyes; order Carcharhiniformes; family Scyliorhinidae; genus Scyliorhinus; species Scyliorhinus torazame. Next base: position 31,254,678 of record NC_092734.1, read on the forward strand.
GTCCCAGAGAGATCCTGCACAGTGTGTCCCAGAGAGAGATCCAGCACAGTGTGTCCCAGAGAGAGATGCAGCACAGTGTGACCCAGAGAGAGATCCAGCAAAGAGTGTCCCAGAGAGAGATCCGGCACAGTGTGTCCCAGAGAGAGATCCGGCACAGTGTGACCCAGAGAGAGATCCGGCACAGTGTGTCTCAGAGAGAGATCCGGCACAGTGTGTCACAGAGAGAGATCCAGCGCAATCCCAGAGAGAGATCCAGCACAGAGTGTCCCAGAGAGAGATCCAGCACAATCCCAGAGAGAGATCCAGCACAGTGTGACCCAGAGAGAGATCCAGCACAGTGTGACCCAGAGAGATCCAGCACAGTATGTCCCAGAGAGAGATCCAGCACAGTGTGTCCCAGAGAGAGATCCAGTACAGTGTGTCCCAGAGAGATCCGGCACAGTGTGTCCCAGAGAGAGATGCAGCACAGTGTGTCCCAGAGAGAGAACCAGCACAGTGTGTCCCAGAGAGAGATCCAGCACAGTGTGTCCCAGAGAGAGATCCGGCACAGTGTGTCCCAGAGAGAGATCCAGCACAGTGAGTCCCAGAGAGAGATCCAGCACAGTGTGTCCCAGAGAGAGATCCAGCACAGTGTGACCCAGAGAGAGATCCGGCACAGTGTGTCCCAGAGAGAGATCCGGCACAGTGTGTCCCAGAGAGAGATCCGGCACAGTGTGTCCCAGTGAGAGATCCGGCACAGTGTGTCCCAGAGAGAGATCCGGCACAGTGTGTCCCAGAGAGAGATGCAGCACAGTGTGACATAGAGAGAGATCCAGCACAGTGTGTCCCAGAGAGAGATCCAGCACAATCCCAGAGAGAGATCCAGCACAGTGAGTCCCAGAGAGAGATCCAGCACAGTGTGTCCCAGAGAGAGATCCGGCACAGTGTGTCCCAGAGAGAGCTCCAGCACAGAGTGTCCCAGAGAGAGATCCAGCACAGAGTGTCCCAGAGAGAGATCCAGCACAATCCCAGAGAGAGATCCAGCACAGTGTGTCCCAGAGAGAGATCCAGCACAGAGTGTCCCAGAGAGATCCGGCACAGTGTGTCCCAGAGAGAGCTCCAGCACAGAGTGTCCCTGAGAGAGATCCAGCACAGAGTGTCCCAGAGAGAGATCCAGCACAGAGTGTCCCAGAGAGAGATCCAGCACAATCCCAGAGAGAGATCCAGCACAGTGTGTCCCAGAGAGAGATCCAGCACAGAGTGTCCCAGAGAGAGATCCAGCACAATCCCAGAGAGAGATCCAGCACAGAGTGTCCCAGAGAGAGATCCGGCACAGTGTGTCCCAGAGAGAGATCCAGCACAGTGAGTCCCAGAGAGAGATCCAGCACAGTGTGTCCCAGAGAGAGATCCAGCACAGAGTGTCCCAGAGAGAGATCCAGCACAATCCCAGAGAGAGATCCAGCACAGAGTGTCCCAGAGAGAGATCCAGCACAATCCCAGAGAGAGATCCAGCACAGAGTGTCCCAGAGAGAGATCCGGCACAGTGTGTCCCAGAGAGAGATCCAGCACAGTGAGTCCCAGAGAGAGATCCAGCACAGTGTGTCCCAGAGAGAGATCCAGCACAGTTGTCCCAGAGAGAGATCCAGCACAGTGTGACCCAGAGAGAGATCCAGCACAGTGTGACCCAGAGAGAGATCCAGCACAGTGTGTCCCAGAGAGAGATCCAGCACAGTGTGTCCCAGAGGGAGATCCAGCACAGTGTGTCCCAGAGGGAGATCCAGCACAGTGTGCCCCACAGAGAGATCCAGCACAGTGTGTCCCAGAGAGAGATCCAGCACAGTGTGTCCCAGAGAGAGATCCGGCACAGTGTGTCCCAGAGAGAGATCCAGCACAGTGTGTCCCAGAGAGAGAACCGGCACAGTGTGACCCAGAGAGAGATCTGGCACAGTGTGTCCCAGAGAGAGATCCGGCACAGTGTGTCCCAGAGAGAGATCTGGCACAGTGTGTCCCAGAGAGAGATCCGGCACAGTGTGTCCCAGAGAGAGATCCGGCACAGTGTGTACCAGAGAGAGATCCAGCACAGTGTGTCCCAGAGAGAGATCCAGCACAGTGTGTACCAGAGAGAGATCCAGCACTGTCCCAGAGAGAGTTCCGGCACAGTGTGTCCCAGAGAGAGATCCGGCACAGTGTGTCCCAGAGAGAGATCCGGCACAGTGTGTCCCAGAGAGAGATCCAGCACAGTGTGTCCAAGAGATAGATCCAGCACAGTGTGTCCCAGAGAGAGATCCGGCACAGTGTGACCCAGAGAGAGATCCAGCACAATCCCAGAGAGAGATCCAGCACAGTGAGTCCCAGAGAGAGATCCGGCACAGTGTGTCCCAGAGAGAGATCCAGCACAGTGTGACCCAGAGAGAGATCCAGCACAGTGTGTCCCAGAGAGAAATCCGGCACAGTGTGTCCCAGAGAGAGATCCAGCACAGTGTGTCCCAGAGAGAGATCCAGCACAGTGTGTCCCAGAGAGAGATCCAGCACAGTGTGTCCCAGAGAGAGATCCAGCACAGTGCGTCCCAGTGAGAGATCCAGCACAGTGTGTCCCAGAGAGAGATCCAGCACAGTGTGACCCAGAGAGAGATCCGGCACAGTGAGTTCCAGAGAGAGATCCAGCACAGAGTGTCCCAGAGAGAGATCCGGCACAGTGAGTCCCAGAGAGAGATCCAGCACAGAGTGTCCCAGAGAGAGATCCAGCACAGTGTGTCCGAGAGAGAGATCCGGCACAGTGAGTCCCAGAGAGAGAACCAGCACAGTGAGTCCCAGAGAGAGATCCAGCACAGAGTGTCCAGAGAGAGATCCAGCACAGTGTGTCCCAGAGGGAGATCCAGCACAGTGTGAGACCCAGAGAGAGATCCAGCACAGTGTGTCCCAGAGAGAGATACAGCACAGTGTGTCCCAGAGAGAGATCCAGCACAGTGTGACCCAGAGAGAGATCCGGCACAGTGTATCCCAGAGAGAGATCCAGCACAGTGTGTCCCAGAGGGAGATCCAGCACAGTGTGACCCAGAGAGAGATCCAGCACAGTGTGTCCCAGAGAGTGATCCAGCACAGTGTGTCCCAGAGAGAGTTCCCCCACAGTGTTTCCCAGAGAGAGATCCAGCACAGTGTGTCCCAGACAGAGATCCGGCACAGTGTGTCCCAGAGAGAGATCCAGCACAGTGTGTCCCAGAGAGAGATCCAGCACAGTGTGTCCCAGAGAGAGATCCAGCACAGTGTGTCCCAGAGAGAGATCCAGCACAGTGTGTCCCAGAGAGAGATCCAGCACAGTGTTACCCAGAGAGAGATCCAGCACAGTGTGTCCCAGAGAGAGATCCGGCACAGTGTGTCCCAGAGAGAGATCCGGCACAGTGTGACCCAGAGAGAGATCCGGCACAGTGTGCCCCAGAGAGATATCCAGCACAGTGTGTCCCAGAGAGAGATCCAGCACAGTGTGACCCAGAGAGAGATCCAGCTCAGTGTGTCCCAGAGAGTGATCCAGCACAGTGTGTCCCAGAGAGAGATCCAGCACAGTGTGTCCCAGACAGAGATCCGGCACAGTGTGATCCAGAGAGAGATCCAGCACAGTGTGTCCCAGAGAGAGATCCAGCACAGTGTGACCCAGAGAGAGTTCCCGCACAGTGTGTCCCAGAGAGAGATCCAGCACAGTGTGTCCCAGAGAGAGATCCAGCATAGTGTGTCCCAGACAGAGATCCGGCACAGTGTGATCCAGAGAGGGATCCAGCACAGTGTGTCCCAGAGAGAGATCCGGCACAGTGTGTCCCAGAGAGAGATCCGGCACAGTGTGACCCAGAGAGAGATCCAGCACAGTGTGTCCCAGAGGGAGATCCAGCACAGTGTGACCCAGAGGGAGATCCAGCACAGTGTGACCCAGAGAGAGATCCAGCACAGTGTGTAGCAGAGAGAGATCCGGCGCAGTGTGACCCAGAGAGAGATCCAGCACAGTGTGTCCCAGAGAGAGATCCAGCACAGTGTGTCCCAGAGAGAGAACCGGCTCAGTGAGTCCCAGAGAGAGGTCCAGCACAGTGTGTCCCAGAGAGAGATCCAGCACAATGTGTCCCAGAGAGAGTTCCCGCACAGTGTGTCCCAGAGAGAGATCCAGCACAGTGTGTCCCAGAGAGAGATCCGGCACAATCCCAGAGAGAGATCCAGCACAGTGTGTCCCAGACAGAAATCCGGCACCGTGTGACCCAGAGTGAGATCCGGCACAGTGTGTCCCAGAGAGAGATCCAGCACAGTGTGTCCCAGAGAGAGATCCGGCACATTGTTTCCCATAGAGAGATCCAGCACAGTGTGTCCCAGAGAGAGATCCAGCACAATCCCAGAGAGAGATCCAGCACAGTGTGTCCCAGAGAGAGATCCGGCACAGTGTGTCCCAGAGAGAGATCCGGCACAGTGTGACCCAGAGAGAGATCCGGCACAGTGTGTCCCAGAGAGAGAACCAGCACAGTGTGTCCCAGAGAGAGATCCAGCACTGCGTGTCCCAGAGAGAGATCCAGCACAGTGTGTCCCAGAGAGAGAACCGGCACAGTGTGTCCCAGAGAGAGATCCGGCGCAGTGTGTCCCAGAGAGAGATCAGCACAGTGTGTACCAGAGAGAGATCCAGCACTGTCCCAGAGAGAGATCCGGCACAGTGTGTCCCAGAGCGAGATCCAGCGCAGTGTGTCCCAGAGAGAGATCCGGCGCAGTGTGTCCCAGAGAGAGATCCGGCACAGTGTGTCCCAGAGAGATATCCAGCACAGTGTGTCCCAGAGAGATATCCAGCACAGTGTGTCCCAGAGAGAGATCCAGCAAAGTGTGTCCCAGAGAGAGATCCAGCACAGTGTGTCCCAGAGAGAGATCCAGCACAGTGTGTCCCATTGAGAGATCCAGCACAGTGTGTCCCAGAGAGAGATCCGGCACAGTGTGTCCCAGAGAGAGATCCGGCACAGTGTGTCCCAAAGAGAGAGATCCAGCACAGTGTGTCCCAGAGAGAGAGCCGGCACCGTGTGACCCAGAGAGAGATCCAGCACAGTGTGTCCCAGAGAGAGATCCGGCACAGTGTTTCCCATAGAGAGATCCAGCACAGTGTGTCCCAGAGAGAGATCCAGCACAATCCCAGAGAGAGATCCAGCACAGTGTGTCCCAGAGAGAGATCCGGCACAGTGTGTCCCAGAGAGAGATCCAGCACAGTGTGACCCAGAGAGAGATCCGGCACAGTGTGTCCCAGAGAGAGATCCAGCACAGTGTGTCCCAGAGAGAGATCCAGCACAGCGTGTCCCAGAGAGAGATCCAGCACAGCGTGTCCCAGAGAGAGAACCGGCACAGTGTGTCCCAGAGAGAGATCCGGCGCAGTGTGACCCAGAGAGAGATCCGGCACAGTGTGTCCCAGAGAGAGATCCGGCACAGTGTGTCCCAGAGAGAGATCCGGCACAGTGTGTCCCAGAGAGAGATCCGGCACAGTGTGTCCCAGAGAGAGATCCAACACAGTGTGTACCAGAGAGAGATCCAGCACAGTGTGTCCCAGAGAGAGATCCAGCACAGTGTGTACCAAAGAGAGATCCAGCACTGTCCCAGAGAGAGATCCGGCACAGTGTGTCCCAGAGAGAGATCCAGCACAGTGTGTCCCAGAGAGAGATCCAGCGCAGTGTGTCCCAGAGAGAGATCCGACACAGTGTGTCCCAGAGAGAGATCCGGCACAGTGTGTCCCAGAGAGAGATCCAGCACAGTGTGTCCCAGAGAGAGATCCAGCACAGAGTGTCCCAGAGAGAGATCCAGCACAATCCCAGAGAGAGATCCAGCACAGAGTGTCCCAGAGAGAGATCCAGCACAGTGTGTCCCAGAGAGAGATCCAGCACAGTGAGTCCCAGAGAGAGATCCAGCACAGTGTGTCCCAGAGAGAGATCCAGCACAGAGTGTCCCAGAGAGAGATCCAGCACAATCCCAGATAGAGATCCAGCACAGAGTGTCCCAGAGAGAGATCCAGCACAATCCCAGAGAGAGATCCAGCACAGAGTGTCCCAGAGAGAGATCCGGCACAGTGTGTCCCAGAGAGAGATCCAGCACAGTGAGTCCCAGAGAGAGATCCAGCACAGTGTGTCCCAGAGAGAGATCCAGCACAGTTGTCCCAGAGAGAGATCCAGCACAGTGTGACCGAGAGAGAGATCCAGCACAGTGTGACCCAGAGAGAGATCCAGCACAGTGTGTCCCAGAGAGAGATCCAGCACAGTGTGTCCCAGAGGGAGATCCAGCACAGTGTGTCCCAGAGGGAGATCCAGCACAGTGTGCCCCACAGAGAGATCCAGCACAGTGTGTCCCAGAGAGAGATCCAGCACAGTGTGTCCCAGAGAGAGATCCGGCACAGTGTGTCCCAGAGAGAGATCCAGCACAGTGTGTCCCAGAGAGAGAACCGGCACAGTGTGACCCAGAGAGAGATCTGGCACAGTGTGTCCCAGAGAGAGATCCGGCACAGTGTGTCCCAGAGAGAGATCCGGCACAGTGTGTCCCAGAGAGAGATCCGGCACAGTGTGTCCCAGAGAGAGATCCGGCACAGTGTGTCCCAGAGAGAGATCCAACACAGTGTGTACCAGAGAGAGATCCTGCACAGTGTGTCCCAGAGAGAGATCCAGCACAGTGTGTACCAGAGAGAGATCCAGCACTGTCCCAGAGAGAGATCCGGCACAGTGTGTCCAAGAGAGAGATCCGGCACAGTGTGTCCCAGAGAGTGATCCAGCACAGTGTGTCCCAGAGAGAGTTCCCCCACAGTGTGTCCCAGAGAGAGATCCAGCACAGTGTGTCCCAGACAGAGATCCGGCACAGTGTGTCCCAGAGAGAGATCCAGCACAGTGTGTCCCAGAGAGAGATCCAGCACAGTGTGTCCCAGAGAGATCCTGCACAGTGTGTCCCAGAGAGAGATCCAGCACAGTGTGTCCCAGAGAGAGATCCAGCACAGTGTGACCCAGAGAGAGATCCAGCACAGTGTGTCCCAGAGAGAGATCCGGCACAGTGTGTCCCAGAGAGAGATCCGGCACAGTGTGACCCAGAGAGAGATCCGGCACAGTGTGTCTCAGAGAGAGATCCGGCACAGTGTGTCACAGAGAGAGATCCAGCGCAATCCCAGAGAGAGATCCAGCACAGAGTGTCCCAGAGAGAGATCCAGCACAATCCCAGAGAGAGATCCAGCACAGTGTGACCCAGAGAGAGATCCAGCACAGTGTGACCCAGAGAGATCCAGCACAGTATGTCCCAGAGAGAGATCCAGCACAGTGTGTCCCAGAGAGAGATCCAGTACAGTGTGTCCCAGAGAGATCCGGCACAGTGTGTCCCAGAGAGAGATGCAGCACAGTGTGTCCCAGAGAGAGATCCAGCACAGTGTGTCCCAGAGAGAGATCCAGCACAGTGTGTCCCAGAGAGAGATCCGGCACAGTGTGTCCCAGAGAGAGATCCAGCACAGTGAGTCCCAGAGAGAGATCCAGCACAGTGTGTCCCAGAGAGAGATCCAGCACAGTGTGACCCAGAGAGAGATCCGGCACAGTGTGTCCCAGAGAGAGATCCGGCACAGTGTGTCCCAGAGAGAGATCCGGCACAGTGTGTCCCAGTGAGAGATCCGGCACAGTGTGTCCCAGAGAGAGATCCGGCACAGTGTGTCCCAGAGAGAGATGCAGCACAGTGTGACATAGAGAGAGATCCAGCACAGTGTGTCCCAGAGAGAGATCCAGCACAGTGAGTCCCAGAGAGAGATCCAGCACAGTGTGACTCAGAGAGAGATCCAGCACAGTGTGTCCCAGAGAGAGATCCAGCACAATCCCAGAGAGAGATCCAGCACAGTGAGTCCCAGAGAGAGATCCAGCACAGTGTGTCCCAGAGAGAGATCCGGCACAGTGTGTCCCAGAGAGAGCTCCAGCACAGAGTGTCCCAGAGAGAGATCCAGCACAGAGTGTCCCAGAGAGAGATCCAGCACAGAGTGTCCCAGAGAGAGATCCAGCACAATCCCAGAGAGAGATCCAGCACAGTGTGTCCCAGAGAGAGATCCAGCACAGAGTGTCCCAGAGAGATCCGGCACAGTGTGTCCCAGAGAGAGCTCCAGCACAGAGTGTCCCAGAGAGAGATCCAGCACAGAGTGTCCCAGAGAGAGATCCAGCACAATCCCAGAGAGAGATCCAGCACAGTGTGTCCCAGAGAGAGATCCAGCACAGAGTGTCCCAGAGAGAGATCCAGCACAATCCCAGAGAGAGATCCAGCACAGAGTGTCCCAGAGAGAGATCCGGCACAGTGTGTCCCAGAGAGAGATCCAGCACAGTGAGCCCCAGAGAGAGATCCAGCACAGTGTGTCCCAGAGAGAGATCCAGCACAGTGTGTCCCAGAGAGATCCTGCACAGTGTGTCCCAGAGAGAGATCCAGCACAGTGTGTCCCAGAGAGAGATGCAGCACAGTGTGACCCAGAGAGAGATCCAGCAAAGAGTGTCCCAGAGAGAGATCCGGCACAGTGTGTCCCAGAGAGAGATCCGGCACAGTGTGACCCAGAGAGAGATCCGGCACAGTGTGTCTCAGAGAGAGATCCGGCACAGTGTGTCACAGAGAGAGATCCAGCGCAATCCCAGAGAGAGATCCAGCACAGAGTGTCCCAGAGAGAGATCCAGCACAATCCCAGAGAGAGATCCAGCACAGTGTGACCCAGAGAGAGATCCAGCACAGTGTGACCCAGAGAGATCCAGCACAGTATGTCCCAGAGAGAGATCCAGCACAGTGTGTCCCAGAGAGAGATCCAGTACAGTGTGTCCCAGAGAGATCCGGCACAGTGTGTCCCAGAGAGAGATGCAGCACAGTGTGTCCCAGAGAGAGAACCAGCACAGTGTGTCCCAGAGAGAGATCCAGCACAGTGTGTCCCAGAGAGAGATCCGGCACAGTGTGTCCCAGAGAGAGATCCAGCACAGTGAGTCCCAGAGAGAGATCCAGCACAGTGTGTCCCAGAGAGAGATCCAGCACAGTGTGACCCAGAGAGAGATCCGGCACAGTGTGTCCCAGAGAGAGATCCGGCACAGTGTGTCCCAGAGAGAGATCCGGCACAGTGTGTCCCAGTGAGAGATCCGGCACAGTGTGTCCCAGAGAGAGATCCGGCACAGTGTGTCCCAGAGAGAGATGCAGCACAGTGTGACATAGAGAGAGATCCAGCACAGTGTGTCCCAGAGAGAGATCCAGCACAATCCCAGAGAGAGATCCAGCACAGTGAGTCCCAGAGAGAGATCCAGCACAGTGTGTCCCAGAGAGAGATCCGGCACAGTGTGTCCCAGAGAGAGCTCCAGCACAGAGTGTCCCAGAGAGAGATCCAGCACAGAGTGTCCCAGAGAGAGATCCAGCACAATCCCAGAGAGAGATCCAGCACAGTGTGTCCCAGAGAGAGATCCAGCACAGAGTGTCCCAGAGAGATCCGGCACAGTGTGTCCCAGAGAGAGCTCCAGCACAGAGTGTCCCTGAGAGAGATCCAGCACAGAGTGTCCCAGAGAGAGATCCAGCACAGAGTGTCCCAGAGAGAGATCCAGCACAATCCCAGAGAGAGATCCAGCACAGTGTGTCCCAGAGAGAGATCCAGCACAGAGTGTCCCAGAGAGAGATCCAGCACAATCCCAGAGAGAGATCCAGCACAGAGTGTCCCAGAGAGAGATCCGGCACAGTGTGTCCCAGAGAGAGATCCAGCACAGTGAGTCCCAGAGAGAGATCCAGCACAGTGTGTCCCAGAGAGAGATCCAGCACAGAGTGTCCCAGAGAGAGATCCAGCACAATCCCAGAGAGAGATCCAGCACAGAGTGTCCCAGAGAGAGATCCAGCACAATCCCAGAGAGAGATCCAGCACAGAGTGTCCCAGAGAGAGATCCGGCACAGTGTGTCCCAGAGAGAGATCCAGCACAGTGAGTCCCAGAGAGAGATCCAGCACAGTGTGTCCCAGAGAGAGATCCAGCACAGTTGTCCCAGAGAGAGATCCAGCACAGTGTGACCCAGAGAGAGATCCAGCACAGTGTGACCCAGAGAGAGATCCAGCACAGTGTGTCCCAGAGAGAGATCCAGCACAGTGTGTCCCAGAGGGAGATCCAGCACAGTGTGTCCCAGAGGGAGATCCAGCACAGTGTGCCCCACAGAGAGATCCAGCACAGTGTGTCCCAGAGAGAGATCCAGCACAGTGTGTCCCAGAGAGAGATCCGGCACAGTGTGTCCCAGAGAGAGATCCAGCACAGTGTGTCCCAGAGAGAGAACCGGCACAGTGTGACCCAGAGAGAGATCTGGCACAGTGTGTCCCAGAGAGAGATCCGGCACAGTGTGTCCCAGAGAGAGATCTGGCACAGTGTGTCCCAGAGAGAGATCCGGCACAGTGTGTCCCAGAGAGAGATCCGGCACAGTGTGTACCAGAGAGAGATCCAGCACAGTGTGTCCCAGAGAGAGATCCAGCACAGTGTGTACCAGAGAGAGATCCAGCACTGTCCCAGAGAGAGTTCCGGCACAGTGTGTCCCAGAGAGAGATCCGGCACAGTGTGTCCCAGAGAGAGATCCGGCACAGTGTGTCCCAGAGAGAGATCCAGCACAGTGTGTCCAAGAGATAGATCCAGCACAGTGTGTCCCAGAGAGAGATCCGGCACAGTGTGACCCAGAGAGAGATCCAGCACAATCCCAGAGAGAGATCCAGCACAGTGAGTCCCAGAGAGAGATCCGGCACAGTGTGTCCCAGAGAGAGATCCAGCACAGTGTGACCCAGAGAGAGATCCAGCACAGTGTGTCCCAGAGAGAAATCCGGCACAGTGTGTCCCAGAGAGAGATCCAGCACAGTGTGTCCCAGAGAGAGATCCAGCACAGTGTGTCCCAGAGAGAGATCCAGCACAGTGTGTCCCAGAGAGAGATCCAGCACAGTGCGTCCCAGTGAGAGATCCAGCACAGTGTGTCCCAGAGAGAGATCCAGCACAGTGTGACCCAGAGAGAGATCCGGCACAGTGAGTTCCAGAGAGAGATCCAGCACAGAGTGTCCCAGAGAGAGATCCGGCACAGTGAGTCCCAGAGAGAGATCCAGCACAGAGTGTCCCAGAGAGAGATCCAGCACAGTGTGTCCGAGAGAGAGATCCGGCACAGTGAGTCCCAGAGAGAGAACCAGCACAGTGAGTCCCAGAGAGAGATCCAGCACAGAGTGTCCAGAGAGAGATCCAGCACAGTGTGTCCCAGAGGGAGATCCAGCACAGTGTGAGACCCAGAGAGAGATCCAGCACAGTGTGTCCCAGAGAGAGATACAGCACAGTGTGTCCCAGAGAGAGATCCAGCACAGTGTGACCCAGAGAGAGATCCGGCACAGTGTATCCCAGAGAGAGATCCAGCACAGTGTGTCCCAGAGGGAGATCCAGCACAGTGTGACCCAGAGAGAGATCCAGCACAGTGTGTCCCAGAGAGTGATCCAGCACAGTGTGTCCCAGAGAGAGTTCCCCCACAGTGTTTCCCAGAGAGAGATCCAGCACAGTGTGTCCCAGACAGAGATCCGGCACAGTGTGTCCCAGAGAGAGATCCAGCACAGTGTGTCCCAGAGAGAGATCCAGCACAGTGTGTCCCAGAGAGAGATCCAGCACAGTGTGTCCCAGAGAGAGATCCAGCACAGTGTGTCCCAGAGAGAGATCCAGCACAGTGTTACCCAGAGAGAGATCCAGCACAGTGTGTCCCAGAGAGAGATCCGGCACAGTGTGTCCCAGAGAGAGATCCGGCACAGTGTGACCCAGAGAGAGATCCGGCACAGTGTGCCCCAGAGAGATATCCAGCACAGTGTGTCCCAGAGAGAGATCCAGCACAGTGTGACCCAGAGAGAGATCCAGCTCAGTGTGTCCCAGAGAGTGATCCAGCACAGTGTGTCCCAGAGAGAGATCCAGCACAGTGTGTCCCAGACAGAGATCCGGCACAGTGTGATCCAGAGAGAGATCCAGCACAGTGTGTCCCAGAGAGAGATCCAGCACAGTGTGACCCAGAGAGAGTTCCCGCACAGTGTGTCCCAGAGAGAGATCCAGCACAGTGTGTCCCAGAGAGAGATCCAGCATAGTGTGTCCCAGACAGAGATCCGGCACAGTGTGATCCAGAGAGGGATCCAGCACAGTGTGTCCCAGAGAGAGATCCGGCACAGTGTGTCCCAGAGAGAGATCCGGCACAGTGTGACCCAGAGAGAGATCCAGCACAGTGTGTCCCAGAGGGAGATCCAGCACAGTGTGACCCAGAGGGAGATCCAGCACAGTGTGACCCAGAGAGAGATCCAGCACAGTGTGTAGCAGAGAGAGATCCGGCGCAGTGTGACCCAGAGAGAGATCCAGCACAGTGTGTCCCAGAGAGAGATCCAGCACAGTGTGTCCCAGAGAGAGAACCGGCTCAGTGAGTCCCAGAGAGAGGTCCAGCACAGTGTGTCCCAGAGAGAGATCCAGCACAATGTGTCCCAGAGAGAGTTCCCGCACAGTGTGTCCCAGAGAGAGATCCAGCACAGTGTGTCCCAGAGAGAGATCCGGCACAATCCCAGAGAGAGATCCAGCACAGTGTGTCCCAGACAGAAATCCGGCACCGTGTGACCCAGAGTGAGATCCGGCACAGTGTGTCCCAGAGAGAGATCCAGCACAGTGTGTCCCAGAGAGAGATCCGGCACATTGTTTCCCATAGAGAGATCCAGCACAGTGTGTCCCAGAGAGAGATCCAGCACAATCCCAGAGAGAGATCCAGCACAGTGTGTCCCAGAGAGAGATCCGGCACAGTGTGTCCCAGAGAGAGATCCGGCACAGTGTGACCCAGAGAGAGATCCGGCACAGTGTGTCCCAGAGAGAGAACCAGCACAGTGTGTCCCAGAGAGAGATCCAGCACTGCGTGTCCCAGAGAGAGATCCAGCACAGTGTGTCCCAGAGAGAGAACCGGCACAGTGTGTCCCAGAGAGAGATCCGGCGCAGTGTGTCCCAGAGAGAGATCAGCACAGTGTGTACCAGAGAGAGATCCAGCACTGTCCCAGAGAGAGATCCGGCACAGTGTGTCCCAGAGCGAGATCCAGCGCAGTGTGTCCCAGAGAGAGATCCGGCGCAGTGTGTCCCAGAGAGAGATCCGGCACAGTGTGTCCCAGAGAGATATCCAGCACAGTGTGTCCCAGAGAGATATCCAGCACAGTGTGTCCCAGAGAGAGATCCAGCAAAGTGTGTCCCAGAGAGAGATCCAGCACAGTGTGTCCCAGAGAGAGATCCAGCACAGTGTGTCCCATTGAGAGATCCAGCACAGTGTGTCCCAGAGAGAGATCCGGCACAGTGTGTCCCAGAGAGAGATCCGGCACAGTGTGTCCCAAAGAGAGAGATCCAGCACAGTGTGTCCCAGAGAGAGAGCCGGCACCGTGTGACCCAGAGAGAGATCCAGCACAGTGTGTCCCAGAGAGAGATCCGGCACAGTGTTTCCCATAGAGAGATCCAGCACAGTGTGTCCCAGAGAGAGATCCAGCACAATCCCAGAGAGAGATCCAGCACAGTGTGTCCCAGAGAGAGATCCGGCACAGTGTGTCCCAGAGAGAGATCCAGCACAGTGTGACCCAGAGAGAGATCCGGCACAGTGTGTCCCAGAGAGAGATCCAGCACAGTGTGTCCCAGAGAGAGATCCAGCACAGCGTGTCCCAGAGAGAGATCCAGCACAGCGTGTCCCAGAGAGAGAACCGGCACAGTGTGTCCCAGAGAGAGATCCGGCGCAGTGTGACCCAGAGAGAGATCCGGCACAGTGTGTCCCAGAGAGAGATCCGGCACAGTGTGTCCCAGAGAGAGATCCGGCACAGTGTGTCCCAGAGAGAGATCCGGCACAGTGTGTCCCAGAGAGAGATCCAACACAGTGTGTACCAGAGAGAGATCCAGCACAGTGTGTCCCAGAGAGAGATCCAGCACAGTGTGTACCAAAGAGAGATCCAGCACTGTCCCAGAGAGAGATCCGGCACAGTGTGTCCCAGAGAGAGATCCAGCACAGTGTGTCCCAGAGAGAGATCCAGCGCAGTGTGTCCCAGAGAGAGATCCGACACAGTGTGTCCCAGAGAGAGATCCGGCACAGTGTGTCCCAGAGAGAGATCCAGCACAGTGTGTCCCAGAGAGAGATCCAGCACAGTGTGTCCCAGAGAGAGATCCAGCACAGTGTGTCCCATTGAGAGATCCGGCACAGTGTGTCCCAGAGAGAGATCCGGCACAGTGTGTCCCAGAGAGAGATCCGGCACAGTGTGTCCCAAAGAGAGAGATCCAGCACAGTGTGTCCCAGAGAGAGATCCGGCACAGTGTGTCCCAGAGGGAGGACCGGCTCAGTGAGCCCCAGAGAGAGAGCCGGCACCGTGTGACCCAGAGAGAGATCCAGCACAGTGTGTCCCAGAGAGAGATCCGGCACAGTGTGTCCCAGAGGGAGATCCGGCACAGTGTGTCCCAGAGGGAGATCCGGCACAGTGTGTCCCAGAGGGAGATCCGGCACAGTGTGTCCCAGAGGGAGATCCAGCACAGTGTGTCCCAGAGAGAGATCCAGCACAGTGCGTCCCAGGGAGAGATCCAGCACAGTGTGACCCAGAGGGAGATCCGGCACAGTGTGTCCCAGAGGGAGATCCGGCACAGTGTGTCCCAGAGGGAGATCCAGCACAGTGTGTCCCAGAGAGAGATCCAGCACAGTGCGTCCCAGGGAGAGATCCAGCACAGTGTGACCCAGAGAGAGATCCGGCACAGTGTGACCCAGAGAGCGATCCGGCACAGTGTGTACCAGAGAGAGATCCGGCACAGTGTGTCCCAGAGAGAGATCCAGCACAGTGTGTCCCAGAGAGAGATCCAGCACAGTGTGTCCCAGAGAGAGATCCAGCACAGTGTGTCCCAGAGAGAGATGCAGCACAGTGTGTCCCAGAGAGAGATCCGGCACAGTGTGTCCCAGAGAGAGATCCGGCACAGTGTGTCCCAGAGAGAGATCCCGCACAGTGTGACCCAGAGAGAGATCCGGCACAGTGTGACCGAGAGAGAGATCCAGCACAGTGTGTCCCAGAGAGAGATGCAGCACAGTGTGACCCAGAGAGAGATCCGGCACAGTGTGTCCCAGAGAGAGATGCAGCACTGTGTGACCCAGAGAGAGATCCAGCACAGTGTGTTCCAGAGAGAGATCCGGCACAGTTTGACCCAGAGAGAGATGCAGCACAGTGTGACCCAGAGAGAGATCCAGCACAGTGTGTCCCAGAGAGAGATGCAGCACAGTGTGTCCCAGAGAGAGATCCGGCACAGTGTGTCCCAGAGAGAGATCCGGCACAGTGTGTCCCAGAGAGAGATCCAGCACAGTGTGACCCAGAGAGAGATCCGGCACAGTGTGACCCAGAGAGAGATCCAGCACAGTGTGTCCCAGAGAGAGATGCAGCACAGTGTGACCCAGAGAGAGATCCGGCACAGTGTGTCCCAGAGAGAGATGCAGCACTGTGTGACCCAGAGAGAGATCCAGCACAGTGTGTTCCAGAGAGAGATCCGGCACAGTTTGACCCAGAGAGAGATGCAGCACAGTGTGACCCAGAGAGAGATCCAGCACAGTGTGTCCCAGAGAGAGATCCAGCACAGTGTGTCCCAAAGAGATCCGGCACAGTGTGACCCAGAGAGAGATGCAGCACAGTGTGACCCAGAGAGAGATCCGGCACAGTGTGACCCAGAGAGAGATCCAGCACAGTGTGTCCCAGAGAGAGATGCAGCACTGTGTGACCCAGAGAGAGATCCAGCACAGTGTGTCCCAGAGAGAGATCCGGCACAGTTTTACCCAGAGAGAGATGCAGCACAGTGTGACCCAGAGAGAGATCCAGTACAGTGTGTCCCAGAGAGAGATCCAGCACAGTGTGTCCCAAAGAGATCCGGCACAGTGTGACCCAGAGAGAGATCCAGCACAGTGTGACCCAGAGAGAGATCCGGCACAGTGCGTCCCAAAGAGAGATCCAGCACAGTGTGTCCCAGAGAGAGATCCAGCACAGTGTGTCCCAGAGAGAGATCCAGCACAGAGTGTCCCAGAGAGAGATCCAGCACAATCCCAGAGAGAGATCCAGCACAGTGTGTCCCAGAGAGAGAACCAGCACAGAGTGTCCCAGAGAGATCCGGCACAGTGTGTCCCAGAGAGAGCTCCAGCACAGAGTGTCCCAGAGAGAGATCCAGCACAGAGTGTCCCAGAGAGAGATCCAGCACAATCCCAGAGAGAGATCCAGCACAGTGTGTCCCAGAGAGAGATCCAGCACAGAGTGTCCCAGAGAGAGATCCAGCACAATCCCAGAGAGAGATCCAGCACAGAGTGTCCCAGAGAGAGATCCGGCACAGTGTGTCCCAGAGAGAGATCCGGCACATTGTGTCCCAGAGAGAGATCCAGCACAGTGTGTCCCAGAGAGAGATCCAGCACAGTGTGTCCCAGAGAGAGATCCAGCACAGAGTGTCCCAGAGAGAGATCCAGCACAATCCCAGAGAGAGATCCAGCACAGAGTGTCCCAGAGAGAGATCCAGCACAATCCCAGAGAGAGATCCAGCACAGAGTGTCCCAGAGAGAGATCCGGCACAGTGTGTCCCAGAGAGAGATCCAGCACAGTGAGTCCCAGAGAGAGATCCAGCACAGTGTGTCCCAGAGAGAGATCCAGCACAGTTGTCCCAGAGAGAGATCCAGCACAGTGTGACCCAGAGAGAGATCCAGCACAGTGTGACCCAGAGAGAGATCCAGCACAGTGTGTCCCAGAGAGAGATCCAGCACAGTGTGTCCCAGAGGGAGATCCAGCACAGTGTGCCCCACAGAGAGATCCAGCACAGTGTGTCCCAGAGAGAGATCCGGCACAGTGTGTCCCAGAGAGAGATCCGGCACAGTGTGTCCCAGAGAGAGATCCAGCACAGTGTGTCCCAGAGAGAGAACCGGCACAGTGTGACCCAGAGAGAGATCTGGCACAGTGTGTCCCAGAGAGAGATCCAGCACAGAGTGTCCCAGAGAGAGATCCAGCACAATCCCAGAGAGAGATCCAGCACAGTGTGTCCCAGAGAGAGATCCAGCACAGAGTGTCCCAGAGAGATCCGGCACAGTGTGTCCCAGAGAGAGCTCCAGCACAGAGTGTCCCAGAGAGAGATCCAGCACAGAGTGTCCCAGAGAGAGATCCAGCACAATCCCAGAGAGAGATCCAGCACAGTGTGTCCCAGAGAGAGATCCAGCACAGAGTGTCCCAGAGAGAGATCCAGCACAATCCCAGAGAGAGATCCAGCACAGAGTGTCCCAGAGAGAGATCCGGCACAGTGTGTCCCAGAGAGAGATCCAGCACAATGAGTCCCAGAGAGAGATCCAGCACAGTGTGTCCCAGAGAGAGATCCAGCACAGAGTGTCCCAGAGAGAGATCCAGCACAATCCCAGAGAGAGATCCAGCACAGAGTGTCCCAGAGAGAGATCCGGCACAGTGTGTCCCAGAGAGAGATCCAGCACAGTGAGTCCCAGAGAGAGATCCAGCACAGTGTGTCCCAGAGAGAGATCCAGCACAGTTGTCCCAGAGAGAGATCTAGCACAGTGTGACCCAGAGAGAGATCCAGCACAGTGTGACCCAGAGAGAGATGCTGCACAGTGTGTCCCAGAGAGAGATCCAGCACAGTGTGTCCCAGAGGGAGATCCAGCACAGTGTGCCCCACAGAGAGATCCAGCACAGTGTGTCCCAGAGAGAGATCCAGCACAGTGTGTCCCAGAGAGAGATCCGGCACAGTGTGTCCCAGAGAGAGATCCAGCACAGTGTGTCCCAGAGAGAGAACCGGCACAGTGTGACCCAGAGAGAGATCTGGCACAGTGTGTCCCAGAGAGAGATCCGGCACAGTGTGTCCCAGAGAGAGATCCGGCACAGTGTGTCCCAGAGAGAGATCCGGCACAGTGTGTCCCAGAGAGAGATCCGGCACAGTGTGTCCCAGAGAGAGATCCGGCACAGTCTGTCCCAGAGAGAGATCCGGCACAGTGTGTCCCAGAGAGAGATCCAACACAGTGTGTACCAGAGAGAGATCCAGCACAGTGTGTCCCAGAGAGAGATCCAGCACAGTGTGTACCAGAGAGAGATCCAGCACTGTCCCAGAGAGAGTTCCGGCACAGTGTGTCCCAGAGAGAGATCCAGCACAGTGTGTCCCAGAGAGAGATCCAGCACAGTGTGACCCAGACAGAGATCCAGCACAGTGTGACCCAGACAGAGATCCGGCACAGTGTGTCCAAGAGATAGATCCAGCACAGTGTGTCCAAGAGATAGATCCAGCACAGTGTGTCCAAGAGATAGATCCAGCACAGTGTGTCCCAGAGAGAGATCCGGCACAGTGTGACCCAGAGAGAGATCCAGCACAATCCCAGAGAGAGATCCGGCACAGTGAGTCCCAGAGAGAGATCCGGCACAGTGTGTCCCAGAGAGAGATCCAGCACAGTGTGACCCAGAGAGAGATCCAGCACAGTGTGTCCCAGAGAGAGATCCAGCACAGTGTGTCCCAGAGAGAGATCCAGCACAGTGCGTCCCAGTGAGAGATCCAGCACAGTGTGTCCCAGAGAGAGATCCAGCACAGTGTGACCCAGAGAGAGATCCGGCACAGTGAGTCCCAGAGAGAGATCCAGCACAGAGTGTCCCAGAGAGAGATCCGGCACAGTGAGTCCCAGAGAGAGATCCAGCACAGAGTGTCCCAGAGAGAGATCCGGCACAGTGTGTCCGAGAGAGAGATCCGGCACAGTGAGTCCCAGAGAGAGAACCAGCACAGTGAGTCCCAGAGAGAGATCCAGCACAGAGTGTCCCAGAGAGAGATCCAGCACAGTGTGTCCGAGAGAGAGATCCGGCACAGTGAGTCCCAGAGAGAGAACCAGCACAGTGAGTCCCAGAGAGAGATCCAGCACAGAGTGTCCAGAGAGAGATCCGGCACAGTGTGTCCCAGTGAGAGATCCGGCACAGTGTGTCCCAGAGAGAGATCCGGCACAGTGTGTCCCAGAGAGAGATCCAGCACAGTGTGACATAGAGAGAGATCCAGCACAGTGTGTCCCAGAGAGAGATCCAGCACAGTGAGTCCCAGAGAGAGATCCAGCACAGTGTGACTCAGAGAGAGATCCAGCACAGTGTGTCCCAGAGAGAGATCCAGCACAATCCCAGAGAGAGATCCAGCACAGTGAGTCCCAGAGAGAGATCCAGCACAGTGTGTCCCAGAGAGAGATCCGGCACAGTGTGTCCCAGAGAGAGATCCAGCACAGAGTGTCCCAGAGAGAGCTCCAGCACAATCCCAGAGAGAGATCCAGCACAGTGTGTCCCAGAGAGAGCTCCAGCACAGTGAGTCCCAGAGAGAGATCCAGCACAGAGTGTCCAGAGAGAGATCCGGCACAGTGTGTCCGAGAGAGAGATCCGGCACAGTGAGTCCCAGAGAGAGAACCAGCACAGTGAGTCCCAGAGAGAGATCCAGCACAGAGTGTCCCAGAGAGAGATCCAGCACAGTGTGTCCGAGAGAGAGATCCGGCACAGTGAGTCCCAGAGAGAGAACCAGCACAGTGAGTCCCAGAGAGAGATCCAGCACAGAGTGTCCAGAGAGAGATCCGGCACAGTGTGTCCCAGTGAGAGATCCGGCACAGTGTGTCCCAGAGAGAGATCCGGCACAGTGTGTCCCAGAGAGAGATCCAGCACAGTGTGACATAGAGAGAGATCCAGCACAGTGTGTCCCAGAGAGAGATCCAGCACAGTGTGACTCAGAGAGTGATCCAGCACAGCGTGTCCCAGAGAGAGATCCAGCACAATCCCAGAGAGAGATCCAGCACAGTGAGTCCCAGAGAGAGATCCAGCACAGTGTGTCCCAGAGAGAGATCCGGCACAGTGTGTCCCAGAGAGAGCTCCAGCACAGAGTGTCCCAGAGAGAGCTCCAGCACAGAGTGTCCCAGAGAGAGATCCAGCACAGAGTGTCCCAGAGAGAGATCCAGCACAATCCCAGAGAGAGATCCAGCACAGTGTGTCCCAGAGAGAGATCCAGCACAGAGTGTCCCAGAGAGATCCGGCACAGTGTGTCCCAGAGAGAGCTCCAGCACAGAGTGTCCCAGAGAGAGATCCAGCACAGAGTGTCCCAGAGAGAGATCCAGCACAATCCCAGAGAGAGATCCAGCACAGTGTGTCCCAGAGAGAGATCCAGCACAGAGTGTCCCAGAGAGAGATCCAGCACAATCCCAGAGAGAGATCCAGCACAGAGTGTCCCAGAGAGAGATCCGGCACAGTGTGTCCCAGAGAGAGATCCGGCACAGTGTGTCCCAGAGAGAGATCCAGCACAGTGTGTCCCAGAGAGAGATCCAGCACAGTGTGTCCCAGAGAGAGATCCAGCACAGAGTGTCCCAGAGAGAGATCCAGCACAATCCCAGAGAGAGATCCAGCACAGAGTGTCCCAGAGAGAGATCCAGCACAATCCCAGAGAGAGATCCAGCACAGAGTGTCCCAGAGAGAGATCCGGCACAGTGTGTCCCAGAGAGAGATCCAGCACAGTGAGTCCCAGAGAGAGATCCAGCACAGTGTGTCCCAGAGAGAGATCCAGCACAGTTGTCCCAGAGAGAGATCCAGCACAGTGTGACCCAGAGAGAGATCCAGCACAGTGTGACCCAGAGAGAGATCCAGCACAGTGTGTCCCAGAGAGAGATCCAGCACAGTGTGTCCCAGAGGGAGATCCAGCACAGTGTGCCCCACAGAGAGATCCAGCACAGTGTGTCCCAGAGAGAGATCCGGCACAGTGTGTCCCAGAGAGAGATCCGGCACAGTGTGTCCCAGAGAGAGATCCAGCACAGTGTGTCCCAGAGAGAGAACCGGCACAGTGTGACCCAGAGAGAGATCTGGCACAGTGTGTCCCAGAGAGAGATCCGGCACAGTGTGTCCCAGAGAGAGATCCTGCACAGTGTGTCCCAGAGAGAGATCCGGCACAGTGTGTCCCAGAGAGAGATCCGGCACAGTGTGTCCCAGAGAGAGATCTGGCACAGTGTGTCCCAGAGAGAGATCCAACACAGTGTGTACCAGAGAGAGATCCAGCACAGTGTGTCCCAGAGAGAGATCCAGCACAGTGTGTACCAGATAGAGATCCAGCACTGTCCCAGAGAGAGTTCCGGCACAGTGTGTCCCAGAGAGAGATCCAGCACAGTGTGTCCAAGAGAGAGATCCAGCACAGTGTGACCCAGACAGAGATCCAGCACAGTGTGACCCAGACAGAGATCCGGCACAGTGTGTCCAAGAGATAGATCCAGCACAGTGTGTCCAAGAGATAGATCCAGCACAGTGTGTCCCAGAGAGAGATCCGGCACAGTGTGACCCAGAGAGAGATCCAGCACAATCCCAGAGAGAGATCCAGCACAGTGAGTCCCAGAGAGAGATCCGGCACAGTGTGTCCCAGAGAGAGATCCAGCACAGTGTGACCCAGAGAGAGATCCAGCACAGTGTGTCCCAGAGAGAGATCCAGCACAGTGTGTCCCAGAGAGAGATCCAGCACAGAGTGTCCCAGAGAGAGATCCGGCACAGTGAGTCCCAGAGAGAGATCCAGCACAGAGTGTCCCAGAGAGAGATCCCGCACAGTTTGTCCGAGAGAGAGATCCGGCACAGTGAGTCCCAGAGAGAGAACCAGCACAGTGAGTCCCAGAGAGAGATCCAGCACAGAGTGTCCAGAGAGAGATCCAGCACAGTGTGTCCCAGAGGGAGATCCAGCACAGTGTGAGACCCAGAGAGAGATCCAGCACAGTGTGTCCCAGAGAGAGATACAGCACAGTGTGACCCAGAGAGAGATCCAGCACAATCCCAGAGAGAGACCCAGCACAGTGTGTCCCAGAGAGAGATCCAGCACAGTGTGTCCCAGAGAGAGAACCAGCACAGTGTGTCCCAGAGAGTGATCCAGCACAGTGTGTCCCAGAGAGAGTTCCCCCACAGTGTGTCCCAGAGAGAGATCCAGCACAGTGTGTCCCAGACAGAGATCCGGCACAGTGTGTCCCAGAGAGAGATACAGCACACTGTGTCCCAGAGAGAGATCCAGCACAGTGTGTCCCAGAGAGATCCTGCACAGTGTGTCCCAGAGAGAGATCCAGCACAGTGTGTCCCAGAGAGAGATCCAGCACAGTGTGACCCAGAGAGAGATCCAGCACAGTGTGTCCCAGAGAGAGATCTGGCACAGTGTGTCCCAGAGAGAGATCCGGCACAGTGTGACCCAGAGAGAGATCCGGCACAGTGTGTCCCAGAGAGAGATCCGGCACATTGTGTCACAGAGAGAGATCCAGCGCAATCCCAGAGAGAGATCCAGCACAGAGTGTCCCAGAGAGAGATCCAGCACAATCCCAGAGAGAGATCCAGCACAGTGTGACCCAGAGAGAGATCCAGCACAGTGTGACCCAGAGAGATCCAGCACAGTGTGTCCCAGAGAGAGATCCAGCACAGTGTGTCCCAGAGAGAGATCCAGTACAGTGTGTCCCAGAGAGATCCGGCACAGTGTGTCCCAGAGAGAGATGCAGCACAGTGTGTCCCAGAGAGAGATCCAGCACAGTGTGTCCCAGAGAGAGATCCGGCACAGTGTGTCCCAGAGAGAGATCCGGCACAGTGTGTCCCAGAGAGAGATCCAGCACAGTGAGTCCCAGAGAGAGATCCAGCACAGTGTGTCCCAGAGAGAGATCCAGCACAGTGTGACCCAGAGAGAGATCCGGCACAGTGTGTCCCAGAGAGAGATCCGGCACAGTGTGTCCCAGTGAGAGATCCGGCACAGTGTGTCCCAGAGAGAGATCCAGCACAGTGTGTCCCAGAGAGAGATGCAGCACAGTGTGACATAGAGAGAGATCCAGCACAGTGTGTCCCAGAGAGAGATCCAGCACAGTGAGTCCCAGAGAGAGATCCAGCACAGTGTGACTCAGAGAGAGATCCAGCACAGTGTGTCCCAGAGAGAGATCCAGCACAATCCCAGAGAGAGATCCAGCACAGTGAGTCCCAGAGAGAGATCCAGCACAGTGTGTCCCAGAGAGAGATCCGGCACAGTGTGTCCCAGAGAGAGCTCCAGCACAGAGTGTCCCAGAGAGAGATCCAGCACAGAGTGTCCCAGAGAGAGATCCAGCACAATCCCAGAGAGAGATCCAGCACAGTGTGTCCCAGAGAGAGATCCAGCACAGAGTGTCCCAGAGAGATCCGGCACAGTGTGTCCCAGAGAGAGCTCCAGCACAGAGTGTCCCAGAGAGAGATCCAGCACAATCCCAGAGAGAGATCCAGCACAGAGTGTCCCAGAGAGAGATCCAGCACAGTGTGTCCCAGAGAGAGATCCAGCACAGTGAGTCCCAGAGAGAGATCCAGCACAGTGTGTCCCAGAGAGAGATCCAGCACAGTGTGTCCCAGAGAGAGATCCAGCACAGTGTGTACCAGAGAGAGATCCAGCACTGTCCCAGAGAGAGTTCCGGCACAGTGTGTCCCAGAGAGAGATCCAGCACAGTGTGTCCCAGAGAGAGATCCAGCACAGTGTGACCCAGACAGAGATCCAGCACAGTGTGACCCAGACAGAGATCCGGCACAGTGTGTCCAAGAGATAGATCCAGCACAGTGTGTCCAAGAGATAGATCCAGCACAGTGTGTCCAAGAGATAGATCCAGCACAGTGTGTCCCAGAGAGAGATCCGGCACAGTGTGACCCAGAGAGAGATCCAGCACAATCCCAGAGAGAGATCCGGCACAGTGAGTCCCAGAGAGAGATCCGGCACAGTGTGTCCCAGAGAGAGATCCAGCACAGTGTGACCCAGAGAGAGATCCAGCACAGTGTGTCCCAGAGAGAGATCCAGCACAGTGTGTCCCAGAGAGAGATCCAGCACAGTGCGTCCCAGTGAGAGATCCAGCACAGTGTGTCCCAGAGAGAGATCCAGCACAGTGTGACCCAGAGAGAGATCCGGCACAGTGAGTCCCAGAGAGAGATCCAGCACAGAGTGTCCCAGAGAGAGATCCGGCACAGTGAGTCCCAGAGAGAGATCCAGCACAGAGTGTCCCAGAGAGAGATCCGGCACAGTGTGTCCGAGAGAGAGATCCGGCACAGTGAGTCCCAGAGAGAGAACCAGCACAGTGAGTCCCAGAGAGAGATCCAGCACAGAGTGTCCCAGAGAGAGATCCAGCACAGTGTGTCCGAGAGAGAGATCCGGCACAGTGAGTCCCAGAGAGAGAACCAGCACAGTGAGTCCCAGAGAGAGATCCAGCACAGAGTGTCCAGAGAGAGATCCGGCACAGTGTGTCCCAGTGAGAGATCCGGCACAGTGTGTCCCAGAGAGAGATCCGGCACAGTGTGTCCCAGAGAGAGATCCAGCACAGTGTGACATAGAGAGAGATCCAGCACAGTGTGTCCCAGAGAGAGATCCAGCACAGTGAGTCCCAGAGAGAGATCCAGCACAGTGTGACTCAGAGAGAGATCCAGCACAGTGTGTCCCAGAGAGAGATCCAGCACAATCCCAGAGAGAGATCCAGCACAGTGAGTCCCAGAGAGAGATCCAGCACAGTGTGTCCCAGAGAGAGATCCGGCACAGTGTGTCCCAGAGAGAGATCCAGCACAGAGTGTCCCAGAGAGAGCTCCAGCACAATCCCAGAGAGAGATCCAGCACAGTGTGTCCCAGAGAGAGCTCCAGCACAGTGAGTCCCAGAGAGAGATCCAGCACAGTGTGTCCCAGAGAGAGATCCAGCACAGTGAGTCCCAGAGAGAGATCCAGCACAGTGTGACTCAGAGAGAGATCCAGCACAGCGTGTCCCAGAGAGAGATCCAGCACAATCCCAGAGAGAGATCCAGCACAGTGAGTCCCAGAGAGAGATCCAGCACAGTGTGTCCCAGAGAGAGATCCGGCACAGTGTGTCCCAGAGAGAGCTCCAGCACAGAGTGTCCCAGAGAGAGCTCCAGCACAGAGTGTCCCAGAGAGAGCTCCAGCACAGAGTGTCCCAGAGAGAGATCCAGCACAGAGTGTCCCAGAGAGAGATCCAGCACAATCCCAGAGAGAGATCCAGCACAGTGTGTCCCAGAGAGAGATCCAGCACAGAGTGTCCCAGAGAGATCCGGCACAGTGTGTCCCAGAGAGAGCTCCAGCACAGAGTGTCCCAGAGAGAGATCCAGCACAGAGTGTCCCAGAGAGAGATCCAGCACAATCCCAGAGAGAGATCCAGCACAGTGTGTCCCAGAGAGAGATCCAGCACAGAGTGTCCCAGAGAGAGATCCAGCACAATCCCAGAGAGAGATCCAGCACAGAGTGTCCCAGAAAGAGATCCGGCACAGTGTGTCCCAGAGAGAGATCCGGCACAGTGTGTCCCAGAGAGAGATCCAGCACAGTGTGTCCCAGAGAGAGATCCAGCACAGTGTGTCCCAGAGAGAGATCCAGCACAGAGTGTCCCAGAGAGAGATCCAGCACAATCCCAGAGAGAGATCCAGCACAGAGTGTCCCAGAGAGAGATCCAGCACAATCCCAGAGAGAGATCCAGCACAGAGTGTCCCAGAGAGAGATCCGGCACAGTGTGTCCCAGAGAGAGATCCAGCACAGTGAGTCCCAGAGAGAGATCCAGCACAGTGTGTCCCAGAGAGAGATCCAGCACAGTTGTCCCAGAGAGAGATCCAGCACAGTGTGACCCAGAGAGAGATCCAGCACAGTGTGACCCAGAGAGAGATCCAGCACAGTGTGTCCCAGAGAGAGATCCAGCACAGTGTGTCCCAGAGGGAGATCCAGCACAGTGTGCCCCACAGAGAGATCCAGCACAGTGTGTCCCAGAGAGAGATCCGGCACAGTGTGTCCCAGAGAGAGATCCAGCACAGTGTGTCCCAGAGAGAGAACCGGCACAGTGTGACCCAGAGAGAGATCTGGCACAGTGTGTCCCAGAGAGAGATCCGGCACAGTGTGTCCCAGAGAGAGATCCTGCACAGTGTGTCCCAGAGAGAGATCCGGCACAGTGTGTCCCAGAGAGAGATCCGGCACAGTGTGTCCCAGAGAGAGATCTGGCACAGTGTGTCCCAGAGAGAGATCCAACACAGTGTGTACCAGAGAGAGATCCAGCACAGTGTGTCCCAGAGAGAGATCCAGCACAGTGTGTACCAGATAGAGATCCAGCACTGTCCCAGAGAGAGTTCCGGCACAGTGTGTCCCAGAGAGAGATCCAGCACAGTGTGTCCAAGAGAGAGATCCAGCACAGTGTGACCCAGACAGAGATCCAGCACAGTGTGACCCAGACAGAGATCCGGCACAGTGTGTCCAAGAGATAGATCCAGCACAGTGTGTCCAAGAGATAGATCCAGCACAGTGTGTCCCAGAGAGAGATCCGGCACAGTGTGACCCAGAGAGAGATCCAGCACAATCCCAGAGAGAGATCCAGCACAGTGAGTCCCAGAGAGAGATCCGGCACAGTGTGTCCCAGAGAGAGATCCAGCACAGTGTGACCCAGAGAGAGATCCAGCACAGTGTGTCCCAGAGAGAGATCCAGCACAGTGTGTCCCAGAGAGAGATCCAGCACAGAGTGTCCCAGAGAGAGATCCGGCACAGTGAGTCCCAGAGAGAGATCCAGCACAGAGTGTCCCAGAGAGAGATCCAGCACAGTTTGTCCGAGAGAGAGATCCGGCACAGTGAGTCCCAGAGAGAGAACCAGCACAGTGAGTCCCAGAGAGAGATCCAGCACAGAGTGTCCAGAGAGAGATCCAGCACAGTGTGTCCCAGAGGGAGATCCAGCACAGTGTGAGACCCAGAGAGAGATCCAGCACAGTGTGTCCCAGAGAGAGATACAGCACAGTGTGACCCAGAGAGAGATCCAGCACAATCCCAGAGAGAGACCCAGCACAGTGTGTCCCAGAGAGAGATCCAGCACAGTGTGTCCCAGAGAGAGAACCAGCACAGTGTGTCCCAGAGAGTGATCCAGCACAGTGTGTCCCAGAGAGAGTTCCCCCACAGTGTGTCCCAGAGAGAGATCCAGCACAGTGTGTCCCAGACAGAGATCCGGCACAGTGTGTCCCAGAGAGAGATACAGCACACTGTGTCCCAGAGAGAGATCCAGCACAGTGTGTCCCAGAGAGATCCTGCACAGTGTGTCCCAGAGAGAGATCCAGCACAGTGTGTCCCAGAGAGAGATCCAGCACAGTGTGACCCAGAGAGAGATCCAGCACAGTGTGTCCCAGAGAGAGATCTGGCACAGTGTGTCCCAGAGAGAGATCCGGCACAGTGTGACCCAGAGAGAGATCCGGCACAGTGTGTCCCAGAGAGAGATCCGGCACATTGTGTCACAGAGAGAGATCCAGCGCAATCCCAGAGAGAGATCCAGCACAGAGTGTCCCAGAGAGAGATCCAGCACAATCCCAGAGAGAGATCCAGCACAGTGTGACCCAGAGAGAGATCCAGCACAGTGTGACCCAGAGAGATCCAGCACAGTGTGTCCCAGAGAGAGATCCAGCACAGTGTGTCCCAGAGAGAGATCCAGTACAGTGTGTCCCAGAGAGATCCGGCACAGTGTGTCCCAGAGAGAGATGCAGCACAGTGTGTCCCAGAGAGAGATCCAGCACAGTGTGTCCCAGAGAGAGATCCGGCACAGTGTGTCCCAGAGAGAGATCCGGCACAGTGTGTCCCAGAGAGTGATCCAGCACAGTGTGTCCCAGAGAGAGTTCCCCCACAGTGTGTCCCAGAGAGAGATCCAGCACAGTGTGTCCCAGACAGAGATCCGGCACAGTGTGTCCCAGAGAGAGATCCAGCACAGTGTGTCCCAGAGAGAGATCCAGCACAGTGTGTCCCAGAGAGATCCTGCACAGTGTGTCCCAGAGAGAGATCCAGCACAGTGTGTCCCAGAGAGAGATCCAGCACAGTGTGACCCAGAGAGAGATCCAGCACAGTGTGTCCCAGAGAGAGATCCGGCACTGTGTGTCCCAGAGAGAGATCCGGCACAGTGTGACCCAGAGAGAGATCCGGCACAGTGTGTCTCAGAGAGAGATCCGGCACAGTGTGTCACAGAGAGAGATCCAGCGCAATCCCAGAGAGAGATCCAGCACAGAGTGTCCCAGAGAGAGATCCAGCACAATCCCAGAGAGAGATCCAGCACAGTGTGACCCAGAGAGAGATCCAGCACAGTGTGACCCAGAGAGATCCAGCACAGTATGTCCCAGAGAGAGATCCAGCACAGTGTGTCCCAGAGAGAGATCCAGTACAGTGTGTCCCAGAGAGATCCGGCACAGTGTGTCCCAGAGAGAGATGCAGCACAGTGTGTCCCAGAGAGAGATCCAGCACAGTGTGTCCCAGAGAGAGATCCAGCACAGTGTGTCCCAGAGAGAGATCCGGCACAGTGTGTCCCAGAGAGAGATCCAGCACAGTGAGTCCCAGAGAGAGATCCAGCACAGTGTGTCCCAGAGAGAGATCCAGCACAGTGTGACCCAGAGAGAGATCCGGCACAGTGTGTCCCAGAGAGAGATCCGGCACAGTGTGTCCCAGAGAGAGATCCGGCACAGTGTGTCCCAGTGAGAGATCCGGCACAGTGTGTCCCAGAGAGAGATCCGGCACAGTGTGTCCCAGAGAGAGATGCAGCACAGTGTGACATAGAGAGAGATCCAGCACAGTGTGTCCCAGAGAGAGATCCAGCACAGTGAGTCCCAGAGAGAGATCCAGCACAGTGTGACTCAGAGAGAGATCCAGCACAGTGTGTCCCAGAGAGAGATCCAGCACAATCCCAGAGAGAGATCCAGCACAGTGAGTCCCAGAGAGAGATCCAGCACAGTGTGTCCCAGAGAGAGATCCGGCACAGTGTGTCCCAGAGAGAGCTCCAGCACAGAGTGTCCCAGAGAGAGATCCAGCACAGAGTGTCCCAGAGAGAGATCCAGCACAGAGTGTCCCAGAGAGAGATCCAGCACAGAGTGTCCCAGAGAGAGATCCAGCACAATCCCAGAGAGAGATCCAGCACAGTGTGTCCCAGAGAGAGATCCAGCACAGAGTGTCCCAGAGAGATCCGGCACAGTGTGTCCCAGAGAGAGCTCCAGCACAGAGTGTCCCAGAGAGAGATCCAGCACAGAGTGTCCCAGAGAGAGATCCAGCACAATCCCAGAGAGAGATCCAGCACAGTGTGTCCCAGAGAGAGATCCAGCACAGAGTGTCCCAGAGAGAGATCCAGCACAATCCCAGAGAGAGATCCAGCACAGAGTGTCCCAGAGAGAGATCCGGCACAGTGTGTCCCAGAGAGAGATCCAGCACAGTGAGCCCCAGAGAGAGATCCAGCACAGTGTGTCCCAGAGAGAGATCCAGCACAGTGTGTCCCAGAGAGATCCTGCACAGTGTGTCCCAGAGAGAGATCCAGCACAGTGTGTCCCAGAGAGAGATGCAGCACAGTGTGACCCAGAGAGAGATCCAGCACAGAGTGTCCCAGAGAGAGATCCGGCACAGTGTGTCCCAGAGAGAGATCCGGCACAGTGTGACCCAGAGAGAGATCCGGCACAGTGTGTCTCAGAGAGAGATCCGGCACAGTGTGTCACAGAGAGAGATCCAGCGCAATCCCAGAGAGAGATCCAGCACAGAGTGTCCCAGAGAGAGATCCAGCACAATCCCAGAGAGAGATCCAGCACAGTGTGACCCAGAGAGAGATCCAGCACAGTGTGACCCAGAGAGATCCAGCACAGTATGTCCCAGAGAGAGATCCAGCACAGTGTGTCCCAGAGAGAGATCCAGTACAGTGTGTCCCAGAGAGATCCGGCACAGTGTGTCTCAGAGAGAGATGCAGCACAGTGTGTCCCAGAGAGAGAACCAGCGCAGTGTGTCCCAGAGAGAGATCCAGCACAGTGTGTCCCAGAGAGAGATCCGGCACAGTGTGTCCCAGAGAGAGATCCAGCACAGTGAGTCCCAGAGAGAGATCCAGCACAGTGTGTCCCAGAGAGAGATCCAGCACAGTGTGACCCAGAGAGAGATCCGGCACAGTGTGTCCCAGAGAGAGATCCGGCACAGTGTGTCCCAGAGAGAGATCCGGCACAGTGTGTCCCAGTGAGAGATCCGGCACAGTGTGTCCCAGAGAGAGATCCGGCACAGTGTGTCCCAGAGAGAGATGCAGCACAGTGTGACATAGAGAGAGATCCAGCACAGTGTGTCCCAGAGAGAGATCCAGCACAATCCCAGAGAGAGATCCAGCACAGTGAGTCCCAGAGAGAGATCCAGCACAGTGTGTCCCAGAGAGAGATCCGGCACAGTGTGTCCCAGAGAGAGCTCCAGCACAGAGTGTCCCAGAGAGAGATCCAGCACAGAGTGTCCCAGAGAGAGATCCAGCACAATCCCAGAGAGAGATCCAGCACAGTGTGTCCCAGAGAGAGATCCAGCACAGAGTGTCCCAGAGAGATCCGGCACAGTGTGTCCCAGAGAGAGCTCCAGCACAGAGTGTCCCAGAGAGAGATCCAGCACAGAGTGTCCCAGAGAGAGATCCAGCACAGAGTGTCCCAGAGAGAGATCCAGCACAATCCCAGAGAGAGATCCAGCACAGTGTGTCCCAGAGAGAGATCCAGCACAGAGTGTCCCAGAGAGAGATCCAGCACAATCCCAGAGAGAGATCCAGCACAGAGTGTCCCAGAGAGAGATCCGGCACAGTGTGTCCCAGAGAGAGATCCAGCACAGTGAGTCCCAGAGAGAGATCCAGCACAGTGTGTCCCAGAGAGAGATCCAGCACAGAGTGTCCCAGAGAGAGATCCAGCACAATCCCAGAGAGAGATCCAGCACAGAGTGTCCCAGAGAGAGATCCAGCACAATCCCAGAGAGAGATCCAGCACAGAGTGTCCCAGAGAGAGATCCGGCACAGTGTGTCCCAGAGAGAGATCCAGCACAGTGAGTCCCAGAGAGAGATCCAGCACAGTGTGTCCCAGAGAGAGATCCAGCACAGTTGTCCCAGAGAGAGATCCAGCACAGTGTGACCCAGAGAGAGATCCAGCACAGTGTGACCCAGAGAGAGATCCAGCACAGTGTGTCCCAGAGAGAGATCCAGCACAGTGTGTCCCAGAGGGAGATCCAGCACAGTGTGTCCCAGAGGGAGATCCAGCACAGTGTGTCCCAGAGAGAGATCCAGCACAGTGTGTCCCAGAGAGAGATCCGGCACAGTGTGTCCCAGAGAGAGATCCAGCACAGTGTGTCCCAGAGAGAGAACCGGCACAGTGTGACCCAGAGAGAGATCTGGCACAGCGTGTCCCAGAGAGAGATCCGGCACAGTGTGTCCCAGAGAGAGATCTGGCACAGTGTGTCCCAGAGAGAGATCCGGCACAGTGTGTCCCAGAGAGAGATCCGGCACAGTGTGTACCAGAGAGAGATCCAGCACAGTGTGTCCCAGAGAGAGATCCAGCACAGTGTGTACCAGAGAGAGATCCAGCACTGTCCCAGAGAGAGTTCCGGCACAGTGTGTCCCAGAGAGAGATCCGGCACAGTGTGTCCCAGAGAGAGATCCGGCACAGTGTGTCCCAGAGAGAGATCCAGCACAGTGTGTCCAAGAGATAGATCCAGCACAGTGTGTCCCAGAGAGAGATCCGGCACAGTGTGACCCAGAGAGAGATCCAGCACAATCCCAGAGAGAGATCCAGCACAGTGAGTCCCAGAGAGAGATCCGGCACAGTGTGTCCCAGAGAGAGATCCAGCACAGTGTGACCCAGAGAGAGATCCAGCACAGTGTGTCCCAGAGAGAAATCCGGCACAGTGTGTCCCAGAGAGAGATCCAGCACAGTGTGTCCCAGAGAGAGATCCAGCACAGTGTGTCCCAGAGAGAGATCCAGCACAGTGTGTCCCAGAGAGAGATCCAGCACAGTGCGTCCCAGTGAGAGATCCAGCACAGTGTGTCCCAGAGAGAGATCCAGCACAGTGTGACCCAGAGAGAGATCCGGCACAGTGAGTTCCAGAGAGAGA
Organism: Scyliorhinus torazame; assembly: GCF_047496885.1. Classification (NCBI taxonomy): domain Eukaryota; kingdom Metazoa; phylum Chordata; class Chondrichthyes; order Carcharhiniformes; family Scyliorhinidae; genus Scyliorhinus; species Scyliorhinus torazame. Next base: position 31,286,522 of record NC_092734.1, read on the forward strand.
TCCAGCACAGAGTGTCCCAGAGAGAGATCCGGCACAGTGAGTCCCAGAGAGAGATCCAGCACAGAGTGTCCCAGAGAGAGATCCAGCACAGTGTGTCCGAGAGAGAGATCCGGCACAGTGAGTCCCAGAGAGAGAACCAGCACAGTGAGTCCCAGAGAGAGATCCAGCACAGAGTGTCCAGAGAGAGATCCAGCACAGTGTGTCCCAGAGGGAGATCCAGCACAGTGTGAGACCCAGAGAGAGATCCAGCACAGTGTGTCCCAGAGAGAGATACAGCACAGTGTGTCCCAGAGAGAGATCCAGCACAGTGTGACCCAGAGAGAGATCCGGCACAGTGTATCCCAGAGAGAGATCCAGCACAGTGTGTCCCAGAGGGAGATCCAGCACAGTGTGACCCAGAGAGAGATCCAGCACAGTGTGTCCCAGAGAGTGATCCAGCACAGTGTGTCCCAGAGAGAGTTCCCCCACAGTGTTTCCCAGAGAGAGATCCAGCACAGTGTGTCCCAGACAGAGATCCGGCACAGTGTGTCCCAGAGAGAGATCCAGCACAGTGTGTCCCAGAGAGAGATCCAGCACAGTGTGTCCCAGAGAGAGATCCAGCACAGTGTGTCCCAGAGAGAGATCCAGCACAGTGTGTCCCAGAGAGAGATCCAGCACAGTGTTACCCAGAGAGAGATCCAGCACAGTGTGTCCCAGAGAGAGATCCGGCACAGTGTGTCCCAGAGAGAGATCCGGCACAGTGTGACCCAGAGAGAGATCCGGCACAGTGTGCCCCAGAGAGATATCCAGCACAGTGTGTCCCAGAGAGAGATCCAGCACAGTGTGACCCAGAGAGAGATCCAGCTCAGTGTGTCCCAGAGAGTGATCCAGCACAGTGTGTCCCAGAGAGAGATCCAGCACAGTGTGTCCCAGACAGAGATCCGGCACAGTGTGATCCAGAGAGAGATCCAGCACAGTGTGTCCCAGAGAGAGATCCAGCACAGTGTGACCCAGAGAGAGTTCCCGCACAGTGTGTCCCAGAGAGAGATCCAGCACAGTGTGTCCCAGAGAGAGATCCAGCATAGTGTGTCCCAGACAGAGATCCGGCACAGTGTGATCCAGAGAGGGATCCAGCACAGTGTGTCCCAGAGAGAGATCCGGCACAGTGTGTCCCAGAGAGAGATCCGGCACAGTGTGACCCAGAGAGAGATCCAGCACAGTGTGTCCCAGAGGGAGATCCAGCACAGTGTGACCCAGAGGGAGATCCAGCACAGTGTGACCCAGAGAGAGATCCAGCACAGTGTGTAGCAGAGAGAGATCCGGCGCAGTGTGACCCAGAGAGAGATCCAGCACAGTGTGTCCCAGAGAGAGATCCAGCACAGTGTGTCCCAGAGAGAGAACCGGCTCAGTGAGTCCCAGAGAGAGGTCCAGCACAGTGTGTCCCAGAGAGAGATCCAGCACAATGTGTCCCAGAGAGAGTTCCCGCACAGTGTGTCCCAGAGAGAGATCCAGCACAGTGTGTCCCAGAGAGAGATCCGGCACAATCCCAGAGAGAGATCCAGCACAGTGTGTCCCAGACAGAAATCCGGCACCGTGTGACCCAGAGTGAGATCCGGCACAGTGAGTCCCAGAGAGAGAACCAGCACAGTGAGTCCCAGAGAGAGATCCAGCACAGAGTGTCCAGAGAGAGATCCAGCACAGTGTGTCCCAGAGGGAGATCCAGCACAGTGTGAGACCCAGAGAGAGATCCAGCACAGTGTGTCCCAGAGAGAGATACAGCACAGTGTGACCCAGAGAGAGATCCAGCACAATCCCAGAGAGAGACCCAGCACAGTGTGTCCCAGAGAGAGATCCAGCACAGTGTGTCCCAGAGAGAGAACCAGCACAGTGTGTCCCAGAGAGTGATCCAGCACAGTGTGTCCCAGAGAGAGTTCCCCCACAGTGTGTCCCAGAGAGAGATCCAGCACAGTGTGTCCCAGACAGAGATCCGGCACAGTGTGTCCCAGAGAGAGATACAGCACACTGTGTCCCAGAGAGAGATCCAGCACAGTGTGTCCCAGAGAGATCCTGCACAGTGTGTCCCAGAGAGAGATCCAGCACAGTGTGTCCCAGAGAGAGATCCAGCACAGTGTGACCCAGAGAGAGATCCAGCACAGTGTGTCCCAGAGAGAGATCTGGCACAGTGTGTCCCAGAGAGAGATCCGGCACAGTGTGACCCAGAGAGAGATCCGGCACAGTGTGTCCCAGAGAGAGATCCGGCACATTGTGTCACAGAGAGAGATCCAGCGCAATCCCAGAGAGAGATCCAGCACAGAGTGTCCCAGAGAGAGATCCAGCACAATCCCAGAGAGAGATCCAGCACAGTGTGACCCAGAGAGAGATCCAGCACAGTGTGACCCAGAGAGATCCAGCACAGTGTGTCCCAGAGAGAGATCCAGCACAGTGTGTCCCAGAGAGAGATCCAGTACAGTGTGTCCCAGAGAGATCCGGCACAGTGTGTCCCAGAGAGAGATGCAGCACAGTGTGTCCCAGAGAGAGATCCAGCACAGTGTGTCCCAGAGAGAGATCCGGCACAGTGTGTCCCAGAGAGAGATCCGGCACAGTGTGTCCCAGAGAGAGATCCAGCACAGTGTGTCCCAGAGAGAGATCCAGCACAGTGTGACCCAGAGAGAGATCCGGCACAGTGTGTCCCAGAGAGAGATCCGGCACAGTGTGTCCCAGTGAGAGATCCGGCACAGTGTGTCCCAGAGAGAGATCCGGCACAGTGTGTCCCAGAGAGAGATGCAGCACAGTGTGACATAGAGAGAGATCCAGCACAGTGTGTCCCAGAGAGAGATCCAGCACAGTGAGTCCCAGAGAGAGATCCAGCACAGTGTGACTCAGAGAGAGATCCAGCACAGTGTGTCCCAGAGAGAGATCCAGCACAATCCCAGAGAGAGATCCAGCACAGTGAGTCCCAGAGAGAGATCCAGCACAGTGTGTCCCAGAGAGAGATCCGGCACAGTGTGTCCCAGAGAGAGCTCCAGCACAGAGTGTCCCAGAGAGAGATCCAGCACAGAGTGTCCCAGAGAGAGATCCAGCACAATCCCAGAGAGAGATCCAGCACAGTGTGTCCCAGAGAGAGATCCAGCACAGAGTGTCCCAGAGAGATCCGGCACAGTGTGTCCCAGAGAGAGCTCCAGCACAGAGTGTCCCAGAGAGAGATCCAGCACAATCCCAGAGAGAGATCCAGCACAGAGTGTCCCAGAGAGAGATCCAGCACAGTGTGTCCCAGAGAGAGATCCAGCACAGTGAGTCCCAGAGAGAGATCCAGCACAGTGTGTCCCAGAGAGAGATCCAGCACAGAGTGTCCTAGAGAGAGATCCAGCACAATCCCAGATAGAGATCCAGCACAGAGTGTCCCAGAGAGAGATCCAGCACAATCCCAGAGAGAGATCCAGCACAGAGTGTCCCAGAGAGAGATCCGGCACAGTGTGTCCCAGAGAGAGATCCAGCACAGTGAGTCCCAGAGAGAGATCCAGCACAGTGTGTCCCAGAGAGAGATCCAGCACAGTTGTCCCAGAGAGAGATCCAGCACAGTGTGACCCAGAGAGAGATCCAGCACAGTGTGACCCAGAGAGAGATCCAGCACAGTGTGTCCCAGAGAGAGATCCAGCACAGTGTGTCCCAGAGGGAGATCCAGCACAGTGTGTCCCAGAGGGAGATCCAGCACAGTGTGCCCCACAGAGAGATCCAGCACAGTGTGTCCCAGAGAGAGATCCAGCACAGTGTGTCCCAGAGAGAGATCCGGCACAGTGTGTCCCAGAGAGAGATCCAGCACAGTGTGTCCCAGAGAGAGAACCGGCACAGTGTGACCCAGAGAGAGATCTGGCACAGTGTGTCCCAGAGAGAGATCCGGCACAGTGTGTCCCAGAGAGAGATCCGGCACAGTGTGTCCCAGAGAGAGATCCGGCACAGTGTGTCCCAGAGAGAGATCCGGCACAGTGTGTCCCAGAGAGAGATCCGGCACAGTGTGTCCCAGAGAGAGATCCAACACAGTGTGTACCAGAGAGAGATCCTGCACAGTGTGTCCCAGAGAGAGATCCAGCACAGTGTGTACCAGAGAGAGATCCAGCACTGTCCCAGAGAGAGTTCCGGCACAGTGTGTCCCAGAGAGAGATCCGGCACAGTGTGTCCAAGAGAGAGATCCGGCACAGTGTGTCCCAGAGAGTGATCCAGCACAGTGTGTCCCAGAGAGAGTTCCCCCACAGTGTGTCCCAGAGAGAGATCCAGCACAGTGTGTCCCAGACAGAGATCCGGCACAGTGTGTCCCAGAGAGAGATCCAGCACAGTGTGTCCCAGAGAGAGATCCAGCACAGTGTGTCCCAGAGAGATCCTGCACAGTGTGTCCCAGAGAGAGATCCAGCACAGTGTGTCCCAGAGAGAGATCCAGCACAGTGTGACCCAGAGAGAGATCCAGCACAGTGTGTCCCAGAGAGAGATCCGGCACAGTGTGTCCCAGAGAGAGATCCGGCACAGTGTGACCCAGAGAGAGATCCGGCACAGTGTGTCTCAGAGAGAGATCCGGCACAGTGTGTCACAGAGAGAGATCCAGCGCAATCCCAGAGAGAGATCCAGCACAGAGTGTCCCAGAGAGAGATCCAGCACAATCCCAGAGAGAGATCCAGCACAGTGTGACCCAGAGAGAGATCCAGCACAGTGTGACCCAGAGAGATCCAGCACAGTATGTCCCAGAGAGAGATCCAGCACAGTGTGTCCCAGAGAGAGATCCAGTACAGTGTGTCCCAGAGAGATCCGGCACAGTGTGTCCCAGAGAGAGATGCAGCACAGTGTGTCCCAGAGAGAGATCCAGCACAGTGTGTCCCAGAGAGAGATCCAGCACAGTGTGTCCCAGAGAGAGATCCGGCACAGTGTGTCCCAGAGAGAGATCCAGCACAGTGAGTCCCAGAGAGAGATCCAGCACAGTGTGTCCCAGAGAGAGATCCAGCACAGTGTGACCCAGAGAGAGATCCGGCACAGTGTGTCCCAGAGAGAGATCCGGCACAGTGTGTCCCAGAGAGAGATCCGGCACAGTGTGTCCCAGAGAGAGATCCGGCACAGTGTGTCCCAGTGAGAGATCCGGCACAGTGTGTCCCAGAGAGAGATCCGGCACAGTGTGTCCCAGAGAGAGATGCAGCACAGTGTGACATAGAGAGAGATCCAGCACAGTGTGTCCCAGAGAGAGATCCAGCACAGTGAGTCCCAGAGAGAGATCCAGCACAGTGTGACTCAGAGAGAGATCCAGCACAGTGTGTCCCAGAGAGAGATCCAGCACAATCCCAGAGAGAGATCCAGCACAGTGAGTCCCAGAGAGAGATCCAGCACAGTGTGTCCCAGAGAGAGATCCGGCACAGTGTGTCCCAGAGAGAGCTCCAGCACAGAGTGTCCCAGAGAGAGATCCAGCACAGAGTGTCCCAGAGAGAGATCCAGCACAATCCCAGAGAGAGATCCAGCACAGTGTGTCCCAGAGAGAGATCCAGCACAGAGTGTCCCAGAGAGATCCGGCACAGTGTGTCCCAGAGAGAGCTCCAGCACAGAGTGTCCCAGAGAGAGATCCAGCACAGAGTGTCCCAGAGAGAGATCCAGCACAATCCCAGAGAGAGATCCAGCACAGTGTGTCCCAGAGAGAGATCCAGCACAGTGTGTCCCAGAGAGAGATCCAGCACAGAGTGTCCCAGAGAGAGATCCAGCACAATCCCAGAGAGAGATCCAGCACAGAGTGTCCCAGAGAGAGATCCGGCACAGTGTGTCCCAGAGAGAGATCCAGCACAGTGAGTCCCAGAGAGAGATCCAGCACAGTGTGTCCCAGAGAGAGATCCAGCACAGAGTGTCCCAGAGAGAGATCCAGCACAATCCCAGAGAGAGATCCAGCTCAGAGTGTCCCAGAGAGAGATCCAGCACAATCCCAGAGAGAGATCCAGCACAGAGTGTCCCAGAGAGAGATCCGGCACAGTGTGTCCCAGAGAGAGATCCAGCACAGTGAGTCCCAGAGAGAGATCCAGCACAGTGTGTCCCAGAGAGAGATCCAGCACAGTTGTCCCAGAGAGAGATCCAGCACAGTGTGACCCAGAGAGAGATCCAGCACAGTGTGACCCAGAGAGAGATCCAGCACAGTGTGTCCCAGAGAGAGATCCAGCACAGTGTGTCCCAGAGGGAGATCCAGCACAGTGTGTCCCAGAGGGAGATCCAGCACAGTGTGCCCCACAGAGAGATCCAGCACAGTGTGTCCCAGAGAGAGATCCAGCACAGTGTGTCCCAGAGAGAGATCCGGCACAGTGTGTCCCAGAGAGAGATCCAGCACAGTGTGTCCCAGAGAGAGAACCGGCACAGTGTGACCCAGAGAGAGATCTGGCACAGTGTGTCCCAGAGAGAGATCCGGCACAGTGTGTCCCAGAGAGAGATCTGGCACAGTGTGTCCCAGAGAGAGATCCGGCACAGTGTGTCCCAGAGAGAGATCCGGCACAGTGTGTACCAGAGAGAGATCCAGCACAGTGTGTCCCAGAGAGAGATCCAGCACAGTGTGTACCAGAGAGAGATCCAGCACTGTCCCAGAGAGAGTTCCGGCACAGTGTGTCCCAGAGAGAGATCCGGCACAGTGTGTCCCAGAGAGAGATCCGGCACAGTGTGTCCCAGAGAGAGATCCAGCACAGTGTGTCCAAGAGATAGATCCAGCACAGTGTGTCCCAGAGAGAGATCCGGCACAGTGTGACCCAGAGAGAGATCCAGCACAATCCCAGAGAGAGATCCAGCACAGTGAGTCCCAGAGAGAGATCCGGCACAGTGTGTCCCAGAGAGAGATCCAGCACAGTGTGACCCAGAGAGAGATCCAGCACAGTGTGTCCCAGAGAGAAATCCGGCACAGTGTGTCCCAGAGAGAGATCCAGCACAGTGTGTCCCAGAGAGAGATCCAGCACAGTGTGTCCCAGAGAGAGATCCAGCACAGTGTGTCCCAGAGAGAGATCCAGCACAGTGCGTCCCAGTGAGAGATCCAGCACAGTGTGTCCCAGAGAGAGATCCAGCACAGTGTGACCCAGAGAGAGATCCGGCACAGTGAGTTCCAGAGAGAGATCCAGCACAGAGTGTCCCAGAGAGAGATCCGGCACAGTGAGTCCCAGAGAGAGATCCAGCACAGAGTGTCCCAGAGAGAGATCCAGCACAGTGTGTCCGAGAGAGAGATCCGGCACAGTGAGTCCCAGAGAGAGAACCAGCACAGTGAGTCCCAGAGAGAGATCCAGCACAGAGTGTCCAGAGAGAGATCCAGCACAGTGTGTCCCAGAGGGAGATCCAGCACAGTGTGAGACCCAGAGAGAGATCCAGCACAGTGTGTCCCAGAGAGAGATACAGCACAGTGTGTCCCAGAGAGAGATCCAGCACAGTGTGACCCAGAGAGAGATCCGGCACAGTGTATCCCAGAGAGAGATCCAGCACAGTGTGTCCCAGAGGGAGATCCAGCACAGTGTGACCCAGAGAGAGATCCAGCACAGTGTGTCCCAGAGAGTGATCCAGCACAGTGTGTCCCAGAGAGAGTTCCCCCACAGTGTTTCCCAGAGAGAGATCCAGCACAGTGTGTCCCAGACAGAGATCCGGCACAGTGTGTCCCAGAGAGAGATCCAGCACAGTGTGTCCCAGAGAGAGATCCAGCACAGTGTGTCCCAGAGAGAGATCCAGCACAGTGTGTCCCAGAGAGAGATCCAGCACAGTGTGTCCCAGAGAGAGATCCAGCACAGTGTTACCCAGAGAGAGATCCAGCACAGTGTGTCCCAGAGAGAGATCCGGCACAGTGTGTCCCAGAGAGAGATCCGGCACAGTGTGACCCAGAGAGAGATCCGGCACAGTGTGCCCCAGAGAGATATCCATCACAGTGTGTCCCAGAGAGAGATCCAGCACAGTGTGACCCAGAGAGAGATCCAGCTCAGTGTGTCCCAGAGAGTGATCCAGCACAGTGTGTCCCAGAGAGAGATCCAGCACAGTGTGTCCCAGACAGAGATCCGGCACAGTGTGATCCAGAGAGAGATCCAGCACAGTGTGTCCCAGAGAGAGATCCAGCACAGTGTGACCCAGAGAGAGTTCCCGCACAGTGTGTCCCAGAGAGAGATCCAGCACAGTGTGTCCCAGAGAGAGATCCAGCATAGTGTGTCCCAGACAGAGATCCGGCACAGTGTGATCCAGAGAGGGATCCAGCACAGTGTGTCCCAGAGAGAGATCCGGCACAGTGTGTCCCAGAGAGAGATCCGGCACAGTGTGACCCAGAGAGAGATCCAGCACAGTGTGTCCCAGAGGGAGATCCAGCACAGTGTGACCCAGAGGGAGATCCAGCACAGTGTGACCCAGAGAGAGATCCAGCACAGTGTGTAGCAGAGAGAGATCCGGCGCAGTGTGACCCAGAGAGAGATCCAGCACAGTGTGTCCCAGAGAGAGATCCAGCACAGTGTGTCCCAGAGAGAGAACCGGCTCAGTGAGTCTCAGAGAGAGGTCCAGCACAGTGTGTCCCAGAGAGAGATCCAGCACAATGTGTCCCAGAGAGAGTTCCCGCACAGTGTGTCCCAGAGAGAGATCCAGCACAGTGTGTCCCAGAGAGAGATCCGGCACAATCCCAGAGAGAGATCCAGCACAGTGTGTCCCAGACAGAAATCCGGCACCGTGTGACCCAGAGTGAGATCCGGCACAGTGTGTCCCAGAGAGAGATCCAGCACAGTGTGTCCCAGAGAGAGATCCGGCACATTGTTTCCCATAGAGAGATCCAGCACAGTGTGTCCCAGAGAGAGATCCAGCACAATCCCAGAGAGAGATCCAGCACAGTGTGTCCCAGAGAGAGATCCGGCACAGTGTGTCCCAGAGAGAGATCCGGCACAGTGTGACCCAGAGAGAGATCCGGCACAGTGTGTCCCAGAGAGAGAACCAGCACAGTGTGTCCCAGAGAGAGATCCAGCACTGCGTGTCCCAGAGAGAGATCCAGCACAGTGTGTCCCAGAGAGAGAACCGGCACAGTGTGTCCCAGAGAGAGATCCGGCGCAGTGTGTCCCAGAGAGAGATCAGCACAGTGTGTACCAGAGAGAGATCCAGCACTGTCCCAGAGAGAGATCCGGCACAGTGTGTCCCAGAGAGAGATCCAGCGCAGTGTGTCCCAGAGAGAGATCCGGCGCAGTGTGTCCCAGAGAGAGATCCGGCACAGTGTGTCCCAGAGAGATATCCAGCACAGTGTGTCCCAGAGAGATATCCAGCACAGTGTGTCCCAGAGAGAGATCCAGCAAAGTGTGTCCCAGAGAGAGATCCAGCACAGTGTGTCCCAGAGAGAGATCCAGCACAGTGTGTCCCATTGAGAGATCCAGCACAGTGTGTCCCAGAGAGAGATCCGGCACAGTGTGTCCCAGAGAGAGATCCGGCACAGTGTGTCCCAAAGAGAGAGATCCAGCACAGTGTGTCCCAGAGAGAGAGCCGGCACCGTGTGACCCAGAGAGAGATCCAGCACAGTGTGTCCCAGAGAGAGATCCGGCACAGTGTTTCCCATAGAGAGATCCAGCACAGTGTGTCCCAGAGAGAGATCCAGCACAATCCCAGAGAGAGATCCAGCACAGTGTGTCCCAGAGAGAGATCCGGCACAGTGTGTCCCAGAGAGAGATCCAGCACAGTGTGACCCAGAGAGAGATCCGGCACAGTGTGTCCCAGAGAGAGATCCAGCACAGTGTGTCCCAGAGAGAGATCCAGCACAGCGTGTCCCAGAGAGAGATCCAGCACAGCGTGTCCCAGAGAGAGAACCGGCACAGTGTGTCCCAGAGAGAGATCCGGCGCAGTGTGTCCCAGAGAGAGATCCGGCACAGTGTGTCCCAGAGAGAGATCCGGCACAGTGTGTCCCAGAGAGAGATCCGGCACAGTGTGTCCCAGAGAGAGATCCGGCACAGTGTGTCCCAGAGAGAGATCCAACACAGTGTGTACCAGAGAGAGATCCAGCACAGTGTGTCCCAGAGAGAGATCCAGCACAGTGTGTACCAAAGAGAGATCCAGCACTGTCCCAGAGAGAGATCCGGCACAGTGTGTCCCAGAGAGAGATCCAGCACAGTGTGTCCCAGAGAGAGATCCAGCGCAGTGTGTCCCAGAGAGAGATCCGACACAGTGTGTCCCAGAGAGAGATCCGGCACAGTGTGTCCCAGAGAGAGATCCAGCACAGTGTGTCCCAGAGAGAGATCCAGCACAGTGTGTCCCAGAGAGAGATCCAGCACAGTGTGTCCCATTGAGAGATCCGGCACAGTGTGTCCCAGAGAGAGATCCGGCACAGTGTGTCCCAGAGAGAGATCCGGCACAGTGTGTCCCAAAGAGAGAGATCCAGCACAGTGTGTCCCAGAGAGAGATCCGGCACAGTGTGTCCCAGAGGGAGGACCGGCTCAGTGAGCCCCAGAGAGAGAGCCGGCACCGTGTGACCCAGAGAGAGATCCAGCACAGTGTGTCCCAGAGAGAGATCCGGCACAGTGTGTCCCAGAGGGAGATCCGGCACAGTGTGTCCCAGAGGGAGATCCGGCACAGTGTGTCCAAGAGAGAGATCCGGCACAGTGTGTCCCAGAGAGTGATCCAGCACAGTGTGTCCCAGAGAGAGTTCCCCCACAGTGTGTCCCAGAGAGAGATCCAGCACAGTGTGTCCCAGACAGAGATCCGGCACAGTGTGTCCCAGAGAGAGATCCAGCACACTGTGTCCCAGAGAGAGATCCAGCACAGTGTGTCCCAGAGAGATCCTGCACAGTGTGTCCCAGAGAGAGATCCAGCACAGTGTGTCCCAGAGAGAGATCCAGCACAGTGTGACCCAGAGAGAGATCCAGCACAGTGTGTCCCAGAGAGAGATCCGGCACAGTGTGTCCCAGAGAGAGATCCGGCACAGTGTGACCCAGAGAGAGATCCGGCACAGTGTGTCCCAGAGAGAGATCCGGCACAGTGTGTCACAGAGAGAGATCCAGCGCAATCCCAGAGAGAGATCCAGCACAGAGTGTCCCAGAGAGAGATCCAGCACAATCCCAGAGAGAGATCCAGCACAGTGTGACCCAGAGAGAGATCCAGCACAGTGTGACCCAGAGAGAGATCCAGCACAGTGTGTCCCAGAGAGAGATCCAGCACAGTGTGTACCAGAGAGAGATCCAGCACTGTCCCAGAGAGAGTTCCGGCACAGTGTGTCCCAGAGAGAGATCCGGCACAGTGTGTCCCAGAGAGAGATCCGGCACAGTGTGTCCAAGAGATAGATCCAGCACAGTGTGTCCAAGAGATAGATCCAGCACAGTGTGTCCCAGAGAGAGATCCGGCACAGTGTGTCCCAGAGAGAGATCCAGCACAGTGAGTCCCAGAGAGAGATCCAGCACAGTGTGTCCCAGAGAGAGATCCAGCACAGTTGTCCCAGAGAGAGATCCAGCACAGTGTGACCCAGAGAGAGATCCAGCACAGTGTGTCCCAGAGAGAGATCCAGCACAGTTGTCCCAGAGAGAGATCCAGCACAGTGTGACCCAGAGAGAGATCCAGCACAGTGTGACCCAGAGAGAGATCCAGCACAGTGTGTCCCAGAGAGAGATCCAGCACAGTGTGTCCCAGAGAGAGATCCAGCACAGAGTGTCCCAGAGAGAGATCCAGCACAATCCCAGAGAGAGATCCAGCACAGAGTGTCCCAGAGAGAGATCCAGCACAATCCCAGAGAGAGATCCAGCACAATCCCAGAGAGAGATCCGACACAGTGTGTCCCAGAGAGAGATCCAGCACAGTGAGTCCCAGAGAGAGATCCAGCACAGTGTGTCCCAGAGAGAGATCCAGCACAATTGTCCCAGAGAGAGATCCAGCACAGTGTGACCCAGAGAGAGATCCAGCACAGTGTGACCCAGAGAGAGATCCAGCACAGTGTGTCCCAGAGAGAGATCCAGCACAGTGTGTCCCAGAGGGAGATCCAGCACAGTGTGTCCCAGAGGGAGATCCAGCACAGTGTGCCCCACAGAGAGATCCAGCACAGTGTGTCCCAGAGAGAGATCCAGCACAGTGTGTCCCAGAGAGAGATCCAGCACAGTGTGTCCCAGAGAGAGATCCAGCACAGTGTGTCCCATTGAGAGATCCGGCACAGTGTGTCCCATTGAGAGATCCGGCACAGTGTGTCCCAGAGAGAGATCCGGCACAGTGTGTCCCAGAGAGAGATCCGGCACAGTGTGTCCCAAAGAGAGAGATCCAGCACAGTGTGTCCCAGAGAGAGATCCGGCACAGTGTGTCCCAGAGGGAGATCCGGCACAGTGTGTCCCAGAGGGAGATCCAGCACAGTGTGTCCCAGAGAGAGATGCAGCACAGTGCGTCCCAGGAAGATATCCAGCACAGTGCGACCCAGAGAGAGATCCAGCACAGTGTGTCCCAGAGAGAGATCCGGCACAGTGTGTCCCAGAGGGAGATCCGGCACAGTGTGTCCCAGAGGGAGATCCAGCACAGTGTGTCCCAGAGAGAGATCCGGCACAGTGTGTCCAAGAGAGAGATCCGGCACAGTGTGTCCCAGAGAGTGATCCAGCACAGTGTGTCCCAGAGAGAGTTCCCCCACAGTGTGTCCCAGAGAGAGATCCAGCACAGTGTGTCCCAGACAGAGATCCGGCACAGTGTGTCCCAGAGAGAGATCCAGCACACTGTGTCCCAGAGAGAGATCCAGCACAGTGTGTCCCAGAGAGATCCTGCACAGTGTGTCCCAGAGAGAGATCCAGCACAGTGTGTCCCAGAGAGAGATCCAGCACAGTGTGACCCAGAGAGAGATCCAGCACAGTGTGTCCCAGAGAGAGATCCGGCACAGTGTGTCCCAGAGAGAGATCCGGCACAGTGTGACCCAGAGAGAGATCCGGCACAGTGTGTCCCAGAGAGAGATCCGGCACAGTGTGTCACAGAGAGAGATCCAGCGCAATCCCAGAGAGAGATCCAGCACAGAGTGTCCCAGAGAGAGATCCAGCACAATCCCAGAGAGAGATCCAGCACAGTGTGACCCAGAGAGAGATCCAGCACAGTGTGACCCAGAGAGAGATCCAGCACAGTGTGTCCCAGAGAGAGATCCAGCACAGTGTGTACCAGAGAGAGATCCAGCACTGTCCCAGAGAGAGTTCCGGCACAGTGTGTCCCAGAGAGAGATCCGGCACAGTGTGTCCCAGAGAGAGATCCGGCACAGTGTGTCCAAGAGATAGATCCAGCACAGTGTGTCCAAGAGATAGATCCAGCACAGTGTGTCCCAGAGAGAGATCCGGCACAGTGTGTCCCAGAGAGAGATCCAGCACAGTGAGTCCCAGAGAGAGATCCAGCACAGTGTGTCCCAGAGAGAGATCCAGCACAGTTGTCCCAGAGAGAGATCCAGCACAGTGTGACCCAGAGAGAGATCCAGCACAGTGTGTCCCAGAGAGAGATCCAGCACAGTTGTCCCAGAGAGAGATCCAGCACAGTGTGACCCAGAGAGAGATCCAGCACAGTGTGACCCAGAGAGAGATCCAGCACAGTGTGTCCCAGAGAGAGATCCAGCACAGTGTGTCCCAGAGAGAGATCCAGCACAGAGTGTCCCAGAGAGAGATCCAGCACAATCCCAGAGAGAGATCCAGCACAGAGTGTCCCAGAGAGAGATCCAGCACAATCCCAGAGAGAGATCCAGCACAATCCCAGAGAGAGATCCGACACAGTGTGTCCCAGAGAGAGATCCAGCACAGTGAGTCCCAGAGAGAGATCCAGCACAGTGTGTCCCAGAGAGAGATCCAGCACAATTGTCCCAGAGAGAGATCCAGCACAGTGTGACCCAGAGAGAGATCCAGCACAGTGTGACCCAGAGAGAGATCCAGCACAGTGTGTCCCAGAGAGAGATCCAGCACAGTGTGTCCCAGAGGGAGATCCAGCACAGTGTGTCCCAGAGGGAGATCCAGCACAGTGTGCCCCACAGAGAGATCCAGCACAGTGTGTCCCAGAGAGAGATCCAGCACAGTGTGTCCCAGAGAGAGATCCAGCACAGTGTGTCCCAGAGAGAGATCCAGCACAGTGTGTCCCATTGAGAGATCCGGCACAGTGTGTCCCATTGAGAGATCCGGCACAGTGTGTCCCAGAGAGAGATCCGGCACAGTGTGTCCCAGAGAGAGATCCGGCACAGTGTGTCCCAAAGAGAGAGATCCAGCACAGTGTGTCCCAGAGAGAGATCCGGCACAGTGTGTCCCAGAGGGAGATCCGGCACAGTGTGTCCCAGAGGGAGATCCAGCACAGTGTGTCCCAGAGAGAGATGCAGCACAGTGCGTCCCAGGAAGATATCCAGCACAGTGCGACCCAGAGAGAGATCCAGCACAGTGTGTCCCAGAGAGAGATCCGGCACAGTGTGTCCCAGAGGGAGATCCGGCACAGTGTGTCCCAGAGGGAGATCCAGCACAGTGTGTCCCAGAGAGAGATCCGGCACAGTGTGTCCAAGAGAGAGATCCGGCACAGTGTGTCCCAGAGAGTCATCCAGCACAGTGTGTCCCAGAGAGAGTTCCCCCACAGTGTGTCCCAGAGAGAGATCCAGCACAGTGTGTCCCAGACAGAGATCCGGCACAGTGTGTCCCAGAGAGAGATCCAGCACACTGTGTCCCAGAGAGAGATCCAGCACAGTGTGTCCCAGAGAGATCCTGCACAGTGTGTCCCAGAGAGAGATCCAGCACAGTGTGTCCCAGAGAGAGATCCAGCACAGTGTGACCCAGAGAGAGATCCAGCACAGTGTGTCCCAGAGAGAGATCCGGCACAGTGTGTCCCAGAGAGAGATCCGGCACAGTGTGACCCAGAGAGAGATCCGGCACAGTGTGTCCCAGAGAGAGATCCGGCACAGTGTGTCACAGAGAGAGATCCAGCGCAATCCCAGAGAGAGATCCAGCACAGAGTGTCCCAGAGAGAGATCCAGCACAATCCCAGAGAGAGATCCAGCACAGTGTGACCCAGAGAGAGATCCAGCACAGTGTGACCCAGAGAGAGATCCAGCACAGTGTGTCCCAGAGAGAGATCCAGCACAGTGTGTCCCAGAGAGAGATCCAGTACAGTGTGTCCCAGAGAGATCCGGCACAGTGTGTCCCAGAGAGAGATGCAGCACAGTGTGTCCCAGAGAGAGATCCAGCACAGTGTGTCCCAGAGAGAGATCCGGCACAGTGTGTCCCAGAGAGAGATCCGGCACAGTGTGTCCCAGAGAGAGATCCAGCACAGTGAGTCCCAGAGAGAGATCCAGCACAGTGTGTCCCAGAGAGAGATCCAGCACAGTGTGACCCAGAGAGAGATCCGGCACAGTGTGTCCCAGAGAGAGATCCGGCACAGTGTGTCCCAGTGAGAGATCCGGCACAGTGTGTCCCAGAGAGAGATCCGGCACAGTGTGTCCCAGAGAGAGATGCAGCACAGTGTGACATAGAGAGAGATCCAGCACAGTGTGTCCCAGAGAGAGATCCAGCACAGTGAGTCCCAGAGAGAGATCCAGCACAGTGTGACTCAGAGAGAGATCCAGCACAGTGTGTCCCAGAGAGAGATCCAGCACAATCCCAGAGAGAGATCCAGCACAGTGAGTCCCAGAGAGAGATCCAGCACAGTATGTCCCAGAGAGAGATCCAGCACAGAGTGTCCCAGAGAGAGATCCAGCACAATCCCAGAGAGAGATCCAGCACAGTGTGTCCCAGAGAGAGATCCAGCACAGAGTGTCCCAGAGAGATCCGGCACAGTGTGTCCCAGAGAGAGCTCCAGCACAGAGTGTCCCAGAGAGAGATCCAGCACAGAGTGTCCCAGAGAGAGATCCAGCACAATCCCAGAGAGAGATCCAGCACAGTGTGTCCCAGAGAGAGATCCAGCACAGAGTGTCCCAGAGAGAGATCCAGCACAATCCCAGAGAGAGATCCAGCACAGAGTGTCCCAGAGAGAGATCCGGCACAGTGAGTCCCAGAGAGAGATCCAGCACAGTGTGTCCCAGAGAGAGATCCAGCACAGTGTGACCCAGAGAGAGATCCAGCACAGTGTGACCCAGAGAGAGATCCAGCACAGTGTGTCCCAGAGAGAGATCCAGCACAGTGTGTCCCAGATGGAGATCCAGCACAGTGTGTCCCAGAGGGAGATCCAGCACAGTGTGCCCCACAGAGAGATCCAGCACAGTGTGTCCCAGAGAGAGATCCAGCACAGTGTGTCCCAGAGAGAGATCCAGCACAGTGTGTCCCAGAGAGAGAACCGGCACAGTGTGACCCAGAGAGAGATCTGGCACAGTGTGTCCCAGAGAGAGATCCGGCACAGTGTGTCCCAGAGAGAGATCCGGCACAGTGTGTCCCAGAGAGAGATCCGGCACAGTGTGTCCCAGAGAGAGATCCGGCACAGTGTGTCCCAGAGAGAGATCCAACACAGTGTGTACCAGAGAGAGATCCAGCACAGTGTGTCCCAGAGAGAGATCCAGCAAAGTGTGTACCAGAGAGAGATCCAGCACTGTCCCAGAGAGAGTTCCGGCACAGTGTGTCCCAGAGAGAGATCCGGCACAGTGTGTCCAAGAGAGAGATCCGGCACAGTGTGACCCAGAGAGAGATCCGGCACAGTGTGTCCCAGAGAGAGATCCGGCACAGTGTGTCACAGAGAGAGATCCAGCGCAATCCCAGAGAGAGATCCAGCACAGAGTGTCCCAGAGAGAGATCCAGCACAATCCCAGAGAGAGATCCAGCACAGTGTGACCCAGAGAGAGATACAGCACAGTGTGACCCAGAGAGATCCAGCACAGTATGTCCCAGAGAGAGATCCAGCACAGTGTGTCCCAGAGAGAGATCCAGTACAGTGTGTCCCAGAGAGATCCGGCACAGTGTGTCCCAGAGAGAGATGCAGCACAGTGTGTCCCAGAGAGAGATCCAGCACAGTGTGTCCCAGAGAGAGATCCGGCACAGTGTGTCCCAGAGAGAGATCCAGCACAGTGAGTCCCAGAGAGAGATCCAGCACAGTGTGTCCCAGAGAGAGATCCAGCACAGTGTGTCCCAGAGAGAGATCCGGCACAGTGTGTCCCAGAGAGAGATCCGGCACAGTGTGTCCCAGAGAGAGATGCAGCACAGTGTGACATAGAGAGAGATCCAGCACAGTGTGTCCCAGAGAGAGATCCAGCACAGTGAGTCCCAGAGAGAGATCCAGCACAGTGTGACTCAGAGAGAGATCCAGCACAGTGTGTCCCAGAGAGAGATCCAGCACAATCCCAGAGAGAGATCCAGCACAGTGAGTCCCAGAGAGAGATCCAGCACAGTGTGTCCCAGAGAGAGATCCGGCACAGTGTGTCCCAGAGAGAGCTCCAGCACAGAGTGTCCCAGAGAGAGATCCAGCACAGAGTGTCCCAGAGAGAGATCCAGCACAATCCCAGAGAGAGATCCAGCACAGTGTGTCCCAGAGAGAGATCCAGCACAGAGTGTCCCAGAGAGATCCGGCACAGTGTGTCCCAGAGAGAGCTCCAGCACAGAGTGTCCCAGAGAGAGATCCAGCACAGAGTGTCCCAGAGAGAGATCCAGCACAATCCCAGAGAGAGATCCAGCACAGTGTGTCCCAGAGAGAGATCCAGCACAGAGTGTCCCAGAGAGAGATCCAGCACAATCCCAGAGAGAGATCCAGCACAGAGTGTCCCAGAGAGAGATCCGGCACAGTGTGTCCCAGAGAGAGATCCAGCACAGTGAGTCCCAGAGAGAGATCCAGCACAGTGTGTCCCAGAGAGAGATCCAGCACAGTTGTCCCAGAGAGAGATCCAGCACAGTGTGACCCAGAGAGAGATCCAGCACAGTGTGTCCCAGAGAGAGATCCAGCACAGTTGTCCCAGAGAGAGATCCAGCACAGTGTGACCCAGAGAGAGATCCAGCACAGTGTGACCCAGAGAGAGATCCAGCACAGTGTGTCCCAGAGAGAGATCCAGCACAGTGTGTCCCAGAGAGAGATCCAGCACAGAGTGTCCCAGAGAGAGATCCAGCACAATCCCAGAGAGAGATCCAGCACAGAGTGTCCCAGAGAGAGATCCAGCACAATCCCAGAGAGAGATCCAGCACAATCCCAGAGAGAGATCCGACACAGTGTGTCCCAGAGAGAGATCCAGCACAGTGAGTCCCAGAGAGAGATCCAGCACAGTGTGTCCCAGAGAGAGATCCAGCACAATTGTCCCAGAGAGAGATCCAGCACAGTGTGACCCAGAGAGAGATCCAGCACAGTGTGACCCAGAGAGAGATCCAGCACAGTGTGTCCCAGAGAGAGATCCAGCACAGTGTGTCCCAGAGGGAGATCCAGCACAGTGTGTCCCAGAGGGAGATCCAGCACAGTGTGCCCCACAGAGAGATCCAGCACAGTGTGTCCCAGAGAGAGATCCAGCACAGTGTGTCCCAGAGAGAGATCCGGCACAGTGTGTCCCAGAGAGAGATCCAGCACAGTGTGTCCCAGAGAGAGAACCGGCACAGTGTGACCCAGAGAGTGATCTGGCACAGTGTGTCCCAGAGAGAGATCCGGCACAGTGTGTCCCAGAGAGAGATCTGGCACAGTGTGTCCCAGAGAGAGATCCGGCACAGTGTGTCCCAGAGAGAGATCCGGCACAGTGTGTACCAGAGAGAGATCCAGCACAGTGTGTCCCAGAGAGAGATCCAGCACAGTGTGTACCAGAGAGAGATCCAGCACTGTCCCAGAGAGAGTTCCGGCACAGTGTGTCCCAGAGAGAGATCCGGCACAGTGTGTCCCAGAGAGAGATCCGGCACAGTGTGTCCAAGAGATAGATCCAGCACAGTGTGTCCAAGAGATAGATCCAGCACAGTGTGTCCCAGAGAGAGATCCGGCACAGTGTGACCCAGAGAGAGATCCAGCACAATCCCATAGAGAGATCCAGCACAGTGAGTCCCAGAGAGAGATCCGGCACAGTGTGTCCCAGAGAGAGATCCGGCACAGTGTGTCCCAGAGAGAGATCCGGCACAGTGTGTACCAGAGAGAGATCCAGCACAGTGTGTCCCAGAGAGAGATCCAGCACAGTGTGTACCAGAGAGAGATCCAGCACTGTCCCAGAGAGAGTTCCGGCACAGTGTGTCCCAGAGAGAGATCCGGCACAGTGTGTCCCAGAGAGAGATCCGGCACAGTGTGTCCAAGAGATAGATCCAGCACAGTGTGTCCAAGAGATAGATCCAGCACAGTGTGTCCCAGAGAGAGATCCGGCACAGTGTGACCCAGAGAGAGATCCAGCACAATCCCATAGAGAGATCCAGCACAGTGAGTCCCAGAGAGAGATCCGGCACAGTGTGTCCCAGAGAGAGATCTGGCACAGTGTGTCCCAGAGAGAGATCCGGCACAGTGTGTCCCAGAGAGAGATCCGGCACAGTGTGTACCAGAGAGAGATCCAGCACAGTGTGTCCCAGAGAGAGATCCAGCACAGTGTGTACCAGAGAGAGATCCAGCACTGTCCCAGAGAGAGTTCCGGCACAGTGTGTCCCAGAGAGAGATCCGGCACAGTGTGTCCCAGAGAGAGATCCGGCACAGTGTGTCCAAGAGATAGATCCAGCACAGTGTGTCCAAGAGATAGATCCAGCACAGTGTGTCCCAGAGAGAGATCCGGCACAGTGTGTCCCAGAGAGAGATCCAGCACAGTGAGTCCCAGAGAGAGATCCAGCACAGTGTGTCCCAGAGAGAGATCCAGCACAGTTGTCCCAGAGAGAGATCCAGCACAGTGTGACCCAGAGAGAGATCCAGCACAGTGTGTCCCAGAGAGAGATCCAGCACAGTTGTCCCAGAGAGAGATCCAGCACAGTGTGACCCAGAGAGAGATCCAGCACAGTGTGACCCAGAGAGAGATCCAGCACAGTGTGTCCCAGAGAGAGATCCAGCACAGTGTGTCCCAGAGAGAGATCCAGCACAGAGTGTCCCAGAGAGAGATCCAGCACAATCCCAGAGAGAGATCCAGCACAGAGTGTCCCAGAGAGAGATCCAGCACAATCCCAGAGAGAGATCCAGCACAATCCCAGAGAGAGATCCGACACAGTGTGTCCCAGAGAGAGATCCAGCACAGTGAGTCCCAGAGAGAGATCCAGCACAGTGTGTCCCAGAGAGAGATCCAGCACAATTGTCCCAGAGAGAGATCCAGCACAGTGTGACCCAGAGAGAGATCCAGCACAGTGTGACCCAGAGAGAGATCCAGCACAGTGTGTCCCAGAGAGAGATCCAGCACAGTGTGTCCCAGAGGGAGATCCAGCACAGTGTGTCCCAGAGGGAGATCCAGCACAGTGTGCCCCACAGAGAGATCCAGCACAGTGTGTCCCAGAGAGAGATCCAGCACAGTGTGTCCCAGAGAGAGATCCGGCACAGTGTGTCCCAGAGAGAGATCCAGCACAGTGTGTCCCAGAGAGAGAACCGGCACAGTGTGACCCAGAGAGTGATCTGGCACAGTGTGTCCCAGAGAGAGATCCGGCACAGTGTGTCCCAGAGAGAGATCTGGCACAGTGTGTCCCAGAGAGAGATCCGGCACAGTGTGTCCCAGAGAGAGATCCGGCACAGTGTGTACCAGAGAGAGATCCAGCACAGTGTGTCCCAGAGAGAGATCCAGCACAGTGTGTACCAGAGAGAGATCCAGCACTGTCCCAGAGAGAGTTCCGGCACAGTGTGTCCCAGAGAGAGATCCGGCACAGTGTGTCCCAGAGAGAGATCCGGCACAGTGTGTCCAAGAGATAGATCCAGCACAGTGTGTCCAAGAGATAGATCCAGCACAGTGTGTCCCAGAGAGAGATCCGGCACAGTGTGACCCAGAGAGAGATCCAGCACAATCCCATAGAGAGATCCAGCACAGTGAGTCCCAGAGAGAGATCCGGCACAGTGTGTCCCAGAGAGAGATCCAGCACAGTGTGACCCAGAGAGAGATCCAGCACAGTGTGTCCCAGAGAGAGATCCGGCACAGTGTGTCCCAGAGAGAGATCCGGCACAGTGTGTCCCAGAGAGAGATCCAGCACAGTGTGTCCCAGAGAGAGATCCAGCACAGTGTGTCCCAGAGAGAGATCCAGCACAGTGTGTCCCAGAGAGAGATCCAGCACAGTGCGTCCCAGTGAGAGATCCAGCACAGTGTGTCCCAGAGAGAGATCCAGCACAGTGTGACCCAGAGAGAGATCCGGCACAGTGAGTCCCAGAGAGAGATCCAGCACAGAGTGTCCCAGAGAGAGATCCGGCACAGTGAGTCCCAGAGAGAGATCCAGCACAGAGTGTCCCAGAGAGAGATCCAGCACAGTGTGTCCCAGAGAGAGATCCGGCACAGTGAGTCCCAGAGAGAGAACCAGCACAGTGAGTCCCAGAGAGAGATCCAGCACAGAGTGTCCAGAGAGAGATCCAGCACAGTGTGTCCCAGAGGGAGATCCAGCACAGTGTGAGACCCAGAGAGAGATCCAGCACAGTGTGTCCCAGAGAGAGATACAGCACAGTGTGACCCATGAGAGATCCAGCACAATCCCAGAGAGAGACCCAGCACAGTGTGTCCCAGAGAGAGATCCAGCACAGTGTGTCCCAGAGAGAGAACCAGCACAGTGTGTCCCAGAGAGAGAACCAGCACAGTGTGTCCCAGAGAGAGATCCGGCACAGTGTGACCCAGAGAGAGATCCAGCACAATCCCAGAGAGAGATCCAGCACAGTGAGTCCCAGAGAGAGATCCGGCACAGTGTGTCCCAGAGAGAGATCCAGCACAGTGTGACCCAGAGAGAGATCCAGCACAGTGTGTCCCAGAGAGAGATCCAGCACAGTGTGTCCCAGAGAGAGATCCAGCACAGTGTGACCCAGAGAGAGATCCGGCACAGTGTATCCCAGAGAGAGATCCAGCACAGTGTGTCCCAGAGGGAGATCCAGCACAGTGTGACCCAGAGAGAGATCCAGCACAGTGTGTCCCAGAGAGTGATCCAGCACAGTGTGTCCCAGAGAGAGTTCCCCCACAGTGTTTCCCAGAGAGAGATCCAGCACAGTGTGTCCCAGACAGAGATCCGGCACAGTGTGTCCCAGACAGAGATCCGGCACAGTGTGTCCCAGAGAGAGATCCAGCACAGTGTGTCCCAGAGAGAGATCCAGCACAGTGTGTCCCAGAGAGATCCTGCACAGTGTGTCCCAGAGAGAGATCCAGCACAGTGTGTCCCAGAGAGAGATCCAGCACAGTGTTACCCAGAGAGAGATCCAGCACAGTGTGTCCCAGAGAGAGATCCGGCACAGTGTGTCCCAGAGAGAGATCCGGCACAGTGTGACCCAGAGAGAGATCCGGCACAGTGTGCCCCAGAGAGAGATCCAGCACAGTGTGTCCCAGAGAGAGATCCAGCACAGTGTGACCCAGAGAGAGATCCAGCTCAGTGTGTCCCAGAGAGTGATCCAGCACAGTGTGTCCCAGAGAGAGATCCAGCACAGTGTGTCCCAGACAGAGATCCGGCACAGTGTGATCCAGAGAGAGATCCAGCACAGTGTGTCCCAGAGAGAGATCCAGCACAGTGTGACCCAGAGAGAGTTCCCGCACAGTGTGTCCCAGAGAGAGATCCAGCACAGTGTGTCCCAGAGAGAGATCCAGCATAGTGTGTCCCAGACAGAGATCCGGCACAGTGTGATCCAGAGAGAGATCCAGCACAGTGTGTCCCAGAGAGAGATCCGGCACAGTGTGTCCCAGAGAGAGATCCGGCACAGTGTGACCCAGAGAGAGATCCAGCACAGTGTGTCCCAGAGAGAGATCCAGCACAATGTGTCCCAGAGAGAGTTCCCGCACAGTGTGTCCCAGAGAGAGATCCAGCACAGTGTGTCCCAGAGAGAGATCCGGCACAATCCCAGAGAGAGATCCAGCACAGTGTGTCACAGACAGAAATCCGGCACAGTGTGATCCAGAGAGAGATCCAGCACAGTGTGTCCCAGAGAGAGATCCGGCACAATCCCAGAGAGAGATCCGGCACAGTGTGTCCCAGAGAGAGATCCAGCACAGTGTGTCCCAGAGAGAGATCCGGCACATTGTTTCCCATAGAGAGATCCAGCACAGTGTGTCCCAGAGAGAGATCCAGCACAATCCCAGAGAGAGATCCAGCACAGTGTGTCCCAGAGAGAGATCCGGCACAGTGTGTCCCAGAGAGAGATCCGGCACAGTGTGACCCAGAGAGAGATCCGGCACAGTGTGTCCCAGAGAGAGAACCAGCACAGTGTGTCCCAGAGAGAGATCCAGCACTGCGTGTCCCAGAGAGAGATCCAGCACAGTGTGTCCCAGAGAGAGAACCGGCACAGTGTGTCCCAGAGAGAGATCCGGCGCAGTGTGTCCCAGAGAGAGATCAGCACAGTGTGTCCCAGAGAGAGATCCAGCACAGTGTGTCCCAGAGAGAGATCCAGCACAGTGTGTCCCAGAGAGAGATCCAGCACAGTGCGTCCCAGTGAGAGATCCAGCACAGTGTGTCCCAGAGAGAGATCCAGCACAGTGTGACCCAGAGAGAGATGCGGCACAGTGAGTCCCAGAGAGAGATCCAGCACAGAGTGTCCCAGAGAGAGATCCGGCACAGTGAGTCCCAGAGAGAGATCCAGCACAGAGTGTCCCAGAGAGAGATCCAGCACAGTGTGTCCGAGAGAGAGATCCGGCACAGTGAGTCCCAGAGAGAGAACCAGCACAGTGAGTCCCAGAGAGAGATCCAGCACAGAGTGTCCAGAGAGAGATCCAGCACAGTGTGTCCCAGAGGGAGATCCAGCACAGTGTGAGACCCAGAGAGAGATCCAGCACAGTGTGTCCCAGAGAGAGATACAGCACAGTGTGACCCAGAGAGAGATCCAGCACAATCCCAGAGAGAGACCCAGCACAGTGTGTCCCAGAGAGAGATCCAGCACAGTGTGTCCCAGAGAGAGAACCAGCACAGTGTGTCCCAGAGAGAGAACCAGCACAGTGTGTCCCAGAGAGAGATCCGGCACAGTGTGACCCAGAGAGATCCGGCACAGTGTGTCCCAGAGAGAGATCCGGCACAGTGTGTCCCAGAGAGAGATGCAGCACAGTGTGTCCCAGAGAGAGATCCAGCACAGTGTGACCCAGAGAGAGATCCAGCACAGTGTGTCCCAGAGAGAGATCCGGCACAGTGTGTCCCAGAGAGAGATCCGGCACAGTGTGACCCAGAGAGAGATCCGGCACAGTGTGTCCCAGAGAGAGATCCGGCACAGTGTGTCACAGAGAGAGATCCAGCGCAATCCCAGAGAGAGATCCAGCACAGAGTGTCCCAGAGAGAGATCCAGCACAATCCCAGAGAGAGATCCAGCACAGTGTGACCCAGAGAGAGATCCAGCACAGTGTGACCCAGAGAGAGATCCAGCACAGTGTGTCCCAGAGAGAGATCCAGCACAGTGTGTCCCAGAGAGAGATCCAGTACAGTGTGTCCCAGAGAGATCCGGCACAGTGTGTCCCAGAGAGAGATGCAGCACAGTGTGTCCCAGAGAGAGATCCAGCACAGTGTGTCCCAGAGAGAGATCCGGCACAGTGTGTCCCAGAGAGAGATCCGGCACAGTGTGTCCCAGAGAGAGATCCAGCACAGTGAGTCCCAGAGAGAGATCCAGCACAGTGTGTCCCAGAGAGAGATCCAGCACAGTGTGACCCAGAGAGAGATCCGGCACAGTGTGTCCCAGAGAGAGATCCGGCACAGTGTGTCCCAGTGAGAGATCCGGCACAGTGTGTCCCAGAGAGAGATCCGGCACAGTGTGTCCCAGAGAGAGATGCAGCACAGTGTGACATAGAGAGAGATCCAGCACAGTGAGTCCCAGAGAGAGATCCAGCACAGTGAGTCCCAGAGAGAGATCCAGCACAGTGTGACTCAGAGAGAGATCCAGCACAGTGTGTCCCAGAGAGAGATCCAGCACAATCCCAGAGAGAGATCCAGCACAGTGAGTCCCAGAGAGAGATCCAGCACAGTATGTCCCAGAGAGAGATCCAGCACAGAGTGTCCCAGAGAGAGATCCAGCACAATCCCAGAGAGAGATCCAGCACAGTGTGTCCCAGAGAGAGATCCAGCACAGAGTGTCCCAGAGAGATCCGGCACAGTGTGTCCCAGAGAGAGCTCCAGCACAGAGTGTCCCAGAGAGAGATCCAGCACAGAGTGTCCCAGAGAGAGATCCAGCACAATCCCAGAGAGAGATCCAGCACAGTGTGTCCCAGAGAGAGATCCAGCACAGAGTGTCCCAGAGAGAGATCCAGCACAATCCCAGAGAGAGATCCAGCACAGAGTGTCCCAGAGAGAGATCCGGCACAGTGTGTCCCAGAGAGAGATCCAGCACAGTGAGTCCCAGAGAGAGATCCAGCACAGTGTGTCCCAGAGAGAGATCCAGCACAGTGTGACCCAGAGAGAGATCCAGCACAGTGTGACCCAGAGAGAGATCCAGCACAGTGTGTCCCAGAGAGAGATCCAGCACAGTGTGTCCCAGATGGAGATCCAGCACAGTGTGTCCCAGAGGGAGATCCAGCACAGTGTGCCCCACAGAGAGATCCAGCACAGTGTGTCCCAGAGAGAGATCCAGCACAGTGTGTCCCAGAGAGAGATCCAGCACAGTGTGTCCCAGAGAGAGAACCGGCACAGTGTGACCCAGAGAGAGATCTGGCACAGTGTGTCCCAGAGAGAGATCCGGCACAGTGTGTCCCAGAGAGAGATCCGGCACAGTGTGTCCCAGAGAGAGATCCGGCACAGTGTGTCCCAGAGAGAGATCCGGCACAGTGTGTCCCAGAGAGAGATCCAACACAGTGTGTACCAGAGAGAGATCCAGCACAGTGTGTCCCAGAGAGAGATCCAGCAAAGTGTGTACCAGAGAGAGATCCAGCACTGTCCCAGAGAGAGTTCCGGCACAGTGTGTCCCAGAGAGAGATCCGGCACAGTGTGTCCAAGAGAGAGATCCGGCACAGTGTGACCCAGAGAGAGATCCGGCACAGTGTGTCCCAGAGAGAGATCCGGCACAGTGTGTCACAGAGAGAGATCCAGCGCAATCCCAGAGAGAGATCCAGCACAGAGTGTCCCAGAGAGAGATCCAGCACAATCCCAGAGAGAGATCCAGCACAGTGTGACCCAGAGAGAGATACAGCACAGTGTGACCCAGAGAGATCCAGCACAGTATGTCCCAGAGAGAGATCCAGCACAGTGTGTCCCAGAGAGAGATCCAGTACAGTGTGTCCCAGAGAGATCCGGCACAGTGTGTCCCAGAGAGAGATGCAGCACAGTGTGTCCCAGAGAGAGATCCAGCACAGTGTGTCCCAGAGAGAGATCCGGCACAGTGTGTCCCAGAGAGAGATCCAGCACAGTGAGTCCCAGAGAGAGATCCAGCACAGTGTGTCCCAGAGAGAGATCCAGCACAGTGTGTCCCAGAGAGAGATCCGGCACAGTGTGTCCCAGAGAGAGATCCGGCACAGTGTGTCCCAGAGAGAGATGCAGCACAGTGTGACATAGAGAGAGATCCAGCACAGTGTGTCCCAGAGAGAGATCCAGCACAGTGAGTCCCAGAGAGAGATCCAGCACAGTGTGACTCAGAGAGAGATCCAGCACAGTGTGTCCCAGAGAGAGATCCAGCACAATCCCAGAGAGAGATCCAGCACAGTGAGTCCCAGAGAGAGATCCAGCACAGTGTGTCCCAGAGAGAGATCCGGCACAGTGTGTCCCAGAGAGAGCTCCAGCACAGAGTGTCCCAGAGAGAGATCCAGCACAGAGTGTCCCAGAGAGAGATCCAGCACAATCCCAGAGAGAGATCCAGCACAGTGTGTCCCAGAGAGAGATCCAGCACAGAGTGTCCCAGAGAGATCCGGCACAGTGTGTCCCAGAGAGAGCTCCAGCACAGAGTGTCCCAGAGAGAGATCCAGCACAGAGTGTCCCAGAGAGAGATCCAGCACAATCCCAGAGAGAGATCCAGCACAGTGTGTCCCAGAGAGAGATCCAGCACAGAGTGTCCCAGAGAGAGATCCAGCACAATCCCAGAGAGAGATCCAGCACAGAGTGTCCCAGAGAGAGATCCGGCACAGTGTGTCCCAGAGAGAGATCCAGCACAGTGAGTCCCAGAGAGAGATCCAGCACAGTGTGTCCCAGAGAGAGATCCAGCACAGTTGTCCCAGAGAGAGATCCAGCACAGTGTGACCCAGAGAGAGATCCAGCACAGTGTGTCCCAGAGAGAGATCCAGCACAGTTGTCCCAGAGAGAGATCCAGCACAGTGTGACCCAGAGAGAGATCCAGCACAGTGTGACCCAGAGAGAGATCCAGCACAGTGTGTCCCAGAGAGAGATCCAGCACAGTGTGTCCCAGAGAGAGATCCAGCACAGAGTGTCCCAGAGAGAGATCCAGCACAATCCCAGAGAGAGATCCAGCACAGAGTGTCCCAGAGAGAGATCCAGCACAATCCCAGAGAGAGATCCAGCACAATCCCAGAGAGAGATCCGACACAGTGTGTCCCAGAGAGAGATCCAGCACAGTGAGTCCCAGAGAGAGATCCAGCACAGTGTGTCCCAGAGAGAGATCCAGCACAATTGTCCCAGAGAGAGATCCAGCACAGTGTGACCCAGAGAGAGATCCAGCACAGTGTGACCCAGAGAGAGATCCAGCACAGTGTGTCCCAGAGAGAGATCCAGCACAGTGTGTCCCAGAGGGAGATCCAGCACAGTGTGTCCCAGAGGGAGATCCAGCACAGTGTGCCCCACAGAGAGATCCAGCACAGTGTGTCCCAGAGAGAGATCCAGCACAGTGTGTCCCAGAGAGAGATCCGGCACAGTGTGTCCCAGAGAGAGATCCAGCACAGTGTGTCCCAGAGAGAGAACCGGCACAGTGTGACCCAGAGAGTGATCTGGCACAGTGTGTCCCAGAGAGAGATCCGGCACAGTGTGTCCCAGAGAGAGATCTGGCACAGTGTGTCCCAGAGAGAGATCCGGCACAGTGTGTCCCAGAGAGAGATCCGGCACAGTGTGTACCAGAGAGAGATCCAGCACAGTGTGTCCCAGAGAGAGATCCAGCACAGTGTGTACCAGAGAGAGATCCAGCACTGTCCCAGAGAGAGTTCCGGCACAGTGTGTCCCAGAGAGAGATCCGGCACAGTGTGTCCCAGAGAGAGATCCGGCACAGTGTGTCCAAGAGATAGATCCAGCACAGTGTGTCCAAGAGATAGATCCAGCACAGTGTGTCCCAGAGAGAGATCCGGCACAGTGTGACCCAGAGAGAGATCCAGCACAATCCCATAGAGAGATCCAGCACAGTGTGTCCCAGAGAGAGATCCAGCACAGTGTGACCCAGAGAGAGATCCAGCACAGTGTGTCCCAGAGAGAGATCCGGCACAGTGTGTCCCAGAGAGAGATCCGGCACAGTGTGTCCCAGAGAGAGATCCAGCACAGTGTGTCCCAGAGAGAGATCCAGCACAGTGTGTCCCAGAGAGAGATCCAGCACAGTGTGTCCCAGAGAGAGATCCAGCACAGTGCGTCCCAGTGAGAGATCCAGCACAGTGTGTCCCAGAGAGAGATCCAGCACAGTGTGACCCAGAGAGAGATCCGGCACAGTGAGTCCCAGAGAGAGATCCAGCACAGAGTGTCCCAGAGAGAGATCCGGCACAGTGAGTCCCAGAGAGAGATCCAGCACAGAGTGTCCCAGAGAGAGATCCAGCACAGTGTGTCCCAGAGAGAGATCCGGCACAGTGAGTCCCAGAGAGAGAACCAGCACAGTGAGTCCCAGAGAGAGATCCAGCACAGAGTGTCCAGAGAGAGATCCAGCACAGTGTGTCCCAGAGGGAGATCCAGCACAGTGTGAGACCCAGAGAGAGATCCAGCACAGTGTGTCCCAGAGAGAGATACAGCACAGTGTGACCCATGAGAGATCCAGCACAATCCCAGAGAGAGACCCAGCACAGTGTGTCCCAGAGAGAGATCCAGCACAGTGTGTCCCAGAGAGAGAACCAGCACAGTGTGTCCCAGAGAGAGAACCAGCACAGTGTGTCCCAGAGAGAGATCCGGCACAGTGTGACCCAGAGAGAGATCCAGCACAATCCCAGAGAGAGATCCAGCACAGTGAGTCCCAGAGAGAGATCCGGCACAGTGTGTCCCAGAGAGAGATCCAGCACAGTGTGACCCAGAGAGAGATCCAGCACAGTGTGTCCCAGAGAGAGATCCAGCACAGTGTGTCCCAGAGAGAGATCCAGCACAGTGTGACCCAGAGAGAGATCCGGCACAGTGTATCCCAGAGAGAGATCCAGCACAGTGTGTCCCAGAGGGAGATCCAGCACAGTGTGACCCAGAGAGAGATCCAGCACAGTGTGTCCCAGAGAGTGATCCAGCACAGTGTGTCCCAGAGAGAGTTCCCCCACAGTGTTTCCCAGAGAGAGATCCAGCACAGTGTGTCCCAGACAGAGATCCGGCACAGTGTGTCCCAGACAGAGATCCGGCACAGTGTGTCCCAGAGAGAGATCCAGCACAGTGTGTCCCAGAGAGAGATCCAGCACAGTGTGTCCCAGAGAGATCCTGCACAGTGTGTCCCAGAGAGAGATCCAGCACAGTGTGTCCCAGAGAGAGATCCAGCACAGTGTTACCCAGAGAGAGATCCAGCACAGTGTGTCCCAGAGAGAGATCCGGCACAGTGTGTCCCAGAGAGAGATCCGGCACAGTGTGACCCAGAGAGAGATCCGGCACAGTGTGCCCCAGAGAGAGATCCAGCACAGTGTGTCCCAGAGAGAGATCCAGCACAGTGTGACCCAGAGAGAGATCCAGCTCAGTGTGTCCCAGAGAGTGATCCAGCACAGTGTGTCCCAGAGAGAGATCCAGCACAGTGTGTCCCAGACAGAGATCCGGCACAGTGTGATCCAGAGAGAGATCCAGCACAGTGTGTCCCAGAGAGAGATCCAGCACAGTGTGACCCAGAGAGAGTTCCCGCACAGTGTGTCCCAGAGAGAGATCCAGCACAGTGTGTCCCAGAGAGAGATCCAGCATAGTGTGTCCCAGACAGAGATCCGGCACAGTGTGATCCAGAGAGAGATCCAGCACAGTGTGTCCCAGAGAGAGATCCGGCACAGTGTGTCCCAGAGAGAGATCCGGCACAGTGTGACCCAGAGAGAGATCCAGCACAGTGTGTCCCAGAGAGAGATCCAGCACAATGTGTCCCAGAGAGAGTTCCCGCACAGTGTGTCCCAGAGAGAGATCCAGCACAGTGTGTCCCAGAGAGAGATCCGGCACAATCCCAGAGAGAGATCCAGCACAGTGTGTCACAGACAGAAATCCGGCACAGTGTGATCCAGAGAGAGATCCAGCACAGTGTGTCCCAGAGAGAGATCCGGCACAATCCCAGAGAGAGATCCGGCACAGTGTGTCCCAGAGAGAGATCCAGCACAGTGTGTCCCAGAGAGAGATCCGGCACATTGTTTCCCATAGAGAGATCCAGCACAGTGTGTCCCAGAGAGAGATCCAGCACAATCCCAGAGAGAGATCCAGCACAGTGTGTCCCAGAGAGAGATCCGGCACAGTGTGTCCCAGAGAGAGATCCGGCACAGTGTGACCCAGAGAGAGATCCGGCACAGTGTGTCCCAGAGAGAGAACCAGCACAGTGTGTCCCAGAGAGAGATCCAGCACTGCGTGTCCCAGAGAGAGATCCAGCACAGTGTGTCCCAGAGAGAGAACCGGCACAGTGTGTCCCAGAGAGAGATCCGGCGCAGTGTGTCCCAGAGAGAGATCAGCACAGTGTGTCCCAGAGAGAGATCCAGCACAGTGTGTCCCAGAGAGAGATCCAGCACAGTGTGTCCCAGAGAGAGATCCAGCACAGTGCGTCCCAGTGAGAGATCCAGCACAGTGTGTCCCAGAGAGAGATCCAGCACAGTGTGACCCAGAGAGAGATGCGGCACAGTGAGTCCCAGAGAGAGATCCAGCACAGAGTGTCCCAGAGAGAGATCCGGCACAGTGAGTCCCAGAGAGAGATCCAGCACAGTGAGTCCCAGAGAGAGAACCAGCACAGTGAGTCCCAGAGAGAGATCCAGCACAGAGTGTCCAGAGAGAGATCCAGCACAGTGTGTCCCAGAGGGAGATCCAGCACAGTGTGAGACCCAGAGAGAGATCCAGCACAGTGTGTCCCAGAGAGAGATACAGCACAGTGTGACCCAGAGAGAGATCCAGCACAATCCCAGAGAGAGACCCAGCACAGTGTGTCCTAGAGAGAGATCCAGCACAGTGTGTCCCAGAGAGAGAACCAGCACAGTGTGTCCCAGAGAGAGAACCAGCACAGTGTGTCCCAGAGAGAGATCCGGCACAGTGTGACCCAGAGAGAGATCCAGCACAATCCCAGAGAGAGATCCAGCACAGTGAGTCCCAGAGAGAGATCCGGCACAGTGTGTCCCAGAGAGAGATCCAGCACAGTGTGACCCAGAGAGAGATCCAGCACACTGTGTCCCAGAGAGAGATCCAGCACAGTGTGTCCCAGAGAGAGATCCAGCACAGTGTGACCCAGAGAGAGATCCGGCACAGTGTATCCCAGAGAGAGATCCAGCACAGTGTGTCCCAGAGGGAGATCCAGCACAGTGTGACCCAGAGAGAGATCCAGCACAGTGTGTCCCAGAGAGTGATCCAGCACAGTGTGTCCCAGAGAGAGTTCCCCCACAGTGTTTCCCAGAGAGAGATCCAGCACAGTGTGTCCCAGACAGAGATCCGGCACAGTGTGTCCCAGAGAGAGATCCAGCACAGTGTGTCCCAGAGAGAGATCCAGCACAGTGTGTCCCAGAGAGATCCTGCACAGTGTGTCCCAGAGAGAGATCCAGCACAGTGTGTCCCAGAGAGAGATCCAGCACAGTGTTACCCAGAGAGAGATCCAGCACAGTGTGTCCCAGAGAGAGATCCGGCACAGGGTGTCCCAGAGAGAGATCCGGCACAGTGTGACCCAGAGAGAGATCCGGCACAGTGTGCCCCAGAGAGAGATCCAGCACAGTGTGTCCCAGAGAGAGATCCAGCACAGTGTGACCCAGAGAGAGATCCAGCTCAGTGTGTCCCAGAGAGAGATCCAGCACAGTGTGTCCCAGAGAGAGATCCAGCACAGTGTGTCCCAGACAGAGATCCGGCACAGTGTGATCCAGAGAGAGATCCAGCACAGTGTGTCCCAGAGAGAGATCCAGCACAGTGTGACCCAGAGAGAGTTCCCGCACAGAGTGTCCCAGAGAGAGATCCGGCACAGTGAGTCCCAGAGAGAGATCCAGCACAGAGTGTCCCAGAGAGAGATCCAGCACAGTGTGTCCGAGAGAGAGATCCGGCACAGTGAGTCCCAGAGAGAGAACCAGCACAGTGAGTCCCAGAGAGAGATCCAGCACAGAGTGTCCAGAGAGAGATCCAGCACAGTGTGTCCCAGAGGGAGATCCAGCACAGTGTGAGACCCAGAGAGAGATCCAGCACAGTGTGTCCCAGAGAGAGATACAGCACAGTGTGACCCAGAGAGAGATCCAGCACAATCCCAGAGAGAGACCCAGCACAGTGTGTCCCAGAGAGAGATCCAGCACAGTGTGTCCCAGAGAGAGAACCAGCACAGTGTGTCCCAGAGAGAGAACCAGCACAGTGTGTCCCAGAGAGAGATCCGGCACAGTGTGACCCAGAGAGAGATCCAGCACAATCCCAGAGAGAGAACCAGCACAGTGTGTCCCAGAGAGAGATCCGGCACAGTGTGACCCAGAGAGAGATCCAGCACAATCCCAGAGAGAGATCCAGCACAGTGAGTCCCAGAGAGAGATCCGGCACAGTGAGTCCCAGAGAGAGATCCAGCACAGAGTGTCCCAGAGAGAGATCCAGCACAGTGTGTCCGAGAGAGAGATCCGGCACAGTGAGTCCCAGAGAGAGAACCAGCACAGTGAGTCCCAGAGAGAGATCCAGCACAGAGTGTCCAGAGAGAGATCCAGCACAGTGTGTCCCAGAGGGAGATCCAGCACAGTGTGAGACCCAGAGAGAGATCCAGCACAGTGTGTCCCAGAGAGAGATACAGCACAGTGTGACCCAGAGAGAGATCCAGCACAATCCCAGAGAGAGACCCAGCACAGTGTGTCCCAGAGAGAGATCCAGCACAGTGTGTCCCAGAGAGAGAACCAGCACAGTGTGTCCCAGAGAGAGAACCAGCACAGTGTGTCCCAGAGAGAGATCCGGCACAGTGTGACCCAGAGAGAGATCCAGCACAATCCCAGAGAGAGATCCAGCACAGTGAGTCCCAGAGAGAGATCCGGCACAGTGTGTCCCAGAGAGAGATCCAGCACAGTGTGACCCAGAGAGAGATCCAGCACAGTGTGTCCCAGAGAGAGATCCAGCACAGTGTGTCCCAGAGAGAGATCCAGCACAGTGTGACCCAGAGAGAGATCCGGCACAGTGTATCCCAGAGAGAGATCCAGCACAGTGTGTCCCAGAGGGAGATCCAGCACAGTGTGACCCAGAGAGAGATCCAGCACAGTGTGTCCCAGAGAGTGATCCAGCACAGTGTGTCCCAGAGAGAGTTCCCCCACAGTGTTTCCCAGAGAGAGATCCAGCACAGTGTGTCCCAGACAGAGATCCGGCACAGTGTGTCCCAGAGAGAGATCCAGCACAGTGTGTCCCAGAGAGAGATCCAGCACAGTGTGTCCCAGAGAGATCCTGCACAGTGTGTCCCAGAGAGAGATCCAGCACAGTGTGTCCCAGAGAGAGATCCAGCACAGTGTTACCCAGAGAGAGATCCAGCACAGTGTGTCCCAGAGAGAGATCCGGCACAGTGTGTCCCAGAGAGAGATCCGGCACAGTGTGACCCAGAGAGAGATCCGGCACAGTGTGCCCCAGAGAGAGATCCAGCACAGTGTGTCCCAGAGAGAGAACCAGCACAGTGTGACCCAGAGAGAGATCCAGCTCAGTGTGTCCCAGAGAGAGATCCAGCACAGTGTGTCCCACGCAGAGATCCAGCACAGTGTGTCCCAGACAGAGATCCGGCACAGTGTGATCCAGAGAGAGATCCAGCACAGTGTGTCCCAGAGAGAGATCCAGCACAGTGTGACCCAGAGAGAGTTCCCGCACAGAGTGTCCCAGAGAGAGATCCGGCACAGTGAGTCCCAGAGAGAGATCCAGCACAGAGTGTCCCAGAGAGAGATCCAGCACAGTGTGTCCGAGAGAGAGATCCGGCACAGTGAGTCCCAGAGAGAGAACCAGCACAGTGAGTCCCAGAGAGAGATCCAGCACAGAGTGTCCAGAGAGAGATCCAGCACAGTGTGTCCCAGAGGGAGATCCAGCACAGTGTGAGACCCAGAGAGAGATCCAGCACAGTGTGTCCCAGAGAGAAATACAGCACAGTGTGACCCAGAGAGAGATCCAGCACAATCCCAGAGAGAGACCCAGACAGTGTGTCCCAGAGAGAGATCCAGCACAGTGTGTCCCAGAGAGAGAACCAGCACAGTGTGTCCCAGAGAGAGAACCAGCACAGTGTGTCCCAGAGAGAGATCCGGCACAGTGTGACCCAGAGAGAGATCCAGCACAATCCCAGAGAGAGAACCAGCACAGTGTGTCCCAGAGAGAGATCCGGCACAGTGTGACCCAGAGAGAGATCCAGCACAATCCCAGAGAGAGATCCAGCACAGTGAGTCCCAGAGAGAGATCCGGCACAGTGTGTCCCAGAGAGAGATCCGGCGCAGTGTGTCCCAGAGAGAGATCCGCACAGTGTGTCCCAGAGAGAAATCCAGCACAGTGTGTCCCAGAGAGAGATCCAGCACAGTGTGTCCCAGAGAGAGATCCAGCACAGTGCGTCCCAGTGAGAGATCCAGCACAGTGTGTCCCAGAGAGAGATCCAGCACAGTGTGACCCAGAGAGAGATCCGGCACAGTGAGTCCCAGAGAGAGATCCAGCACAGAGTGTCCCAGAGAGAGATCCGGCACAGTGAGTCCCAGAGAGAGATCCAGCACAGAGTGTCCCAGAGAGAGATCCAGCACAGTGTGTCCGAGAGAGAGATCCGGCACAGTGAGTCCCAGAGAGAGATCCAGCACAGAGTGTCCAGAGAGAGATCCAGCACAGTGTGTCCCAGAGGGAGATCCAGCACAGTGTGAGACCCAGAGAGAGATCCAGCACAGTGTGTCCCAGAGAGAGATACAGCACAGTGTGACCCAGAGAGAGATCCAGCACAATCCCAGAGAGAGACCCAGCACAGTGTGTCCCAGAGAGAGATCCAGCACAGTGTGTCCCAGAGAGAGAACCAGCACAGTGTGTCCCAGAGAGAGAACCAGCACAGTGTGTCCCAGAGAGAGATCCGGCACAGTGTGACCCAGAGAGAGATCCAGCACAATCCCAGAGAGAGATCCAGCACAGTGAGTCCCAGAGAGAGATCCGGCACAGTGTGTCCCAGAGAGAGATCCAGCACAGTGTGACCCAGAGAGAGATCCAGCACAGTGTGTCCCAGAGAGAGATCCAGCACAGTGTGTCCCAGAGAGAGATCCAGCACAGTGTGACCCAGAGAGAGATCCGGCACAGTGTATCCCAGAGAGAGATCCAGCACAGTGTGACCCAGAGAGAGATCCAGCACAGTGTGTCCCAGAGAGTGATCCAGCACAGTGTGTCCCAGAGAGAGTTCCCCCACAGTGTTTCCCAGAGAGAGATCCAGCACAGTGTGTCCCAGACAGAGATCCGGCACAGTGTGTCCCAGAGAGAGATCCAGCACAGTGTGTCCCAGAGAGAGATCCAGCACAGTGTGTCCCAGAGAGATCCTGCACAGTGTGTCCCAGAGAGATCCTGCACAGTGTGTCCCAGAGAGAGATCCAGCACAGTGTGTCCCAGAGAGAGATCCAGCACAGTGTTACCCAGAGAGAGATCCAGCACAGTGTGTCCCAGAGAGAGATCCGGCACAGTGTGTCCCAGAGAGAGATCCGGCACAGTGTGACCCAGAGAGAGATCCGGCACAGTGTGCCCCAGAGAGAGATCCAGCACAGTGTGTCCCAGAGAGAGATCCAGCACAGTGTGACCCAGAGAGAGATCCAGCTCAGTGTGTCCCAGAGAGAGATCCAGCACAGTGTGTCCCAGAGAGAGATCCAGCACAGTGTGTCCCAGACAGAGATCCGGCACAGTGTGATCCAGAGAGAGATCCAGCACAGTGTGTCCCAGAGAGAGATCCAGCACAGTGTGACCCAGAGAGAGTTCCCGCACAGAGTGTCCCAGAGAGAGATCCGGCACAGTGAGTCCCAGAGAGAGATCCAGCACAGAGTGTCCCAGAGAGAGATCCAGCACAGTGTGTCCGAGAGAGAGATCCGGCACAGTGAGTCCCAGAGAGAGAACCAGCACAGTGAGTCCCAGAGAGAGATCCAGCACAGAGTGTCCAGAGAGAGATCCAGCACAGTGTGTCCCAGAGGGAGATCCAGCACAGTGTGAGACCCAGAGAGAGATCCAGCACAGTGTGTCCCAGAGAGAGATACAGCACAGTGTGACCCAGAGAGAGATCCAGCACAATCCCAGAGAGAGACCCAGCACAGTGTGTCCCAGAGAGAGATCCAGCACAGTGTGTCCCAGAGAGAGAACCAGCACAGTGTGTCCCAGAGAGAGAACCAGCACAGTGTGTCCCAGAGAGAGATCCGGCACAGTGTGACCCAGAGAGAGATCCAGCACAATCCCAGAGAGAGAACCAGCACAGTGTGTCCCAGAGAGAGATCCGGCACAGTGTGACCCAGAGAGAGATCCAGCACAATCCCAGAGAGAGATCCAGCACAGTGAGTCCCAGAGAGAGATCCGGCACAGTGAGTCCCAGAGAGAGATCCAGCACAGAGTGTCCCAGAGAGAGATCCAGCACAGTGTGTCCGAGAGAGAGATCCGGCACAGTGAGTCCCAGAGAGAGAACCAGCACAGTGAGTCCCAGAGAGAGATCCAGCACAGAGTGTCCAGAGAGAGAACCAGCACAGTGTGTCCCAGAGGGAGATCCAGCACAGTGTGAGACCCAGAGAGAGATCCAGCACAGTGTGTCCCAGAGAGAGATACAGCACAGTGTGACCCAGAGAGAGATCCAGCACAATCCCAGAGAGAGACCCAGCACAGTGTGTCCCAGAGAGAGATCCAGCACAGTGTGTCCCAGAGAGAGAACCAGCACAGTGTGTCCCAGAGAGAGAACCAGCACAGTGTGTCCCAGAGAGAGATCCGGCACAGTGTGACCCAGAGAGAGATCCAGCACAATCCCAGAGAGAGATCCAGCACAGTGAGTCCCAGAGAGAGATCCGGCACAGTGTGTCCCAGAGAGAGATCCAGCACAGTGTGACCCAGAGAGAGATCCAGCACAGTGTGTCCCAGAGAGAGATCCAGCACAGTGTGTCCCAGAGAGAGATCCAGCACAGTGTGACCCAGAGAGAGATCCGGCACAGTGTATCCCAGAGAGAGATCCAGCACAGTGTGTCCCAGAGGGAGATCCAGCACAGTGTGACCCAGAGAGAGATCCAGCACAGTGTGTCCCAGAGAGTGATCCAGCACAGTGTGTCCCAGAGAGAGTTCCCCCACAGTGTTTCCCAGAGAGAGATCCAGCACAGTGTGTCCCAGACAGAGATCCGGCACAGTGTGTCCCAGAGAGAGATCCAGCACAGTGTGTCCCAGAGAGAGATCCAGCACAGTGTGTCCCAGAGAGATCCTGCACAGTGTGTCCCAGAGAGAGATCCAGCACAGTGTGTCCCAGAGAGAGATCCAGCACAGTGTTACCCAGAGAGAGATCCAGCACAGTGTGTCCCAGAGAGAGATCCGGCACAGTGTGTCCCAGAGAGAGATCCGGCACAGTGTGACCCAGAGAGAGATCCAGCACAGTGTGACCCAGAGAGAGATCCAGCACAGTGTGTCCCAGAGAGAGATCCAGCACAGTGTGACCCAGAGAGAGATCCAGCTCAGTGTGTCCCAGAGAGTGATCCAGCACAGTGTGTCCCAGAGAGAGATCCAGCACAGTGTGTCCCAGACAGAGATCCGGCACAGTGTGATCCAGAGAGAGATCCAGCACAGTGTGTCCCAGAGAGAGATCCAGCACAGTGTGACCCAGAGAGAGTTCCCGCACATTGTGTCCCAGAGAGAGATCCAGCACAGTGTGTCCCAGAGAGAGATCCAGCATAGTGTGTCCCAGACAGAGATCCGGCACAGTGTGATCCAGAGAGAGATCCAGCACAGTGTGTCCCAGAGAGAGATCCG
Source organism: Scyliorhinus torazame (assembly GCF_047496885.1). Classification (NCBI taxonomy): domain Eukaryota; kingdom Metazoa; phylum Chordata; class Chondrichthyes; order Carcharhiniformes; family Scyliorhinidae; genus Scyliorhinus; species Scyliorhinus torazame. The sequence continues at coordinate 31,324,585 of NC_092734.1, forward strand.
GCACAGTGTGTCCCAGAGAGAGATCCGGCACAGTGTGACCCAGAGAGAGATCCAGCACAGTGTGTCCCAGAGGGAGATCCAGCACAGTGTGACCCAGAGGGAGATCCAGCACAGTGTGACCCAGAGAGAGATCCAGCACAGTGTGTAGCAGAGAGAGATCCGGCGCAGTGTGACCCAGAGAGAGATCCAGCACAGTGTGTCCCAGAGAGAGATCCAGCACAGTGTGTCCCAGAGAGAGAACCGGCTCAGTGAGTCCCAGAGAGAGGTCCAGCACAGTGTGTCCCAGAGAGAGATCCAGCACAATGTGTCCCAGAGAGAGTTCCCGCACAGTGTGTCCCAGAGAGAGATCCAGCACAGTGTGTCCCAGAGAGAGATCCGGCACAATCCCAGAGAGAGATCCAGCACAGTGTGTCCCAGACAGAAATCCGGCACCGTGTGACCCAGAGTGAGATCCGGCACAGTGTGTCCCAGAGAGAGATCGAGCACAGTGTGTCCCAGAGAGAGATCCGGCACATTGTTTCCCATAGAGAGATCCAGCACAGTGTGTCCCAGAGAGAGATCCAGCACAATCCCAGAGAGAGATCCAGCACAGTGTGTCCCAGAGAGAGATCCGGCACAGTGTGTCCCAGAGAGAGATCCGGCACAGTGTGACCCAGAGAGAGATCCGGCACAGTGTGTCCCAGAGAGAGAACCAGCACAGTGTGTCCCAGAGAGAGATCCAGCACTGCGTGTCCCAGAGAGAGATCCAGCACAGTGTGTCCCAGAGAGAGAACCGGCACAGTGTGTCCCAGAGAGAGATCCGGCGCAGTGTGTCCCAGAGAGAGATCAGCACAGTGTGTCCCAGAGAGAGATCCAGCACAGTGTGTCCCAGAGAGAGATCCAGCACAGTGTGTCCCAGAGAGAGATCCAGCACAGTGCGTCCCAGTGAGAGATGCAGCACAGTGTGTCCCAGAGAGAGATCCAGCACAGTGTGACCCAGAGAGAGATCCGGCACAGTGAGTCCCAGAGAGAGATCCAGCACAGAGTGTCCCAGAGAGAGATCCGGCACAGTGAGTCCCAGAGAGAGATCCAGCACAGAGTGTCCCAGAGAGAGATCCAGCACAGTGTGTCCGAGAGAGAGATCCGGCACAGTGAGTCCCAGAGAGAGAACCAGCACAGTGAGTCCCAGAGAGAGATCCAGCACAGAGTGTCCAGAGAGAGATCCAGCACAGTGTGTCCCAGAGGGAGATCCAGCACAGTGTGAGACCCAGAGAGAGATCCAGCACAGTGTGTCCCAGAGAGAGATACAGCACAGTGTGACCCAGAGAGAGATCCAGCACAATCCCAGAGAGAGACCCAGCACAGTGTGTCCCAGAGAGAGATCCAGCACAGTGTGTCCCAGAGAGAGAACCAGCACAGTGTGTCCCAGAGAGAGAACCAGCACAGTGTGTCCCAGAGAGAGATCTGGCACAGTGTGACCCAGAGAGAGATCCAGCACAATCCCAGAGAGAGAGCCAGCACAGTGAGTCCCAGAGAGAGATCCGGCACAGTGTGTCCCAGAGAGAGATCCAGCACAGTGTGACCCAGAGAGAGATCCAGCACAGTGTGTCCCAGAGAGAGATCCAGCACAGTGTGTCCCAGAGAGAGATCCAGCACAGTGTGACCCAGAGAGAGTTCCCCCACAGTGTTTCCCAGAGAGAGATCCAGCACAGTGTGTCCCAGACAGAGATCCGGCACAGTGTGTCCCAGAGAGAGATCCAGCACAGTGTGTCCCAGAGAGAGATCCAGCACAGTGTGTCCCAGAGAGATCCTGCACAGTGTGTCCCAGAGAGAGATCCAGCACAGTGTGTCCCAGAGAGAGATCCAGCACAGTGTTACCCAGAGAGAGATCCAGCACAGTGTGTCCCAGAGAGAGATCCGGCACAGTGTGTCCCAGAGAGAGATCCGGCACAGTGTGACCCAGAGAGAGAACCGGCACAGTGTGCCCCAGAGAGAGATCCAGCACAGTGTGTCCCAGAGAGAGATCCAGCACAGTGTGACCCAGAGAGAGATCCAGCTCAGTGTGTCCCAGAGAGAGATCCAGCACAGTGTGTCCCAGAGAGAGATCCAGCACAGTGTGTCCCAGACAGAGATCCGGCACAGTGTGATCCAGAGAGAGATCCAGCACAGTGTGTCCCAGAGAGAGATCCAGCACAGTGTGACCCAGAGAGAGTTCCCGCACAGTGTGTCCCAGAGAGAGATCCAGCACAGTGTGTCCCAGAGAGAGATCCAGCATAGTGTGTCCCAGACAGAGATCCGGCACAGTGTGATCCAGAGAGAGACCCAGCACAGTGTGTCCCAGAGAGAGATCCGGCACAGTGTGTCCCAGAGAGAGATCCGGCACAGTGTGACCCAGAGAGAGTTCCAGCACAGTGTGTCCCAGAGGGAGATCCAGCACAGTGTGACCCAGAGGGAGATCCAGCACAGTGTGACCCAGAGAGAGATCCAGCACAGTGTGTAGCAGAGAGAGATCCGGCGCAGTGTGACCCAGAGAGAGATCCAGCACAGTGTGTCCCAGAGAGAGATCCAGCACAGTGTGTCCCAGAGAGAGAACCGGCTCAGTGAGTCCCAGAGAGAGGTCCAGCACAGTGTGTCCCAGAGAGAGATCCAGCACAATGTGTCCCAGAGAGAGTTCCCGCACAGTGTGTCCCAGAGAGAGATCCAGCACAGTGTGTCCCAGAGAGAGATCCGGCACAATCCCAGAGAGAGATCCAGCACAGTGTGTCCCAGACAGAAATCCGGCACCGTGTGACCCAGAGTGAGATCCGGCACAGTGTGTCCCAGAGAGAGATCCAGCACAGTGTGTCCCAGAGAGAGATCCGGCACATTGTTTCCCATAGAGAGATCCAGCACAGTGTGTCCCAGAGAGAGATCCAGCACAATCCCAGAGAGAGATCCAGCACAGTGTGTCCCAGAGAGAGATCCGGCACAGTGTGTCCCAGAGAGAGATCCGGCACAGTGTGACCCAGAGAGAGATCCGGCACAGTGTGTCCCAGAGAGAGAACCAGCACAGTGTGTCCCAGAGAGAGATCCAGCACTGCGTGTCCCAGAGAGAGATCCAGCACAGTGTGTCCCAGAGAGAGAACCGGCACAGTGTGTCCCAGAGAGAGATCCGGCGCAGTGTGTCCCAGAGAGAGATCAGCACAGTGTGTATCAGAGAGAGATCCAGCACTGTCCCAGAGAGAGATCCGGCACAGTGTGTCCCAGAGAGAGATCCAGCGCAGTGTGTCCCAGAGAGAGATCCAGCGCAGTGTGTCCCAGAGAGAGATCCGGCACAGTGTGTCCCAGAGAGAGATCCAGCACAGTGTGTCCCAGAGAGATATCCAGCACAGTGTGTCCCAGAGAGAGATCCAGCAAAGTGTGTCCCAGAGAGAGATCCAGCACAGTGTGTCCCAGAGAGAGATCCAGCACAGTGTGTCCCATTGAGAGATCCAGCACAGTGTGTCCCAGAGAGAGATCCGGCACAGTGTGTCCCAGAGAGAGATCCGGCACAGTGTGTCCCAAAGAGAGAGATCCAGCACAGTGTGTCCCAGAGAGAGAGCCGGCACCGTGTGACCCAGAGAGATATCCAGCACAGTGTGTCCCAGAGAGAGATCCGGCACAGTGTTTCCCATAGAGAGATCCAGCACAGTGTGTCCCAGAGAGATATCCAGCACAATCCCAGAGAGAGATCCAGCACAGTGTGTCCCAGAGAGAGATCCGGCACAGTGTGTCCCAGAGAGAGATCCAGCACAGTGTGTCCCAGAGAGAGATCCAGCACAGCGTGTCCCAGAGAGAGATCCAGCACAGCGTGTCCCAGAGAGAGATCCGGCACAGTGTGTCCCAGAGAGAGATCCGGCACAGTGTGTCCCAGAGAGAGATCCGGCACAGTGTGTCCCAGAGAGTGATCCGGCACAGTGTGTCCCAGAGAGAGATCCAACACAGTGTGTACCAGAGAGAGATCCAGCACAGTGTGTCCCAGAGAGAGATCCAGCACAGTGTGTACCAGAGAGAGATCCAGCACTGTCCCAGAGAGAGAGATCCGGCACAGTGTGTCCCAGAGAGAGATCCAGCACAGTGTGTCCCAGAGAGAGATCCAGCGCAGTGTGTCCCAGAGAGAGATCCGGCACAGTGTGTCCCAGAGAGAGATCCGGCACAGTGTGTCCCAGAGAGAGATCCAGCACAGTGTGTCCCAGAGAGAGATCCAGCACAGTGTGTCCCAGAGAGAGATCCAGCACAGTGTGTCCCAGAGAGAGATACAGCACAGTGTGTCCCATTGAGAGATCCGGCACAGTGTGTCCCAGAGAGAGATCCGGCACAGTGTGTACCAGAGAGAGATCCAGCACAGTGTGTCCCAGAGAGAGATCCAGCACAGTGTGACCCAGAGAGAGATCCGGCACAGTGTATCCCAGAGAGAGATCCAGCACAGTGTGTCCCAGAGGGAGATCCAGCACAGTGTGACCCAGAGAGAGATCCAGCACAGTGTGTCCCAGAGAGAGAACCGGCTCAGTGAGTCCCAGAGAGAGGTCCAGCACAGTGTGTCCCAGAGAGAGATCCAGCACAATGTGTCCCAGAGAGAGTTCCCGCACAGTGTGTCCCAGAGAGAGATCCAGCACAGTGTGTCCCAGAGAGAGATCCGGCACAATCCCAGAGAGAGATCCAGCACAGTGTGTCCCAGACAGAAATCCGGCACCGTGTGACCCAGAGTGAGATCCGGCACAGTGTGTCCCAGAGAGAGATCCAGCACAGTGTGTCCCAGAGAGAGATCCGGCACATTGTTTCCCATAGAGAGATCCAGCACAGTGTGTCCCAGAGAGAGATCCAGCACAATCCCAGAGAGAGATCCAGCACAGTGTGTCCCAGAGAGAGATCCGGCACAGTGTGTCCCAGAGAGAGATCCGGCACAGTGTGACCCAGAGAGAGATCCGGCACAGTGTGTCCCAGAGAGAGAACCAGCACAGTGTGTCCCAGAGAGAGATCCAGCACTGCGTGTCCCAGAGAGAGATCCAGCACAGTGTGTCCCAGAGAGAGAACCGGCACAGTGTGTCCCAGAGAGAGATCCGGCGCAGTGTGTCCCAGAGAGAGATCAGCACAGTGTGTCCCAGAGAGAGATCCAGCACAGTGTGTCCCAGAGAGAGATCCAGCACAGTGTGTCCCAGAGAGAGATCCAGCACAGTGCGTCCCAGTGAGAGATCCAGCACAGTGTGTCCCAGAGAGAGATCCAGCACAGAGTGTCCCAGAGAGAGATCCAGCACAGTGTGACCCAGAGAGAGATCCGGCACAGTGTATCCCAGAGAGAGATCCAGCACAGTGTGTCCCAGAGAGAGATCCGGCACAGTGTGTCCCAGAGAGAGAACCAGCACAGTGTGTCCCAGAGAGAGATCCAGCACTGCGTGTCCCAGAGAGAGATCCAGCACAGTGTGTCCCAGAGAGAGAACCGGCACAGTGTGTCCCAGAGAGAGATCCGGCGCAGTGTGTCCCAGAGAGAGATCAGCACAGTGTGTATCAGAGAGAGATCCAGCACTGTCCCAGAGAGAGATCCGGCACAGTGTGTCCCAGAGAGAGATCCAGCGCAGTGTGTCCCAGAGAGAGATCCAGCGCAGTGTGTCCCAGAGAGAGATCCGGCACAGTGTGTCCCAGAGAGAGATCCAGCACAGTGTGTCCCAGAGAGATATCCAGCACACTGTGTCCCAGAGAGAGATCCAGCAAAGTGTGTCCCAGAGAGAGATCCAGCACAGTGTGTCCCAGAGAGAGATCCAGCACAGTGTGTCCCATTGAGAGATCCAGCACAGTGTGTCCCAGAGAGAGATCCGGCACAGTGTGTCCCAGAGAGAGATCCGGCACAGTGTGTCCCAAAGAGAGAGATCCAGCACAGTGTGTCCCAGAGAGAGAGCCGGCACCGTGTGACCCAGAGAGATATCCAGCACAGTGTGTCCCAGAGAGAGATCCGGCACAGTGTTTCCCATAGAGAGATCCAGCACAGTGTGTCCCAGAGAGAGATCCAGCACAATCCCAGAGAGAGATCCAGCACAGTGTGTCCCAGAGAGAGATCCGGCACAGTGTGTCCCAGAGAGAGATCCAGCACAGTGTGTCCCAGAGAGAGATCCAGCACAGCGTGTCCCAGAGAGAGATCCAGCACAGCGTGTCCCAGAGAGAGAACCGGCACAGTGTGTCCCAGAGAGAGATCCGGCGCAGTGTGTCCCAGAGAGAGATCCGGCACAGTGTGTCCCAGAGAGAGATCCGGCACAGTGTTTCCCAGAGAGAGATCCGGCACAGTGTGTCCCAGAGAGAGATCCGGCACAGTGTGTCCCAGAGAGAGATCCAACACAGTGTGTACCAGAGAGAGATCCAGCACAGTGTGTCCCAGAGAGAGATCCAGCACAGTGTGTACCAGAGAGAGATCCAGCACTGTCCCAGAGAGAGATCCGGCACAGTGTGTCCCAGAGAGAGATCCAGCACAGTGTGTCCCAGAGAGAGATCCAGCGCAGTGTGTCCCAGAGAGAGATCCGGCACAGTGTGTCCCAGAGAGAGATCCGGCACAGTGTGTCCCAGAGAGAGATCCAGCACAGTGTGTCCCAGAGAGAGATCCAGCACAGTGTGTCCCAGAGAGAGATCCAGCACAGTGTGTCCCAGAGAGAGATCCAGCACAGTGTGTCCCAGAGAGAGATACAGCACAGTGTGTCCCATTGAGAGATCCGGCACAGTGTGTCCCAGAGAGAGATCCGGCACAGTGTGTACCAGAGAGAGATCCAGCACAGTGTGTCCCAGAGAGAGATCCAGCACAGTGTGACCCAGAGAGAGATCCGGCACAGTGTATCCCAGAGAGAGATCCAGCACAGTGTGTCCCAGAGGGAGATCCAGCACAGTGTGACCCAGAGAGAGATCCAGCACAGTGTGTCCCAGAGAGAGAACCGGCTCAGTGAGTCCCAGAGAGAGGTCCAGCACAGTGTGTCCCAGAGAGAGATCCAGCACAATGTGTCCCAGAGAGAGTTCCCGCACAGTGTATCCCAGAGAGAGATCCAGCACAGTGTGTCCCAGAGAGAGATCCGGCACAATCCCAGAGAGAGATCCAGCACAGTGTGTCCCAGACAGAAATCCGGCACCGTGTGACCCAGAGTGAGATCCGGCACAGTGTGTCCCAGAGAGAGATCCAGCACAGTGTGTCCCAGAGAGAGATCCGGCACATTGTTTCCCATAGAGAGATCCAGCACAGTGTGTCCCAGAGAGAGATCCAGCACAATCCCAGAGAGAGATCCAGCACAGTGTGTCCCAGAGAGAGATCCGGCACAGTGTGTCCCAGAGAGAGATCCGGCACAGTGTGACCCAGAGAGAGATCCGGCACAGTGTGTCCCAGAGAGAGAACCAGCACAGTGTGTCCCAGAGAGAGATCCAGCACTGCGTGTCCCAGAGAGAGATCCAGCACAGTGTGTCCCAGAGAGAGAACCGGCACAGTGTGTCCCAGAGAGAGATCCGGCGCAGTGTGTCCCAGAGAGAGATCAGCACAGTGTGTCCCAGAGAGAGATCCAGCACACTGTGTCCCAGAGAGAGATCCAGCACAGTGCGTCCCAGTGAGAGATCCAGCACAGTGTGTCCCAGAGAGAGATCCAGCACAGAGTGTCCCAGAGAGAGATCCGGCACAGTGAGTCCCAGAGAGAGATCCAGCACAGAGTGTCCCAGAGAGAGATCCAGCACAGTGTGTCCGAGAGAGAGATCCGGCACAGTGAGTCCCAGAGAGAGAACCAGCACAGTGAGTCCCAGAGAGAGATCCAGCACAGAGTGTCCAGAGAGAGATCCAGCACAGTGTGTCCCAGAGGGAGATCCAGCACAGTGTGAGACCCAGAGAGAGATCCAGCACAGTGTGTCCCAGAGAGAGATACAGCACAGTGTGACCCAGAGAGAGATCCAGCACAATCCCAGAGAGAGACCCAGCACAGTGTGTCCCAGAGAGAGATCCAGCACAGTGTGTCCCAGAGAGAGAACCAGCACAGTGTGTCCCAGAGAGAGAACCAGCACAGTGTGTCCCAGAGAGAGATCCGGCACAGTGTGACCCAGAGAGAGATCCAGCACAATCCCAGAGAGAGATCCAGCACAGTGAGTCCCAGAGAGAGATCCGGCACAGTGTGTCCCAGAGAGAGATCCAGCACAGTGTGACCCAGAGAGAGATCCAGCACAGTGTGTCCCAGAGAGAGATCCAGCACAGTGTGTCCCAGAGAGAGATCCAGCACAGTGTGACCCAGAGAGAGATCCGGCACAGTGTATCCCAGAGAGAGATCCAGCACAGTGTATCCCAGAGGGAGATCCAGCACAGTGTGACCCAGAGAGAGATCCAGCACAGTGTGTCCCAGAGAGTGATCCAGCACAGTGTGTCCCAGAGAGAGTTCCCCCACAGTGTTTCCCAGAGAGAGATCCAGCACAGTGTGTCCCAGACAGAGATCCGGCACAGTGTGTCCCAGAGAGAGATCCAGCACAGTGTGTCCCAGAGAGAGATCCAGCACAGTGTGTCCCAGAGAGATCCTGCACAGTGTGTCCCAGAGAGAGACCCAGCACAGTGTGTCCCAGAGAGAGATCCAGCACAGTGTTACCCAGAGAGAGATCCAGCACAGTGTGTCCCAGAGAGAGATCCGGCACAGTGTGTCCCAGAGAGAGATCCGGCACAGTGTGACCCAGAGAGAGATCCGGCACAGTGTGCCCCAGAGAGAGATCCAGCACAGTGTGTCCCAGAGAGAGATCCAGCACAGTGTGACCCAGAGAGAGATCCAGCTCAGTGTGTCCCAGAGAGAGATCCAGCACAGTGTGTCCCAGAGAGAGATCCAGCACAGTGTGTCCCACACAGAGATCCGGCACAGTGTGATCCAGAGAGAGATCCAGCACAGTGTGTCCCAGAGAGAGATCCAGCACAGTGTGACCCAGAGAGAGTTCCCGCACAGTGTGTCCCAGAGAGAGATCCAGCACAGTGTGTCCCAGAGAGAGATCCAGCATAGTGTGTCCCAGACAGAGATCCGGCACAGTGTGATCCAGAGAGAGACCCAGCACAGTGTGTCCCAGAGAGAGATCCGGCACAGTGTGTCCCAGAGAGAGATCCGGCACAGTGTGACCCAGAGAGAGATCCAGCACAGTGTGTCCCAGAGGGAGATCCAGCACAGTGTGACCCAGAGGGAGATCCAGCACAGTGTGACCCAGAGAGAGATCCAGCACAGTGTGTAGCAGAGAGAGATCCGGCGCAGTGTGACCCAGAGAGAGATCCAGTACAGTGTGTCCCAGAGAGAGATCCAGCACAGTGTGTCCCAGAGAGAGAACCGGCTCAGTGAGTCCCAGAGAGAGGTCCAGCACAGTGTGTCCCAGAGAGAGATCCAGCACAATGTGTCCCAGAGAGAGTTCCCGCACAGTGTGTCCCAGAGAGAGATCCACGACAGTGTGTCCCAGAGAGAGATCCGGCACAATCCCAGAGAGAGATCCAGCACAGTGTGTCCCAGGCAGAAATCCGGCACCGTGTGACCCAGAGTGAGATCCGGCACAGTGTGTCCCAGAGAGAGATCCAGCACAGTGTGTCCCAGAGAGAGATCCGGCACATTGTTTCCCATAGAGAGATCCAGCACAGTGTGTCCCAGAGAGAGATCCAGCACAATCCCAGAGAGAGATCCAGCACAGTGTGTCCCAGAGAGAGATCCGGCACAGTGTGTCCCAGAGAGAGATCCGGCACAGTGTGACCCAGAGAGAGATCCGGCACAGTGTGTCCCAGAGAGAGAACCAGCACAGTGTGTCCCAGAGAGAGATCCAGCACTGCGTGTCCCAGAGAGAGATCCAGCACAGTGTGTCCCAGAGAGAGAACCGGCACAGTGTGTCCCAGAGAGAGATCCGGCGCAGTGTGTCCCAGAGAGAGATCAGCACAGTGTGTATCAGAGAGAGATCCAGCACTGTCCCAGAGAGAGATCCGGAACAGTGTGTCCCAGAGAGAGATCCAGCGCAGTGTGTCCCAGAGAGAGATCCAGCGCAGTGTGTCCCAGAGAGAGATCCGGCACAGTGTGTCCCAGAGAGAGATCCAGCACAGTGTGTCCCAGAGAGATATCCAGCACAGTGTGTCCCAGAGAGAGATCCAGCAAAGTGTGTCCCAGAGAGAGATCCAGCACAGTGTGTCCCAGAGAGAGATCCAGCACAGTGTGTCCCATTGAGAGATCCAGCACAGTGTGTCCCAGAGAGAGATCCGGCACAGTGTGTCCCAGAGAGAGATCCGGCACAGTGTGTCCCAAAGAGAGAGATCCAGCACAGTGTGTCCCAGAGAGAGAGCCGGCACCATGTGACCCAGAGAGATATCCAGCACAGTGTGTCCCAGAGAGAGATCCGGCACAGTGTTTCCCATAGAGAGATCCAGCACAGTGTGTCCCAGAGAGAGATCCAGCACAATCCCAGAGAGAGATCCAGCACAGTGTGTCCCAGAGAGAGATCCGGCACAGTGTGTCCCAGAGAGAGATCCAGCACAGTGTGTCCCAGAGAGAGATCCAGCACAGCGTGTCCCAGAGAGAGATCCAGCACAGCGTGTCCCAGAGAGAGAACCGGCACAGTGTGTCCCAGAGAGAGATCCGGCGCAGTGTGTCCCAGAGAGAGATCCGGCACAGTGTGTCCCAGAGAGAGATCCGGCACAGTGTGTCCCAGAGAGAGATCCGGCACAGTGTGTCCCAGAGAGAGATCCAACACAGTGTGTACCAGAGAGAGATCCAGCACAGTGTGTCCCAGAGAGAGATCCAGCACAGTGTGTACCAGAGAGAGATCCAGCACTGTCCCAGAGAGAGATCCGGCACAGTGTGTCCCAGAGAGAGATCCAGCACAGTGTGTCCCAGAGAGAGATCCAGCGCAGTGTGTCCCAGAGAGAGATCCGGCACAGTGTGTCCCAGAGAGAGATCCGGCACAGTGTGTCCCAGAGAGAGATCCAGCACAGTGTGTCCCAGAGAGAGATCCAGCACAGTGTGTCCCAGAGAGAGATCCAGCACAGTGTGTCCCAGAGAGAGATCCAGCACAGTGTGTCCCAGAGAGAGATCCAGCACAGTGTGTCCCAGAGAGAGATACAGCACAGTGTGTCCCATTGAGAGATCCGGCACAGTGTGTCCCAGAGAGAGATCCGGCACAGTGTGTACCAGAGAGAGATCCAGCACAGTGTGTCCCAGAGAGAGATCCAGCACAGTGTGACCCAGAGAGAGATCCGGCACAGTGTATCCCAGAGAGAGATCCAGCACAGTGTGTCCCAGAGGGAGATCCAGCACAGTGTGACCCAGAGAGAGATCCAGCACAGTGTGTCCCAGAGAGTGATCCAGCACAGTGTGTCCCAGAGAGAGTTCCCCCACAGTGTTTCCCAGAGAGAGATCCAGCACAGTGTGTCCCAGACAGAGATCCGGCACAGTGTGTCCCAGAGAGAGATCCAGCACAGTGTGTCCCAGAGAGAGATCCAGCACAGTGTGTCCCAGAGAGATCCTGCACAGTGTGTCCCAGAGAGAGATCCAGCACAGTGTGTCCCAGAGAGAGATCCAGCACAGTGTTACCCAGAGAGAGATCCAGCACAGTGTGTCCCAGAGAGAGATCCGGCACAGTGTGTCCCAGAGAGAGATCCGGCACAGTGTGACCCAGAGAGAGATCCGGCACAGTGTGTCCCAGAGAGAGATCCAGCACAGTGTGACCCAGAGAGAGATCCAGCTCAGTGTGTCCCAGAGAGAGATCCAGCACAGTGTGACCCAGAGAGAGATCCAGCACAGTGTGTCCCAGAGAGAGATCCAGCACAGTGTGACCCAGAGAGAGATCCAGCTCAGTGTGTCCCAGAGAGAGATCCAGCACAGTGTGTCCCAGAGAGAGATCCAGCACAGTGTGTCCCAGACAGAGATCCGGCACAGTGTGATCCAGAGAGAGACCCAGCACAGTGTGTCCCAGAGAGAGATCCAGCACAGTGTGATCCAGAGAGAGACCCAGCACAGTGTGTCCCAGAGGGAGATCCAGCACAGTGTGAGACCCAGAGAGAGATCCAGCACAGTGTGTCCCAGAGAGAGATACAGCACAGTGTGACCCAGAGAGAGATCCAGCACAATCCCAGAGAGAGACCCAGCACAGTGTGTCCCAGAGAGAGATCCAGCACAGTGTGTCCCAGAGAGAGAACCAGCACAGTGTGTCCCAGAGAGAGAACCAGCACAGTGTGTCCCAGAGAGAGATCCGGCACAGTGTGACCCAGAGAGAGATCCAGCACAATCCCAGAGAGAGATCCAGCACAGTGAGTCCCAGAGAGAGATCCGGCACAGTGTGTCCCAGAGAGAGATCCAGCACAGTGTGACCCAGAGAGAGATCCAGCACAGTGTGTCCCAGAGAGAGATCCAGCACAGTGTGTCCCAGAGAGAGATCCAGCACAGTGTGACCCAGAGAGAGATCCGGCACAGTGTATCCCAGAGAGAGATCCAGCACAGTGTATCCCAGAGGGAGATCCAGCACAGTGTGACCCAGAGAGAGATCCAGCACAGTGTGTCCCAGAGAGTGATCCAGCACAGTGTGTCCCAGAGAGAGTTCCCCCACAGTGTTTCCCAGAGAGAGATCCAGCACAGTGTGTCCCAGACAGAGATCCGGCACAGTGTGTCCCAGAGAGAGATCCAGCACAGTGTGTCCCAGAGAGAGATCCAGCACAATGTGTCCCAGAGAGAGTTCCCGCACAGTGTGTCCCAGAGAGAGATCCAGCACAGTGTGTCCCAGAGAGAGATCCGGCACAATCCCAGAGAGAGATCCAGCACAGTGTGTCCCAGGCAGAAATCCGGCACCGTGTGACCCAGAGTGAGATCCGGCACAGTGTGTCCCAGAGAGAGATCCAGCACAGTGTGTCCCAGAGAGAGATCCGGCACATTGTTTCCCATAGAGAGATCCAGCACAGTGTGTCCCAGAGAGAGATCCAGCACAATCCCAGAGAGAGATCCAGCACAGTGTGTCCCAGAGAGAGATCCGGCACAGTGTGTCCCAGAGAGAGATCCGGCACAGTGTGACCCAGAGAGAGATCCGGCACAGTGTGACCCAGAGAGAGATCCGGCACAGTGTGTCCCAGAGAGAGAACCAGCACAGTGTGTCCCAGAGAGAGATCCAGCACTGCGTGTCCCAGAGAGAGATCCAGCACAGTGTGTCCCAGAGAGAGAACCGGCACAGTGTGTCCCAGAGAGAGATCCGGCGCAGTGTGTCCCAGAGAGAGATCAGCACAGTGTGTATCAGAGAGAGATCCAGCACTGTCCCAGAGAGGGATCCGGAACAGTGTGTCCCAGAGAGAGATCCAGCGCAGTGTGTCCCAGAGAGAGATCCAGCGCAGTGTGTCCCAGAGAGAGATCCGGCACAGTGTGTCCCAGAGAGAGATCCAGCACAGTGTGTCCCAGAGAGATATCCAGCACAGTGTGTCCCAGAGAGAGATCCAGCACAGTGTGTCCCAGAGAGAGATCCAGCACAGTGTGTCCCATTGAGAGATCCAGCACAGTGTGTCCCAGAGAGAGATCCGGCACAGTGTGTCCCAGAGAGAGATCCGGCACAGTGTGTCCCAAAGAGAGAGATCCAGCACAGTGTGTCCCAGAGAGAGAGCCGGCACCGTGTGACCCAGAGAGATATCCAGCACAGTGTGTCCCAGAGAGAGATCCGGCACAGTGTTTCCCATAGAGAGATCCAGCACAGTGTGTCCCAGAGAGAGATCCAGCACAATCCCAGAGAGAGATCCAGCACAGTGTGTCCCAGAGAGAGATCCGGCACAGTGTGTCCCAGAGAGAGATCCAGCACAGTGTGTCCCAGAGAGAGATCCAGCACAGCGTGTCCCAGAGAGAGATCCAGCACAGCGTGTCCCAGAGAGAGAACCGGCACAGTGTGTCCCAGAGAGAGATCCGGCGCAGTGTGTCCCAGAGAGAGATCCGGCACAGTGTGTCCCAGAGAGAGATCCGGCACAGTGTGTCCCAGAGAGAGATCCGGCACAGTGTGTCCCAGAGAGAGATCCGGCACAGTGTGTCCCAGAGAGAGATCCAACACAGTGTGTACCAGAGAGAGATCCAGCACAGTGTGTCCCAGAGAGAGATCCAGCACAGTGTGTACCAGAGAGAGATCCAGCACTGTCCCAGAGAGAGATCCGGCACAGTGTGTCCCAGAGAGAGATCCAGCACAGTGTGTCCCAGAGAGAGATCCAGCGCAGTGTGTCCCAGAGAGAGATCCGGCACAGTGTGTCCCAGAGAGAGATCCGGCACAGTGTGTCCCAGAGAGAGATCCAGCACAGTGTGTCCCAGAGAGAGATCCAGCACAGTGTGTCCCAGAGAGAGATCCAGCACAGTGTGTCCCAGAGAGAGATCCAGCACAGTGTGTCCCAGAGAGAGATCCAGCACAGTGTGTCCCAGAGAGAGATACAGCACAGTGTGTCCCATTGAGAGATCCGGCACAGTGTGTCCCAGAGAGAGATCCGGCACAGTGTGTACCAGAGAGAGATCCAGCACAGTGTGTCCCAGAGAGAGATCCAGCACAGTGTGACCCAGAGAGAGATCCGGCACAGTGTATCCCAGAGAGAGATCCAGCACAGTGTGTCCCAGAGGGAGATCCAGCACAGTGTGACCCAGAGAGAGATCCAGCACAGTGTGTCCCAGAGAGTGATCCAGCACAGTGTGTCCCAGAGAGAGTTCCCCCACAGTGTTTCCCAGAGAGAGATCCGGCACAGTGTGCCCCAGAGAGAGATCCAGCACAGTGTGTCCCAGAGAGAGATCCAGCACAGTGTGACCCAGAGAGAGATCCAGCTCAGTGTGTCCCAGAGAGAGATCCAGCACAGTGTGTCCCAGAGAGAGATCCAGCACAGTGTGTCCCAGACAGAGATCCGGCACAGTGTGATCCAGAGAGAGACCCAGCACAGTGTGTCCCAGAGAGAGATCCAGCACAGTGTGACCCAGAGAGAGTTCCCGCACAGTGTGTCCCAGAGAGAGATCCAGCACAGTGTGTCCCAGAGAGAGATCCAGCATAGTGTGTCCCAGACAGAGATCCGGCACAGTGTGATCCAGAGAGAGATCCAGCACAGTGTGTCCCAGAGAGAGATCCGGCACAGTGTGTCCCAGAGAGAGATCCGGCACAGTGTGACCCAGAGAGAGATCCAGCACAGTGTGTCCCAGAGGGAGATCCAGCACAGTGTGACCCAGAGGGAGATCCAGCACAGTGTGACCCAGAGAGAGATCCAGCACAGTGTGTAGCAGAGAGAGATCCGGCGCAGTGTGACCCAGAGAGAGATCCAGCACAGTGTGTCCCAGAGAGAGATCCAGCACAGTGTGTCCCAGAGAGAGAACCGGCTCAGTGAGTCCCAGAGAGAGGTCCAGCACAGTGTGTCCCAGAGAGAGATCCAGCACAATGTGTCCCAGAGAGAGTTCCCGCACAGTGTGTCCCAGAGAGAGATCCAGCACAGTGTGTCCCAGAGAGAGATCCGGCACAATCCCAGAGAGAGATCCAGCACAGTGTGTCCCAGACAGAAATCCGGCACCGTGTGACCCAGAGTGAGATCCGGCACAGTGTGTCCCAGAGAGAGATCCAGCACAGTGTGTCCCAGAGAGAGATCCGGCACATTGTTTCCCATAGAGAGATCCAGCACAGTGTGTCCCAGAGAGAGATCCAGCACAATCCCAGAGAGAGATCCAGCACAGTGTGTCCCAGAGAGAGATCCAGCTCAGTGTGTCCCAGAGAGAGATCCAGCACAGTGTGTCCCAGAGAGAGATCCAGCACAGTGTGTCCCAGACAGAGATCCGGCACAGTGTGACCCAGAGAGAGATCCAGCTCAGTGTGTCCCAGAGAGAGATCCAGCACAGTGTGTCCCAGAGAGAGATCCAGCACAGTGTGTCCCAGACAGAGATCCGGCACAGTGTGATCCAGAGAGAGACCCAGCACAGTGTGTCCCAGAGAGAGATCCAGCACAGTGTGACCCAGAGAGAGTTCCCGCACAGTGTGTCCCAGAGAGAGATCCAGCACAGTGTGTCCCAGAGAGAGATCCAGCATAGTGTGTCCCAGACAGAGATCCGGCACAGTGTGATCCAGAGAGAGATCCAGCACAGTGTGTCCCAGAGAGAGATCCGGCACAGTGTGTCCCAGAGAGAGATCCGGCACAGTGTGACCCAGAGAGAGATCCAGCACAGTGTGTCCCAGAGGGAGATCCAGCACAGTGTGACCCAGAGGGAGATCCAGCACAGTGTGACCCAGAGAGAGATCCAGCACAGTGTGTAGCAGAGAGAGATCCGGCGCAGTGTGACCCAGAGAGAGATCCAGCACAGTGTGTCCCAGAGAGAGATCCAGCACAGTGTGTCCCAGAGAGAGAACCGGCTCAGTGAGTCCCAGAGAGAGGTCCAGCACAGTGTGTCCCAGAGAGAGATCCAGCACAATGTGTCACAGAGAGAGTTCCCGCACAGTGTGTCCCAGAGAGAGATCCAGCACAGTGTGTCCCAGAGAGAGATCCGGCACAATCCCAGAGAGAGATCCAGCACAGTGTGTCCCAGACAGAAATCCGGCACCGTGTGACCCAGAGTGAGATCCGGCACAGTGTGTCCCAGAGAGAGATCCAGCACAGTGTGTCCCAGAGAGAGATCCGGCACATTGTTTCCCATAGAGAGATCCAGCACAGTGTGTCCCAGAGAGAGATCCAGCACAATCCCAGAGAGAGATCCAGCACAGTGTGTCCCAGAGAGAGATCCGGCACAGTGTGTCCCAGAGAGAGATCCGGCACAGTGTGACCCAAAGAGATCCGGCACAGTGTGACCCAGAGAGAGATGCAGCACAGTGTGACCCAGAGAGAGATCCGGCACAGTGTGTCCCAGAGAGAGATGCAGCACTGTGTGACCCAGAGAGAGATCCGGCACATTGTTTCCCATAGAGAGATCCAGCACAGTGTGTCCCAGAGAGAGATCCAGCACAATCCCAGAGAGAGATCCAGCACAGTGTGTCCCAGAGAGAGATCCGGCACAGTGTGTCCCAGAGAGAGATCCGGCACAGTGTGACCCAGAGAGAGATCCGGCACAGTGTGTCCCAGAGAGAGAACCAGCACAGTGTGTCCCAGAGAGAGATCCAGCACTGCGTGTCCCAGAGAGAGATCCAGCACAGTGTGTCCCAGAGAGCGAACCGGCACAGTGTGTCCCAGAGAGAGATCCGGCGCAGTGTGTCCCAGAGAGAGATCAGCACAGTGTGTACCAGAGAGAGATCCAGCACTGTCCCAGAGAGAGATCCGGCACAGTGTGTCCCAGAGAGAGATCCAGCGCAGTGTGTCCCAGAGACAGATCCAGCGCAGTGTGTCCCAGAGAGAGATCCGGCACAGTGTGTCCCAGAGAGAGATCCAGCACAGTGTGTCCCAGAGAGATATCCAGCACAGTGTGTCCCAGAGAGAGATCCAGCGCAGTGTGTCCCAGAGAGAGATCCGGCACAGTGTGTCCCAGAGAGAGATCCGGCACAGTGTGTCCCAGAGAGAGATCCAGCACAGTGTGTCCCAGAGAGAGATCCAGCACAGTGTGTCCCAGAGAGAGATCCAGCACAGTGTGTCCCAGAGAGAGATCCAGCACAGTGTGTCCCAGAGAGAGATCCAGCACAGTGTGTCCCATTGAGAGATCCGGCACAGTGTGTCCCAGAGAGAGAACCGGCACAGTGTGTCCCAGAGAGAGATCCGGCACAGTGTGTCCCAAAGAGAGAGATCCAGCACAGTGTGTCCCAGAGAGAGATCCGGCACAGGGTGTCCCAGAGGGAGAACCGGCTCAGTGAGCCCCAGAGAGAGAGCCGGCACCGTGTGACCCAGAGAGAGATCCAGCACAGTGTGTCCCAGAGAGAGATCCGGCACAGTGTGTCCCAGAGGGAGATCCGGCACAGTGTGTCCCAGAGGGAGATCCGGCACAGTGTGTCCCAGAGGGAGATCCAGCACAGTGTGTCCCAGAGAGAGATCCAGCACAGTGCGTCCCAGGGAGAGATCCGGCACAGTGTGTCCCAGAGGGAGATCCAGCACAGTGAGTCCCAGAGAGAGATCCAGCACAGTGTGACCCAGAGAGAGATCCGGCACAGTGTGACCCAGAGAGCGATCCGGCACAGTGTGTACCAGAGAGAGATCCGGCACAGTGTGTCCCAGAGAGAGATCCAGCACAGTGTGTCCCAGAGAGAGATCCAGCACAGTGTGTCCCAGAGAGAGATCCAGCACAGTGTGTCCCAGAGAGAGATCCAGCACAGTGTGTCCCAGAGAGAGATGCAGCACAGTGTGTCCCAGAGAGAGATCCGGCACAGTGTGTCCCAGAGAGAGATCCGGCACAGTGTGTCCCAGAGAGAGATCCAGCACAGTGTGACCCAGAGAGAGATCCGGCACAGTGTGACCCAGAGAGAAATCCAGCACAGTGTGTCCCAGAGAGAGATGCAGCACAGTGTGACCCAGAGAGAGATCCGGCACAGTGTGTCCCAGAGAGAGATGCAGCACTGTGTGACCCAGAGAGAGATCCAGCACAGTGTGTTCCAGAGAGAGATCCGGCACAGTTTGACCCAGAGAGAGATGCAGCACAGTGTGACCCAGAGAGAGATCCAGCACAGTGTGTCCCAGAGAGAGATCCAGCACAGTGTGTCCCAGAGCGAGATGCAGCACAGTGTGTCCCAGAGAGAGATCCGGCACAGTGTGTCCCAGAGAGAGATCCGGCACAGTGTGTCCCAGAGAGAGATCCAGCACAGTGTGACCCAGAGAGAGATCCGGCACATTGTGACCCAGAGAGAGATCCAGCACAGTGTGTCCCAGAGAGAGATGCAGCACAGTGTGACCCAGAGAGAGATCCGGCACAGTGTGTCCCAGAGAGAGATGCAGCACTGTGTGACCCAGAGAGAGATCCAGCACAGTGTGTTCCAGAGAGAGATCCGGCACAGTTTGACCCAGAGAGAGATGCAGCACAGTGTGACCCAGAGAGAGATCCAGCACAGTGTGTCCCAGAGAGAGATCCAGCACAGTGTGTCCCAAAGAGATCCGGCACAGTGTGACCCAGAGAGAGATGCAGCACAGTGTGACCCAGAGAGAGATCCGGCACAGTGTGTCCCAGAGAGAGATGCAGCACTGTGTGACCCAGAGAGAGATCCAGCACAGTGTGTCCCAGAGAGAGATCCGGCACAGTTTTTCCCAGAGAGAGATGCAGCACAGTGTGACCCAGAGAGAGATCCAGTACAGTGTGTCCCAGAGAGAGATCCAGCACAGTGTGTCCCAAAGAGATCCGGCACAGTGTGACCCAGAGAGAGATCCGGCACAGTGCGTCCCAAAGAGAGATCCAGCACAGTGTGTCCCAGAGAGAGATCCAGCACAGTGTGTCCCAGAGAGAGATCCAGCACAGTGTGTCCCAGAGAGAGATCCGGCACAGTGTGTCCCAGAGAGATATCCGGCACAGTGTGTCCCAGAGAGAGATCCAACACAGTGTGTACCAGAGAGAGATCCAGCACAGTGTGTCCCAGAGAGAGATCCAGCACAGTGTGTACCAGAGAGAGATCCAGCACTGTCCCAGAGAGAGATCCGGCACAGTGTGTCCCAGAGAGAGATCCAGCACAGTGTGTCCCAGAGAGAGATCCAGCGCAGTGTGTCCCAGAGAGAGATCCGGCACAGTGTGTCCCAGAGAGAGATCCGGCACAGTGTATCCCAGAGAGAGATCCAGCACAGTGTGTCCCAGAGAGAGATCCAGCACAGTGTGTCCCAGAGAGAGATCCAGCACAGTGTGTCCCAGAGAGAGATCCAGCACAGTGTGTCCCAGAGAGAGATCCAGCACAGTGTGTCCCAGAGAGAGATCCAGCATAGTGTGTCCCATTGAGAGATCCGGCACAGTGTGTCCCAGAGAGAGTTCCGGCACAGTGTGTCCCAGAGAGAGATCCGGCACAGTGTGTCCCAAAGAGAGAGATCCAGCACAGTGTGTCCCAGAGAGAGATCCGGCACAGGGTGTCCCAGAGGGAGAACCGGCTCAGTGAGCCCCAGAGAGAGAGCCGGCACCGTGTGACCCAGAGAGAGATCCAGCACAGTGTGTCCCAGAGAGAGATCCGGCACAGTGTGTCCCAGAGAGAGATGCAGCACAGTGTGACCCAGAGAGAGATCCGGCACAGTGTGTCCCAGAGAGAGATGCAGCACTGTGTGACCCAGAGAGAGATCCAGCACAGTGTGTTCCAGAGAGAGATCCGGCACAGTTTGACCCAGAGAGAGATGCAGCACAGTGTGACCCAGAGAGAGATCCAGCACAGTGTGTCCCAGAGAGAGATCCAGCACAGTGTGTCCCAAAGAGATCCGGCACAGTGTGACCCAGAGAGAGATGCAGCACAGTGTGACCCAGAGAGAGATCCGGCACAGTGTGTCCCAGAGAGAGATGCAGCACTGTGTGACCCAGAGAGAGATCCAGCACAGTGTGTCCCAGAGAGAGATCCGGCACAGTTTTTCCCAGAGAGAGATGCAGCACAGTGTGACCCAGAGAGAGATCCAGTACAGTGTGTCCCAGAGAGAGATCCAGCACAGTGTGTCCCAAAGAGATCCAGCACAGTGTGTCCCAGAGAGAGATCCAGCACAGTGTGACCCAGAGAGAGATCCGGCACAGTGCGTCCCAAAGAGAGATCCAGCACAGTGTGTCCCAGAGAGAGATCCAGCACAGTGTGTCCCAGAGAGAGATCCAGCACAGTGTGTCCCAGAGAGAGATCCAGCACAGTGTGTCCCAGAGAGAGATCCAGCACAGTGTGTCCCAGAGAGAGATCCAGCACAGTGTGTCCCATTGAGAGATCCGGCACAGTGTGTCCCAGAGAGAGATCCGGCACAGTGTGTCCCAGAGAGAGATCCGGCACAGTGTGTCCCAAAGAGAGAGATCCAGCACAGTGTGTCCCAGAGAGAGATCCGGCACAGTGTGTCCCAGAGGGAGATCCGGCACAGTGTGTCCCAGAGGGAGATCCAGCACAGTGTGTCCCAGAGAGAGATCCAGCACAGTGCGTCCCAGGAAGAGATCCAGCACAGTGCGACCCAGAGAGAGATCCAGCACAGTGTGTCCCAGAGGGAGATCCGGCACAGTGTGTCCCAGAGGGAGATCCGGCACAGTGTGTCCCAGAGGGAGATCCAGCACAGTGTGTCCCAGAGGGAGATCCAGCACAGTGTGTCCCAGAGAGAGATCCAGCACAGTGCGTCCCAGGGAGAGATCCAGCACAGTGCGACCCAGAGAGAGATCCGGCACAGTGTGACCCAGAGAGCGATCCGGCACAGTGTGTACCAGAGAGAGATCCGGCACAGTGTGTCCCAGAGAGAGATCCAGCACAGTGTGTCCCAGAGAGAGATCCAGCACAGTGTGTCCCAGAGAGAGATCCAGCACAGTGTGTCCCAGAGAGAGATCCAGCACAGTGTGTCCCAGAGAGAGATCCAGCACAGTGTGACCCAGAGAGAGATCCGGCACAGTGTGACCCAGAGAGAGATCCAGCACAGTGTGTCCCAGAGAGAGATGCAGCACAGTGTGACCCAGAGAGAGATCCAGCACAGTGTGTCCCAGAGAGAGATGCAGCACAGTGTGTCCCAGAGAGAGATCCAGCACAGTGTGTCCCAGAGGGAGAACCGGCTCAGTGAGCCCCAGAGAGAGATCCAGCACAGTGTGTCCCAAAGAGATCCGGCACAGTGTGACCCAGAGAGAGATCCAGCACAGTGTGACCCAGAGAGAGATCCGGCACAGTGCGTCCCAAAGAGAGATCCGGCACAGTGTGTCCCAGAGAGAGATCCAGCACAGTGTGACCCAGAGAGAGATCCGGCACAGTGTGTCCCAGAGAGAGAGATCCAGCACAGTGTGTCCCAGTGGGAGAACCGGCTCAGTGAGCCCCAGAGAGAGATCCAGCACAATGTGTCCCAGAGAGAGAGCCGGCACCGTGTGACCCAGAGAGAGATCCGGCACAGTGTGTCCCAGAGAGAGATCCGGCACAGTGTGTCCCAGAGAGAGATCCGGCACAGTGTGTCCCAGAGAGAGATCCGGCACAGTGTGTCCCAGAGAGAGATCCGGCACAGTGTGTCCCAGAGAGAGAGCCGGCACCGTGTGACCCAGAGAGAGATCCAGCAAAGTTTATATTCATCAGGTGCTGAACACTGTACAAAGAAAAAGTTAATCACCAAACATTTAGAAAGGACCACATGCGGAACAAAAGACTTCACAAGTATATGACATTAAAGTTGCTGCGAAGAGAGCAAGGAATTCAATATAACCGTACTAACGCCACCAATAATAACTTAGTGGCATTTTGCTCAACTATTCAAACATCTGATCATCCAACTTATCAGAGTGTGGCGACTAGGGGCTTTTCACAGTGACTTCTTTGCAGTGTTAATGTAAGCCTACTTGTGACAATAAAGATTATTATTTTGCAGGATCATGCAATGAGTTAAATTGCCAATCAGTCTGTTTTTGGTGATTATTGAGTGAGGGAGGTTACCCACAACTTTGAGAATCCGCAGCTGCCCCACCGCCTCGCCCATCGTCAAGCTATCAAACCGCCCCTGCAGCCTTTTCCTCTCCCTCTACAACTCCTTCCTGCCCCCCCTCCCCCAGTATCTCCTATGCACCTCAACTATCTCGTCCAGCAGAATCCTGTGAGCCTTGAACAAAATGATCTCTCCTCGAACCACCGCCTTCAACGCTTCACAAAACATGGCCGCCGACACCGCCCATTTCTGATTCAGCTCCCAATCGGCAGTCTCACCTTGCTACAAAACGCCTTATCTGCCAAGAGGCCTGAACCCAACCTCCTCCATGATCCCAGCACCTGCCCCGAACTAAGCCTATCACGTACCTTTCCCCCACGTCCCGTACTTCCCAGCCCCCCCCCCCAAAACCCGTCCTCTTGTTCAACAAAATGGCCACACCCTCCTTGACTTGGAATCAAACCCCGAATGAAATACTTGCCCCACCTATCCCTTCTTCAGCCTAACTTGATCCTTCACCCGGAGATGCGTATCCTGTAGAAAAATCACCTCGGCTGTCAAACCCTCGGGTGCGCAAAAACCAGGGACCTCTTGCCCGGTCTATCCAGCCCCCGGACGTTCCACTCTTACCTGAGGCGTACGCCTTCATTTCCCTCCGCCACCGTCCCCCACCAGTACTGTCTCCCTTAATCCCACCCATGACCATGCTCAACCTCCCATCCTGCCACGTTGCGTTATCTCCCCACCCCCCACCCAACCTGGCCACCTCTCGTGACCAACTCCCCCACCTCCCCTCCGTTCACAGCATTGCTTGCTCGCGTGGCAGCTCCCACCTGAAGGCCCCCCTTGCACACCCTCCTCCCACCAGTTCCTCCTTGGCCTACGCAACCGGTCCCAACAAGACCATCAACACCACCCGAAGTACCTGTCATATGCACCCCTTACACAAAAAAGAAATCACCCAAATTCTCAAATAACCTCCTCCCAAAAACAAGACAAAAGGCGGGAGGGGCGGGGTGATCGCCCCCCACCGTACAAACTTACAACTGCCCAGAAATTCTCCCCCTTCGGCAACACAAAACAGCAATAACGTCCAACTTTTGTGGCCTTAACCCCTCCATCCCACATCACCCCTCAGTTCTCCCCAACCTATGGTCCCTTATAAAGGCATTCACCTTCTCTGGCGTCTCAAAATAGCACTCCCGGCTGTCCAAAGTTACCCAAAGTACATCACTCCAAAACGAATCTTCCATCTTTACAACACAGCCTTGGCCTTGTTGAATCTTTGCCAGCTCCGGGCCAATGTCCTGGTATATCCAGACTCAATCACCCTCCCATTCACAGACTCGCTTCGCCCAGGCCCACCTCAGGATTTTCTCCTTGTCCACGAACTTGTGCAACTGCACAATCACCGCCTGCGGCGGGCTCCCCCGTTCTCGGCTTCTGCCTCAAGTACCTGTGGGTCCTTGTCCAGCACCTTCTCCTCCACAAACCCGGCCAGCATCTTCGAAACGTACTTAGAACGTAGAACATACAGTGCAGAATGAGGCCATTCGGCCCATTGAGTCTGCACCGACCCACTTAAGCCCTCACTTCCACCCTATCCCCGTAACCCAATAATCCCTCCTAACCTTTTTGGACACTAAGGGCAATTGATCATGGCCAATCAACTTAACCTGCATATCTTTGGACTGTGGGAGGAAACCGGAGCACCCGGAGGAAACCCACGCACACACGGGGAGAACGTGCAGACTCCGTACAGACAGTAACCCAGCGGGGAATCGAACCCGGGACCCTGGCGCTGTGAAGCCACAGTGCTACCCACTTGTGCTACCGTGGCGCTCATTCCTTCCACACCCTCTGGCAGACCCGCACTTTCTGCCGCCTGGACCTGTTTTCCTGCTCCTCCACCTTCACCCACAGCAACTTGCATAGATCCCCCATGATCCCCACCTGCATCTCCAAAGACACAATCCGGTCGGACAACACCTTCTCCACCTCTTGAATCGTCGCCCCTTGCACCTCGAGGCACTTCTTCACCCAATCCATCGATCCCGGCAGAGGTGCCACACCTCCCTCAATCGCCTTCGACCAGTCGCTCTGCGTCTCCTTCCTTTGCTGGCGAATTTCCTCCTGGATGAAGCTCATCAGCTGCTCGGTCTGGGCTTTTCCACTGACTCCGACCCTTCCCCCTCCACAGGTCTCTGCCAACTCTTTAGCCAGGTCCTTAACTGTCATCTGCCGGGTCTGATAGCCAGTAGACATGCCAATCTTGGGGACAACCTCTTCCTCTACACCTTGCGCTCTGCTTTTCTGCCGAAACGACCCCACTAACGGGGTAAAACGTTTCAAAACCAACGCCTTCGAGCCGGAGCTGCACTGTGTGCCACCGACTCGCTCCATGGCCGCCACCGGAAGTCCCAGAAGAAGAATTATACCATACAGTGAGGTGCTAGAAATCAGACTTTATATTTAAGGTTATCCTCAGCATAAGAATTTAGTCTGGAAGCAACTATATATTTTTTAAATCATTTACGGGATGTGACCGTCACTGCCCAGGCCAGTAATTATTGCCCATCCCCAGACTTAAATATATACTTAAATATTGATGACGTGGTATTACCCCTGTACAGACCACCTTGGAGAAACTCTTTACTTGACAGTCAGCATATGATGAGATGGGACGAGAACAACTGACCCATTACATATTTTGTAAAAGAGAAATATTGGATTTCCCTGTTTCCTCAGCTTTAAGGACACCATATCTTGTATGGAATTAAGCCAAGCCAGTTTGTGGGATGTGTTGGGTTAGCTGCTCTCATCAATGACAGAGCAATTGTCCACGTTATCCTTGCAGCTGAAGTGTCTGCTCTGGTTTGCAATCCCTGCCCCCCCAAAAAATGCAGCACCACCACCAGAATTTGTTTTTGAGGGCATGTGTGGCAAGGGCAAGATTGTGCACCGATCTGAAGCTCCCTCTCCAATACAAATAGTTTTTAGAGACCATCCCATAAAGAATGCCGGGCTCACAGGCATTCCGTCCGAAGGGTAATGCAAGAGAATATTGGAGGAGGCCAAAAAGGTCCCTGGACAGAGAGACCAACAGCCCCATAAAATAGGAACCTGGGAGACACAATATTGGAGAAGCTGATACGTTCATGTAAAGAGACTGGAAGAAATAGTCGTGCCCCATTGAGAGAGAGAGTGCGCGCAGTGAATTTACGAGCTGAGGGTAGAGGCCTGTGTGTATCACTCCCTACAGAAAGAATAATGCAGGAAATTCATTGGAACAGACTGTAACATTAGTGAATTATTTACAGCGGCCATCATTCCGAGAAGATGGAGAGGCAGCTCGATTAAAACGCGAGCGGTCTGCCAGCGAAGTCAAGCCCCACGCTCCGACATGTAGAAGTTCTGCCACTCGAGTCAGTCTCAGTACTTGGGTATGGGGTACAAAGCAAATGGAAGGTATTAAAGTTACATTCCAATTAGAATCATAGAATCTACAGTGCAGAAGGAGGCCATTTGGCCAAGCGAGTCTGCACCGGTCCTTGGAAAGAGCATCCCATCCAAGCCTCCACCCTAATCCAGTAACCCCACCTAAACCGTTGGACACTTAAGGGGCAATTTAGCCTGGCTAATCCACCCAACCTGCACTTTGGACTGTGGGAGGAAGCCGGAGCACCCGGAAGAAACCCACGCAGACACTGGGAGAATGTGCAAACTCTGCACAGACAGTGACCCGAGGCCGGAATTGAACCCGGTTCCCTAGAGCTGTGAGGCAGCAGTGCTAACCATCGTGCCACCCTGGTGATCAGTCACTGATGAATTGTAATTTAACGCAACAATTAATACTTAGGTTATTGAAAAACCTGCCTCTGTTTACACCCATTTTAGCACCAATGAGTCGGAAAATCCTACTCATTTCTAAAGCAAGGGATATACTCTCTACCTCTGGAGCGGTGTCGAGCTGATTGCAAAAAAGCATTATAGACCCAATGTTTACCTCTTGCTCTCCTCAACATCCCCACATGTCCGTCTCTGTTTGCTCGTAACCTCTTTACCTGAGCCCATTTCAGTTTGCACTCTGGCTTCATAAGTAGATTTCTCTGAGCTATGGTTAAACAAAAGCGTCATTTGCAACCTCAGGACCATCTCAAAGCCAAATTTACAACCAAATAAATTACTTTTGAAGTGCAGTCACTGTTGTCAGGTAGGAAACGCGACAGTCAACTTGTGTACCACAAGCAGCAGTCAAATGATCTGTTTTGGTGATGTTGGTCAGGGGTTAAATAGTGAATGAAGTGAAATGAATGAAATTCCTTTTGTCACTCCTTTTGAAAGTCCCAGACTTCACGTGACCCCAGGGTGAAAGGACGGCACGGTAGCACAGTGGTTAGCAATGTTGCTTCACAGCGGCAGGGTCCCAGGTTCGATTCCCGGCTTGGGTCACTGTCTGTGTGGAGTCTGCACATTCTCCCCGTGTCTGCGTGGGTTTCCTCCGGGCGCTCCGGTTTCCTCCCACAAGTCCCGAAAGACGTGCTTGTTCGGTGAATTGGACAGTCTGAATTTTCCCTCAGTGTACCCGAACAGGCGCCGGTGTGGCGACTAGGGGCTTTTCACAGTAACTTCATTGCAGAGTTATTGTGAAGCAACGGTGCTACCGTGCCACCCCAGTATTTGGAAAGCAGTGGTATAATCAGACAAAGTCAACATGGTTTACGAAAGGGAAATCATGCTTGATGCAAATTAACTGGAATGCTTTGAAGATGTAACTAATAGAGTTCACCAGGGGGAACCGGTGAATGTGGTTCATTTAGACTTTCGCAAGGCTTTCAACAAGTTCTCACATAGCGAATTGCTATGTAAAGTTAAAGCACATGGGATTGCGGATAGTGTCTTGAGATGGATAGAAAGCTGGTTAGCAGACAGGAATCAAAAAGTTGGAATAAATGGGTCTTTTTCCGATTGGCAGGCAGTGACTAGTGGGGTACCGCAGGGATCTGTGCCAGGACCCCAACTGTTCACATTATGCAAAGAACAAAGAACAAAGAAATGTACAGCACAGGAACAGGCCCTTCGGCCCTCCAAGCCCGTGCCGACCATACTGCCCGACTAAACTACAATCTTGATTTGGGCGAGGGAACTAAATGTACTATCTCCAAATTTGCAAATGATACAAAGTTGGGTGGGAGGGTGAGCTGTGAGGAGGATGCAGAGATGCTTCAGAGGGATTTGGACAGGCTGAGTGAGTGGGCACATGCATGGCAAATGCAGTATAATGGGGATAAATCTGAGGTTATCCACTTCAGCAGAAGTAGGAAGGCAGATTATTATTTGAAAGGGTGTAAACAGAGAGGCGGATACTCAGCGAGACCTTGGTGTCCTCGTGCATCAGTCGCTGAAAGTAAGCGCGAAGGTACAGCAGGTAGTAAAGAAGGCAAATTGTGTGTTGGCCTTCATAACAAGTGGAATTGAGTATAGGAATAGAAATATTTTACTGCAATTGTATCGGGCATTAGTGAGGCCAAAGCTGGAGTATTGTGTGCAGTTTTGGTGTCCTTATCTGAGGAAGGATGTTCTTGCTATGGAGGGAGTGCAGCGAAGGTTTACCAGGCTGAATCCTGGGATGGTGGGACTGTCATTTGAGGAGAGACTAAGTCGGTTAGGATTATATTCATTGGAGTTTAGAAGAGTGAGAGGGGATCTCATAGAAACTTATAAAATTCTAACAGGATTAGACAGGGTAGATTCAGAAATAATGTTCCCGATGGTGGGGGTGTCCAGAACTAGGGGCCATAGTTTGAGGATAAGGGGCAAACCTTTTAGGACTGAGGTGAGGAGAAATTTCTTCACCCAGAGAGTGGGGAATCTGTGGAATTCGCTCCCACAGAACGTAGCAGAGACCAAAACGTTGTGTAATTTCAAGAAGGAATTAGATATAATATAATAATCTTTCTTGTCACAAGTAGGCTTACAGTAACACGGCAATGAAGTTACTGTGAAAAGCTCCTAGTCACCACATTCCGGCACCTGTTCGGGTACACAGAGGGAGAATTCGGAAGGTCAAAATTACCTAACATAGACACCTAACATCGATATAGCTCTTGGGGCTAAAGGGATCAAGAATATGGGGGGAAGGCGGGATGAAGGTATTGAACTTGATGATCAGCCATGATCATAGTGAAGGGCGGAGCAGGCTCAAAAGGGCTGAATGGCCTCCTCCTGCTTCTATTTCCTATGTATATTTCTCTGTAATAGTTTGCTTTTCCAGAGTTCGCAAGAGGGAAACATGCAGCAGTAATGTGCAGCAGTGATGTATGCTGCGTTTATACTGCAGATTTATTGTCAGCGTGAAGCCCTTTGAGCTCTGTGTCCATGCTGAACTTGTGCCGTATAAATCAGATGCTGACTCCAGATCAAAGTGCTAACAATTGATCCTATTCATTTCTGATTTGAGGACTTGTGGAGATAAGAAGGCTCAAATCTGACGCCACCAACAGCTTAGTTGCTGGTTAACATGAGGCATGTTGCCACTCTTTGCCCCTTATTCCAGGGCTATACCGTATACGTCTTGAAGTAGAAACCACAGACAGTGACAGGGATTCTCATATTTGTGTAGTTTGCTGTGTATTCTGTAAATGCTTCACCCTGGCCTGTATTATTTATAGTCCGCCGGAGGGGCTAACCTTCCGAGTTCCACCTGTTTTAGTTGAAGTGAATGTTAAGGTGACATGATGACATTGTTACTTCAGTGATTCTGGTAATACTCATCAGTCTTTCCACTGAACCTCAAAAAATTGGGTAATTTTCTATGGATTGATATAATCAGAACCTATGACCCTGCTCAATACTGCATGGTGAACAATGTTCTTGTCTCTTGCTGTTAGCATAGAGTGCGACTCCACAGCAGCACTTGTGCAAGGCGGTTTTGCTTAGTTTACTGGTACGACTCTCACATTCGAGCCAAAGAGTTTGAACTCAGGATCTTGGTGGACAGACAGTGCAGTGCCGAGCGACTGTTGTTGTTCAGCTCAGACATCAAACCAAGGCTACATATGCTTTTTTGGGTGAACGGACGAGATCCGTTGACACTTTTCAGAATAATAGCCGTGTTTTCCCAGCTTCCCGGCCAACATTCGCCCTTGAATCAACACCAGCAGAGCTGACTCATTGGTCATTTTATCACTTTGCGGTTTCGTGGACCTTGCCGTGTGCAGATTAGTCACAGTTTACATTTCAAAAGTACTCGGAACCTGTGAAAGGACCATAATAAATTGAGGTGTTCGACGGGAATCTACCGTCGGGTCCTAATCTGTCACCAAAGCGAATGGGATTGATGCTCCCTGCAGGAATGGGCCTTTCAGCACTTGCTATGGAGTCGGGTTTTTAACCGTACCGTCTGATTCATGCTGCACAGGTTTTGCATTGATGCAAAGCGGGAACTACTTTTGGTCAAAAGTAAACCTGTAGCGCAAGTGCTGCTGTAAATCACTGTTGCAGCAACTGCTTCTCTCAATAATAGAAATGGCATCAATAAGACCGTGTGCGTGGGGAGCCACCCTGCATTGTTCAATATGAACAATTGTTACATAGAGGCCTGGGTAGTCACTTTAACAGGTGGTGTTATTTTAAATGGGTAACCTCATTTGTCACAATTGCCGCAATCAAAGTGTAGGCTGTGGTGCCTATACATTGAAATGAAGGAGGTGGTTTGGTTG
Organism: Scyliorhinus torazame; assembly: GCF_047496885.1. Taxonomy (NCBI): domain Eukaryota; kingdom Metazoa; phylum Chordata; class Chondrichthyes; order Carcharhiniformes; family Scyliorhinidae; genus Scyliorhinus; species Scyliorhinus torazame. The sequence continues at coordinate 31,354,711 of NC_092734.1, forward strand.
CAGGCCTCCAGTTCCTGCCACAGAGGGTTTACTGCACAGAAGGAGGCAATTCAGCCCATTCTTTCTGTGCCAAAGTGAATCCATAGAATCCCTTTTTTTTAAAGTTTCCCAATTAAGGGGCAATTTAGCGTGGCCGATCCACCTTCCGTGCACATCTTAGGGTTGTGGGGGATGAGGCCCACGCAGACACGGGGTGAATGTGCAAACTACATGCGGACAGGGGCCGGGATCGAGCCCGGGTCCTCGGCGGCGTGAGGCAGCAGTGCTAACCACTGCACCGCCATGCCGCCCGATCCATAGAATCCCTACAGTGCAGCGGAGGCCATTTTTGCCGACCATCGGCCCACTCCCCTGCCCTATCCATGAGACCCCATCTACCTTTGGACACGAAGGGGCAATTTAGCGTGGCCAATCCACCTCACCTGTACATCTTTGGACTGTGGGAGGAAACCGGAGCACCCGGAGGAAACCCACGCAGAGACGGGGAGAACGTGCAAACTCCGCACAGTCACCCAAGGCTGGAATTGAACCCAGCGCTGTGAGGCAGCAGCGCTAACCACTGTGCCACCATGCCGCTCTGTCATTGTCCTGCTCCCAGTTTCTCTTGTAGCCATGTGTTTTCCTCCACCTCTAAAATTTATCCCAGGTGCAACTGTCTCTGCCTCAACTGTCCCCACATCTGTGCAAATATATATTAGAAGAAAATGTTGAGAAAAAAACTACTCACCTGATCAAAACCTTGACTGGAAAAAAATTCTGTCTGTACCATAAACATTGATTTATTAGCAGAATAAAAATGCCGAGGAAAGGTGCATTATATGCCGCTCAACTGGTTTGTTTACTCGTTCAGCTAAGCAAACGAGGTTCATTAACCCAGTCAGATGAATGTAGGAATTTCAAGTATGTTATACATAACTGGCGCAGTAAGAATTAAAAGCCGGGTTTAGTGTGTATGACCGCTGCAGTAGTGTTTTTAAAGAATCCTGGTTTGAAAGATTTTGGGAGCCAGGGGTGCAATTAGGGCATTGAAAAAGCTTGGGTCTAATGGAGTTTTGTTTGGATTAAGGGGGGTTCCCTGTGGCGTTAGATACTTTGTGGTTCACCTTGGTGCGCTGATGTAATTAATGGGAGGAGCTAAGGCATTTTGCAGAGAAGCAGTTTAGTTGGGTTTTAGATTGAGATGTGAGCAGAGGTCAAGCACCTGCCCTCACTGCACTTCAATTAAAGCTATGCCTGTAGACAGATTAGCAGTTACTTTTCAAGCAGTTCAATCTGGTTAGAAGGTAAGATGAACAAGCTGAGGCGCAGCTTCTGGAGGAATACATCCAGAGTTGCTGCATGGTTCTGACAGGATTCAGGTCTTTCCTTTAAGACAGTGTCAAAGAACATCTCGGTAGAGCAGGTGTTCCTGAGTGCTCACTGTATTTGAAAGTGGATTGAGAGCTGAGATTTTTTTTGTTGTTTGAGTGGGAATAAAGTTAGCAGTTAAGGGTTAGTGTGTCACTGTATTGATTCGCATTGTTTAAGGGGTAATTGTAAGCTATTTTCTTGTGTGTTGTTAAAGATATTTTAATACTGTGTTAGTAATACAGTTTGTTTTAATAAACCAGATCCCTATTTTACGCGAAATCACTCCTGGGGCAAGGTATCCTTTCTTCACAGTCCTCCAAAATGAAAATAAGATATTGGGGTTTCTGTCCAGTATCCTAGCCACTGTTGGGGTCTGGTCGGGATCATAATACCACTCTGTTCCGAGCTGCCTGTGGTGGCAGCGGGAATGTACAATTATCCTCTGCTCCGTGCTTGGGTGTTATGGCAAATCAGCCAGGTTTCTCCGTCCTGATCGCTTTTCAGAGGTTTCTTAGTCGAAGTGTGCCTTGTGTGAACACCAGGCTTGGATGCTGCTCTGTTCTCCCAAGGACATAGGTCACAGTGCACCAAGGCAATGTTGCAGTCCACACTATCTATCTCAATGTATTTTTCTGCTCTTTGATATAACGTCAATTATCAAAACTCACTTTAATATGGTGTACTTTCCATTGGTGTCAGTGATTTGTGGAATTGTGAAATTGGTTGATCGATTCATTCATTCATTGTCACATGTGCCGAAGTACAGTGAAACGTATTTTTCTGCAGCCAAGGGAACGTACACAGTACGTACACAGTAGTTAAAAAGAATAATAGATAGTTACAGCGAATGAGAAGAAGTACACAGTACATCGACAAATACGTAATTGGTTACAGTGCGGAACAAGGGCCAAAGCAAATACGACATGAGCAAGAGCAGCATAGGGCGTCGTGAATAGTGTTCTTACAGGGAACAGATCAGTCCGAGGGAGAGCCGTTGAGGAGTCTAGTAGCTGTGGGGGAAAAGCTGTTCCCCTGTCTGGATGTGCGGGTCTTCAGACTTCTGTATCTTCTGCCTAATGGAAGGGTCTGGAAGAGGGCAAAGCCTGGGTGGGAGGGGCCTCTGACAATGTTGTCTGCCTTCCTGAGGCAGCGGGAGGTGTAGACAGAATCAATGGGAGGGTGGCAAGCTTGTGTGATGCATTGGGCTGAGTTCACCACACTCTGCAGCTTCTTGCGATCTTGAACCGAGCAGTTGCCATACCAGGCTGTGATGCAGCCGGATAGGATGCTCTCTATCGCACATCTGTAGAAGTTTGTGAGAGTCGATGCAGACATGCCAAATTTCTTTCGCTTCCGTAGGAAGTAGAGATGTGTTAGGCTTTCTTGTCTGTTGCATCAACGTGAGTGGACCAGGACAGACTGTTGGTGATGGTGATCCCCAGGAACTTAAAGCTATCGACCATCTCCACTTCGGAGCCATTGATGTATGTGCACAGCAGAGAACAGAATTATAATTTGAGCAAAAGATAACGATTCAATCAATGCCTTACAGTAGATCTATCAAATTGAAGGAAAAATAAAGCATGCTTAGATCCTGTGCACTGTTCTTCTTCTAAAAAGGTTCTAGAGAAACTGGAGCTGGTATAAAACGAAATACATATGGATGCTACCAGAACAGAAAATGTGTAACTATCAGAAATGGCTGGGGGTCTTTTCACTGGGAAAACGGCTGAGGGGGCGACCCATGGAAATCCTGAGGAGATTTGATAAGATAGACGGAGAGAATATCATATCATATCATAGAATTTACAGTGCAGAAGGAGGCCATTCAGCCCATCGAGTCTGCACCGGCCCTTGGGAAGAGCACTCTACCCAAGCCCACCCCCACCCTATCCCTGTAACCCAGTAACCCCACCCAACCTTTTTGGACACTTAAGGGCAATTTAGCATAGCCAATCCACCCAACCTGCACATCCCTGGGAGGAGAGTGAATCTAGAGGCCATAGATATAAGATAGTCACTATTAAAACCAGTAAAGAATTTAAGATAGACTTTTTTACCCACAGAGCGGGTTAGGCCTGTGGTGGGCAGCCTGGGGCCACTTGCGGCCTATCTGGGTTCTGAGTGGGGTTCACTGGACATTTTGTTGACTGTTGCCCACGAGTAGGATATACGTCCGGATATCCGTGTTTTTTTTCCTACCGGTATGACTGAAGTGATTCGCACGTAAAACAAGGGACAAGTGATGATTGCTCACAACATTGAATGTGAGAGCCGTGCTTAGTTTGCTTTCACCATTTGACATTGATGATAGTTACACTTGTATACAAATGATGAAGCATTTTCCATAACTTGTTATGAAATAATTCGGGTGCAGTAAATATATTTAATCTTATTCATGGGATCACAGTTAGAGAACACGCCCAATTTCAATCTTGCGGCCCAGTGAGACAAAGGAGGCCCACTCACTGGCCTAGTTTGCCCATCGCTGGGATAGAATGTGGCTCCCACAAGGAGTATTTGAGGTAAAAAGCACAGATGCAATTAGGGGAAAGCTGGACAAGTACATGAGTGAGAAAGGAATAGAAGGATATACTGATGGGGTGAGGGGAAGAAGGAGGCTCTTCTGGACCATAAACGTCACCAATGGACTGGTTGGGCCAATTAGCCTCTTTCTGTGCTATAAAATGTAATGCTGCGGTTAAAAAGAATGCACGAGGATGATAATATCAGTTACACCCCAGACAGGGGTGGTGACGAAGCATAACCAATTATAACAATTGGCAGTCATCCGTCCCAACTGATCATGCCATTCATACTTTCAATAGGGCTTCGGGCAGGAAATCAAAGATTCCGTGTGAAACAGATATAAACTTTATTTAAATATGAAAATAGGCCGCGGATGTCCTGCTTGAATCTACTAACTGAAGAGGAATTTCTTCAGCCAGAGGGTGGTGGATCTGTGGAACTCATTGCACACAGGAAGAATTCAGAATGTCCAAATTACCTAACAGCACATCTTTAGGGACTTGTGGGACGAAACCGGAGCACCCGGAAGAAACCCACGCAGACCATGGGGAGACCTCCGGGTGCCCCGGTTTCCTCCCGCAAGTCCCGATAGATGTGATGTTAGGTAATTTGGACATTCTGAATTCTCCCTCCGTGTACCCGAACAGGCGCCGGAGTGTAGCGACTAGGGGCGTTTCACAGTAACTTCATTGCAGTGTTAATGTAAGCCTACTTGTGACAATAGAGATTATTATTATTACCTGCAGAGCTGATCAGTCTTTTCTCATACTCTTATCTCGTCTACGTGCCATTTTTGCTTCCTGGCTGCTTTTGGTATTATTTTTGGTTTTACACACTTTTGTTGCAAGCATTAATGTTATCATGTTTTTTGCTAATCTCCCCAATCACTCATAAAGTTCCAGCTATCGTCGCAACCCTTTCGCTCCTCCTGGTCAGGAAGTCTGTAACCTGTACATCCTGTCTCACAACTGGTCTGGAACACTACATCCCAACATTCCCATGTTGTTTACCTATGCCGGGCCTCTTTTCATCCCTTTGAAATTTGCTCGGACAATCTTGTTTTGACTTTTACGTTTTCTCCCTTCTGACTTTCTGCCCGCCTTCGTTTCTTGCTCCTAAGTTTTGGGTTGTCGCTCCGGGGTTTTTAACACTCCGCCGAACAATTTCGAGAGGTGATCTCTTGGCAATCTTGGCATTTTTAACTAAGTCGCCTCCGAACCTTTCCCAAAGAAAGCAAACGCCACCACCACCGCACCCCAAGCCCCCTCAAACTTTTCCCAAACTCCAATTCCTGTTATCCGTGAGCCATCACTGTTGCTCAGCTCACTAACCCCTGAAGAATGATAACAGCTTTTGATGCATGTTTGAGTTTTGACTGTTGAGGAATGCCTTATGTGTTGCCAGCTGCGGCGCAACTTACACTTCTTGCCTCCGCTTCGTGAATTATTAACAAAGGTACAATTTGTTTTGTGTGTTTGATCTGTTAGCCGGAGCTGTTCAGTTTGGACCTCAATACAGGCAGGCAGCTATAGATTATAGGCAACAGTTAGGTTTGCTTTGATCGATTTCAGTTTGCTTTTTCCAGTGTGGTATTCGTTCCTTCAGGTCGCAGGCATTTTAAACTAAAACATTGACTCATGAATTTTATTTACCATGTGGAAAAGGAACCTGCATCTACATGGTGCCTTTTGCAAGCTCAAGACATCCCACAGTGCTTTACAGCCAATGAGGTACTGAGGGTCCCAGGTTCGATTCCCGGCTTGGGTCACTGTGTGGTATCGGCACATTCTCCCCGTGTCTGCGTGGGTTTCCTCCGGGCGCTCCGGTTTCCTCCCACAAGTCCCGAAAGACGTGCTTGTTAGGTGAATTGGACATTCTGAATTCTCCCTCTGTGTACCCGAACTGGCGCCGGAGTGTGGCGACTAGGGGACTTTCACAGTAAGAAGTATTATTATTTTTAAAATGGACAGATTTTTAATCAGTAAGTGAATCAAAGGTTATGTGGATAATGTGGGAAGGTGTGAGGATTATCACATCAGATCAGTCATGATCACATTGAATGGCGGGGCGGACTAGATGGGCAGAATGGCCGACTTCTCCTACGTCTTATGGAAGTGTAGTGGTTATGTAGCAATGCCTCACAATCACCGATGTGATGACTCAATTTTCGTGCTGTTGGTTACTTAATCAATATTAGCCAAGTTAGAAGGGCAAGCCTCCCCCCCATGTCCTTCTTCCCACACATTTTACATCCATCTCCGAGAGGATTGCGCACAATTCTGGTCGCCACACTACCAGATGGGTGTGGAGGTTTTGGAGAGGGTGCAGAGGAGATTTACCAGGATGTTACCTGCTCTGGAGGGTGTTCGCTATGCGGAGAGGCTGAATAGACTCGGACTGTTTTCATTAGGACAACAGAGGTTGAGGGGTGACCTGATAGAGGTCTGCAAGATTATGAGGGGCATGGATAGAGTGGATGGGCAGGCACTCTTTCCCAGGGTGGAGGGGTCAGTCACCAGGGGGCAGAGGGTTAAGGTCCGTGGGACAAAGTTTAGAGGAGATGCGCAAGGCAAGTCTTTTTACGCAGAGAGTGGTGAGTGCCTGGAACGCGTTGCCAGGGGAGGTTGTGGAAGCAGATAAATTAACGGCATTGAAAAGGCATCTTGACAAATACATGGATAGGATGGGTATAGAGGGATACGGCACAAGGAAGTGCTGAGGGTTTTGGCCAAGGTTGGTATGACCGGTACAGGCTTGGAGGGCCGAAGGGCCTGTTCCTGTGCTGTATTGTTCTTTGCTGTTTGTTCCTGCGCAGAGACTGCCGAATCTGCTGAGATTTTGCAGCACTCTGTTTTTATTATCGCTACCCTTAGACAAGTGAGGGGAAGAATCAGAGCTGTTTTCAATAGCTGCCATAAAAGCTTGGCTCAGCTTGCTACTGATTTGTCTCTGAGGCTTATTCCCAGTGTCTCTGAAGTACGGACCTGGACTACTTTTTAAATGTTCGCCATTCTATCTTTTGAGGTTTGTTTTAAGTCTGAAGCCTTTGATGGTACTGTCAAAGTATCGTCTCTCTTTCTTCCTTTCACTGTGACACTAGCTCAATAGCAGCGACTTCCTTTAACTTAGAAGAAGGTTCCCAGAGGTGTAATCAGGCAAAAATGGATATTCTGCCAAAGGGGGAGATGTTAGGCGGGAAGGCTGTAATCTTGATGGAAGAAGTTGGTTTATGGTGGCATCTTAAAGAAGGAAAGCGAGCTGAAGGTTCAGAAGAGTTTAAGAGAGATGAGTTTGGACCATGGGATCTAGATTGAAGCAAAATGCGGGTGTACAAGTTTCAGAATCAAAGGATCAGGTAGCCCTGTGAAGGATTGTAGAGCTGTTGATGGTTGTAGATAGGGAAGGGCTTAAATCAGTGGCATTTGTGTTGAGACCAGATTGTTATCTGTCTCTCTTGTTGCATTGAAACGTAATAACTGGGCAATTCAACTTTAAGTGCCTCCTCGTGAGGGTGTAGCGCTAATGTGCAAATGTTTGGCAATGTTACTTTCAGGAGCTCGACCACTGAAGCTGACGGTACAAAGAGCATTTTGCTTAGAAGTTGAGTCTGACCTTGGTGGGAAGTGGAGTGAAACTCCTTCCTCCAGGGAGTCTCAGTACGCTGTCAGGTCGGGAATTTAAGCTGCATTTAAACTGTATTGGAAGTGTTGGCGAAAAGTGAAACCAGTTTGCCGCAGTGCAGTAACATAAATCCATCTCTAATTCTTTGGCAACACCGTAACTCAATCTAGGCTGGGAATGGTTGCTAATGCTGAACTATTAGTTTTGCTGCATTGGGTCTAATCTCTGGGTTAAAGGTGTTAATGCTGAATTATTGACAATGCTGCACTGAGTATATAAAAGCAAAATACTGAAGATGCTAGTAATCCAAAATAAAAACAGAAAATGATCAGCTGGTCAGGCAGCATCTCTGGAGAGGAAAAAAATGTGTTAATGATTCCCATTCAAAATCTTTCATCATGACTAGGAAACGCGAGAGATGTGACAGCTTTTAAGCAAGTCTCAGTTCTTTGGCAGTCGCTCGGGGTCGTGGATGACTTGCGTCCACTTCAGTTTGATGGGTTGTGTGCTGGCTGGTGAGTCCAATGTGCAATCTGTAGATTCTGGCATTTGTGGGGCGGGGGGGGTGCCTGGACCGTCGGGTAAAAGAATTGTTTAGAGGTTTGTGCGCTCTTTCCAACACCTTCAACCTCACCTCTGCATGCTCCCAGCGAAAGTTCTCTATGTTCCCAAAGGAACCATCTCCATTTGGGCCAGTCACAGGGCAGGGACCCCCATGAGTCGGTGGGGAGGATTGACCGCTTCATGGGTGCTTTGAGGACATCCATAAAGTGATGTCCTCCTCGGTGTTTACTGACACGATTGCGTTCTAAATGGAGAGTAGCTTTCGGGAATCTGGCATGCGAGTGGAACTGGTTTTGAATGATTAGCACTTTGATGCTGGGCACATTGTCTTGGGAGGGGACGCTGCTGTTGGTCCACCGGATTTGGAGGATCTTGTGAAGGAACCGCTGGTGGTACTTCTCCAGTGCTTTGAGGTGACTGCTATTGGCTGACCAAGTCTCCGAAGTGTATAGCAGCGCGGGGATCAGCGCTCCCATGCAAACCACAAACTTAAGTCTTGAGTTTGAGATCCCATAGAATGGGATCCTGGACCTCAAAAACTCTCTTCCTCAGTCGGCCGAAGGCTGAGGTGGCACATTGGAAGTGGCAAACAACTTCACCGTCTATATCTGCCTTCGTTGAGAGGCGGCTCCAAAGATGTGGGAAATGATCACGTTTCCCTGGATCTTTCAATTGATCCAAATCGACGGAGGGAGGTGTGCTGTGGGAGCTGGTTGGAAGAAGATCTTAGTTTTCTGGTGTTTAATGAAAGGCCCATTTCTTCCTATGCTGAGAAGGTGTCAAAAGTGACCTTGAGCACAGTTTGAGTGAGCACATGCACAAGCATCATCTACAAACTGAAATCCAGATGACTGAAGTTACAGTGATTTTGGCTTTGAGTTGAAGGTCAAACAGTTTCACATCTGTTCTGGAAATTATCTCGACGCTTATGAGCAGTTTTCTGGAGGTGAGGTGCAGTAACTGTGCGGAGTCTGCACATTCTCCCCGTGTCTGCGTGGGTTTGCTCCGGTTTCCTCCCATAAGTCCCGAAAGACGTGCTTGTTAGGTGAATTGGACATTCTGAATTCAGTGTACCCGAACAGGTGCCGGAATGTGGCGACGAGGGGATTTTCATAGTAACATCATTGCAGTGTTAATGTAAGCCTACATGTGACACTAATAAAAGAATGTTACATGTCGGGAAGCGTTGACTCTGTTTCTGCCTCCAGAAGTTGCCGGACCTGCTGAGTTTATCCAGCATTTCCTGTTTTTATTTCAGATTTCCAGCACCCGCAGTATTTTGTTTTTATTTTCGGGTGTATCCCTGGGTTGGACCTGAAGATTTTAAAAAATTATTTTTTGGGGTGCGAGTGTTGCTGGCCTGTGTATCCCTAAATTGCCCCTCAAGGAGGCGGTGGTGAACTTTCCCTTCACCCCCCTCCCTCCAATCTGTAGATACACCCACAATGCTGTTAGGGAGGGAGTCCCATGATTTTGATCCAGCGGCAGTGAAGGAACGGCCGATATATTTCCAAGTCAGGATGGCGAGTGACTTGGAGCGGAACGCGCAGGCGGCGGTGTTCCCCGTCCCTCTGCCGCCCTTGTCCGCCTGGGCGGCAGAGATCACGGGTTCGGAAGGAGCTGCTGGCGAGGTCTTGGCGAGTTGCTTGCAGTGCGTCCTGTCGACGGTACACACCGCTGACATTGCGCGGTGAATGTTGAAGGTGACGGATGTGGTGCCTGGCAATCAGGGCGATGCTGGATTATTAGCGGTGCTGCCTTGTGTATATCTGTACCTGGGGAGGGGTGATGATGCTGGACTATTTGGCAGTGTTGTGTAAGTATATCTGTGGACTGGGATGGTGTTGAAGTGGTGCCACACTGGGCTGTCTCTCTCTCCCTGTCTTTCTCTCTCCCTCCCCCCCCTTGTCTTTCTCTGTCCCTCCCCCCCCCCCCCCCCTTGTCTTTCTCTCTCCCTCCCTCCCTCTTGCTAGCCTTGCAGCCACAGCTTGCCTCCTCCCCCATGTCCCTGTGTACGTTGCTGCAGTCACGTAGGCTCTGGGCGCTGCTCGGTGTCGGTTCTAGCGGCACCTCGCGGCTGCAGCAAGCTCTCGCTGCCACTTCCTCACTGGGCTCAGCCGCAATTGCAACACACGGAGTGTTAAACAGAAAGCGCAGGCATGCCATTGACAGCTCAGCAGTTGCATCCTCTTTGATGGCAGTGATTGCCGGAGTGTGGGGAACGGCAGCCCATCCCCCTGATTGAGCTTCTGCCGATCTCTGGCAGTAAATTGCAAGGCAATTGTTTTTTTTTTGCATTGCATTTGTTTTTATGTCTGTGAACCCCAGTCTTAGGAGCTGCAATAACAGCGGGAAACTCAATGCTGAACCCTGTGTGTAGTGAGCTGGAGAATTAAGCTCTAACCAGACGTCCCAACGCAAATAAAACATCTAAACTGGGCTCCACTTAATAGCTCTGCTTCACATTCGCACTTGCCAACCACCAGTTCACCCCCCACCACACACAGAATTCCAAACTCATAGAATTTACAGTGCAGAAAGAGGCTATTCACCCCATCGAGTGCACCGGCCCTTTGAAAGAGCACCCACGCCTCCACCCTAACCGTAACCCAGTAACACCACCAAAACCTTTTGGCACTAAAGGGTAATTTATCATGGCCAATCCACCTAACCCGCACATCTTTGGACTGTGGGAGGAAACCGGAGCACCCGGAGGAAACCCGCGCAGACACGGGGAGAAATTGCAAACTCCACGCAGTCACCTGAGGCCGGAATTGAACCTGGGACTCTGGAGCTGTGAGACAGCAGTGCTAACCACTGTGCCGCCCCTTATTTCCAGGCATCACTGAAATTAGCAGAGGCGATAATAGCTTTTGCTTTTTTAACAGAAGCGAGAGGCAGTGGTATTGTCACTGGACTAGCAATCCAGAGAGCCAGAGCAAGATCCAGGTTCGAATTGCGCCTTGGCAGATGGTGCAATTCAAGTTCAATAAAAGTCTGGAATTAAAAGCCTAACGATGTCCATGAAAACCATTGCCGATTGGCATAAAAACCCATCTGTTCCAGTAATGTCCTTTAGGAAAGGAAATCTGGTTCCTCTCTCAGTCTGGGCTGGGCAGTCAGGTTAGCTCAGTGTGGCCTCGCTGTGCTGACTTCCACCCGATACATGGGCCCAGCAACATCACATGGAGCAGGACAGAGGATGGAACCCCATCCACCCCCCGCCTCCCCACAAGCAGCAATATTCAAGGGGGTGGCGGCTGGCGGGATCTGCCGATCACCAACGTGGTTAAGCGGAAAGCTCCCGCAGCCGGTTCCTCTTTGCAAGATTCCGATGCCGTGACCTAGAAAAGTTGAAGCAGAAAGAGGGGGGAGGGTGGGGCAGTGGCTGGAGTCAGACTGAGGGAGAAAACTGAGAGGAATGCAAAACCTCCCACGCTCCCTCCCTCACTCCAGACAGGGGGATATTAACAGCACGGGGGGGGGGAGGGGGATATAAACAGTACGGGGGGGGGGGAACTAACACCCCAACCCACATAAATCGGTTCGATTTGATTTAAACCTCCTTACATTGCAAATTGCCCACATCCATGTTAGAGGGACTGGAGCTTATCTAGGTGTTAAGGGGGAGGGGATCCGAGTGCTGTGGGGGAGGGAGGGGGGGGGACTATGGGGAGGGGGTCCAGTTTTATGGGGGATTCCAGTTATGGGGGGTTCCCAGTATTAAAGATGGGATCCCAATGTTGAGGGAATCCCAGTGTTCAGAGGGAAAAGAGGGTCCCAGTGTTCAGGGGGGAGGGGGATTTTAAAAAAAGGATAGGAAATCTGCCGTCCTTGCCCCGGTCTGGCCTACACACACAGAATTCCAAACTCCAGACCCTCAGCAATATGGTTGACTCTGGAATGCTCTCTGAAATGGAAGGCACTTAGGGCCGGCAATAAATGCTGGTCCAACCACCAACGCACATGTCCCGGAAAATGAATTTGTAAAAAATACATCAGTTTGCTAGTGACAACAATATCAAAACATGGGGCGGGAACAGTCATTGAGAATCCACTTAAGTATAAAGTTTATTCGTTTTTTGATAAAGTAATAAGTGCTGAAAATACTCAGCAGGCCTGGCAGCATCTGTGGGGAGAGAAGTTTAATGTTTTGAGTGGAATATGAGTCTTTAGAACCTTCCAACCCCTAATGGTGTTCCCACATGTCTACTGCCATTTCGAAGGACAAGGGCAGCAGACACATGGGAACACCATTACCTAGACGTCCCCTCCAAGTCACTCACCATCCTGACTTAGAAATATACCACCCTTCCGTAACTATCGCTGTGTTAAAATCCATAAAATCTGCACTGACCCTCTGAAAGAGCAGCCTACCTAGGCCCACTCCCCTGCCCTATCCTTGTAACCCCGTCTAACTTGCACATCTTTGGAACGCTAAGGGACAATTTTGCATGCCCAATCCACCTAACCTCCACATTTGTGGACTGTGGGAGGAAACCCACGACAGACACGGGGCGAACATGCAAACTCCACACTCATGAATTGAACCTATGTCCCTGGCACTGTCAGGCAGCCGTGCTAACCACTGTGCCGCTGGGACTCCACAGCACTGTGGATGTACCTACACCTCATGGGCTGCAAGTGGTTGAAGAAGGGAGCTCACCACCACCTTTTCGAGGGCAATTAGGGATGGGAGATGAATGCTGGCCTTGCCAGTGACATCCACATCCCATAAATAAATTATTTTTTATACTAAAGGATGGTAGAAATGTGATGAACTTCATACCATTGGAAGGGGAGGAAGAGGAAATTCACAATATTGGCTGCTCACACTGTGGTCTCCTGCGTATTGGGAAAACCAAAGACAGGCTGGGTGATCACTTTGTGGAACACCTCCACTCAGTCTGCAAGCATAACCCCGAGCCTCCGGTCGCCTGCCATTTCAATGCACCAACTCGCTCCCACCCTCACATTCATGTCCTCAGTGTTCCGGTGAAGCTCAATGCAAGCTTGAGGAGCAACACCTCATCTTCCAGTTAGGCACTTCACAGTCTTCCGGACTCAACATTGCATTCAACAATTTCAGCCCGCAGGCTCCCCCCCCCCCCCCCCATGTTTATTTTTGTTTGCCGCCAATCTAAAAGTTGTTTTTCACGGTTTTGCTTTTGGACAGAGCTGTTCAGGGGCTGTTTAGCACAGGGCTAAATCGCTGGCTTTGAAAGCAGCACGGTTCAATTCCCGTACCAGCCTCCCCGAACAGGCGCCGGAATGTGGCTACTAGGGGCTTTTCACAGTAACTTCATTTGAAGCCTACTTGTGACAATAAGCGATTTTCATTTCATAAACTCTGTTTCTCTAATCACAGGTGCTGAGTGTTTCCAGCACTTTCGCTTTTTATTTCAGATTTCCGGCATCTGCAGAAGTTTGCTTCTATTTCACATCTGATTGCATTGAGAAAGAGCATCAGAAAGATTGACATGTTGGTTAACCAGTGGCAGGAGATTGGAGGGCTGGACATTTAGAGGCAGGGGTTTGTGATGACCGCTCCAGGAATACATGGTCTCGTATGAAGATATCAAGAATTCAGAGGACAGAAAAGAGTGTTTTATCATGCTTTTGTTCCGATCCCAAGCTGATGTTAGTCCTGGACAGTCAGGTCCCAGAATGGAAACCTGCCTCAATACTCCATGACTTTCACTATTTGTTTAGAGACATAGATGAATAGTCAGAGGACTGCCAATTAACTTTAAACAAAAGAATGAAACCTTTATTAAACATGAATAGATTTGATAGTGACACAATACTCCTTCACCCTTCTATAACCTCACAGACTTTTAAGGATAACACAAGTGTTATGGGCCAGGGTTTAGAGAACCCCAAAGTGTATCATGGAGTTTACCTGACCCACAACATTTACTAGGTTGTGGTATGGGGAGCACACGGCCCACTCTACAGGTGTGGTACAGCAGCAATGGAAACATTTTTTAAAGCAAAACAATGTTTATTCTATGAACTCAAGTTAACCTTTTTAAAACGTACAGTGAACATCTTGGCAACCATTAATTCAAATACAACCCCCAAAGAATACAACACTAAGTAAACCTTTAAGCTTTCCGTTTTTAAGATCCATACGACTTAAAAACAAAACCTTTATCAGAAGCACATCAGGTTAAAGTCACTACTGAAAACATTTATAAATCTGAATTCACCAAATGATCGAGAGATAGTCTTTTGATGGCAGAGAGAACAGCAGTAGTCTGGCTTCAGCTCCAACACTGAAAACAAAACTAAAGCACACCCTGCAGCCTGCTCAAAAACGAAAGTAAAAAGCTGACAGACAGCCCAGCTCCGCCCACTCTCTGACATCACTGCAGTAGTAAACACCCATTTCTTAAAGGTACTCTCACATGACACAAGTTTGTTCTTGGTGAGTACACAGTCCATGTAAACCAACAGGCTAACTAATCAGACATGGGCCGGCACGGTGGAGCTGTTGGTAGCACTGCTGCCCACGGCGCTGAGGACCTGGTTTCGATCCCGGCCCTGGGTCACTGTCCGTGTGGAGTTTGCACATTCTCCCATTGTCTGCATGGGTTTCACCCCCACAACCCAAAGATGTGCAGGTTAGGTGGATTGGCCACGCTAAATTGCCCCTTAATTGGGAAAAAAAAAAATTGAGTACTCTACATTGATATTAAAAAAACAAAGGCTGGAAATGAAGCAGGGTGCCTAAGGCTTTCACAATTTTGATCACCCTATTCTGATATCTCCCTCCAGTTATCCATGTAAACTGCAGTTTTCTGCTCCGACCACAAGCATGCTCTCTTTCGCTGCCCAGACATACACCATGATAATAATAATCGCTTATTGTCACAAGTAGGCTTCAATGAAGTTACTGTGAAAAGGCCCTAGTCGCCACATTCTAGCACCTGTTCGGGGAGGCCGGTACAGGAATTGAACCCGCGCTGCTGCTTTGTTCTGCATTACAAGCCAGCTGTTTAGCCCACTGTGCTAAACCAGCACCATAGCTGTGGATTGAGCAGTCCTGTGATGCCTTCACAGCTGATTAGCTTGCCGATATTAACAGTCTCCGCTGGAACCTGAAGAGGGCCGTGGGCGCTGCCAGCACGTTTGGAAGCTGTGCCAGCAAGAGATGGCAGGATCAGGGAAGGAGGGGTGATTTGCTGTGAGCCTGCGCATGCAGTGTGTCACATATCATTTCCTATATATCGCTGTAGTTATGGCTAGCTGTTCAGTCGTGTTTTCATCATCCACATCACCTTCGCTGCCCTTGTGGCATTCGTTGTAATATTGAAGGAAATTCATCTTGATGTAAACTTTTGTCCCGTTTTGCTGTGGTGTCACGACATGTGTTATAAGATGATATGTTTTAGAAAATACAGGGAAATAAATTGGCACAGATTGTTACAAACAGGCAACACCTATGCAATTGGGATAGCATAGGGATACATACATAAAAGATAGGAGCAGGCGGAGGCCTTTTGGCCCTTCGAGCCTGCTCCGCCATTCATTTTGTTTTATAAATTTAGAGTACCCAATTCATTTTTTCCAAGTAAGGGGCAATTTAGCGTGTTAAATCCACCTACCATGCACATCTTTCGGTTGTGGGGGCGAAACCCACGCAGACACGGGGAGAATGGGCAAACTCCAGACGGACAGTGACCCAGAGCCGGGATCGAACCTGGGACCTCAGCGCCGTGAGGCTGCAGGGCTACCACTGCGCCATCGTGCTGCCCTTTGCTCCACCATTGATTAAGATCACGGCTGATCATCCAACTCAATAGCCTAATCCTGCCTTCTCCCCAGAGCCTTTGATCCCACTCTCCCCAAGTGCTATATCCAGCCGCCTCTTGAATATATTCAATGTTTTAGCATCAACTACTTCCTGTGATAATGAATTCCACAGGCTCACCACTCTTTGGGTGAAGAAATGTCTCCTTATCTCTGTCCGAAATGGTTTACCCTGAATCCTCAGACTGTGACACCTGGTTCTGGACACACCCATCATTAGTAACATCTCCCCTGCATCCACCCTGTTTAGTCCCATTAGAATTTTATAAGTCTCTATGAGATCCCTCCTCATTGTTCTCAACTCCAGCGAAAACAATCCCAACCTAGTCAATCTCTCCTCATATGACAGTCCCGCCATCCCTGGAATCAGTGAATACTTCCTCAATCTGCCTGTTATGAGGCGATGCTGCAGAATTGGGAAGAAAGTTAATAAGTGTACACTTGTGCACAACGCTTCAGTGAAATCTACGTTACGTTTTCTCTTTTTGCATTCCAGGAGCCAGTCGTGTTGACTGACACCAACCTGGTGTACCCAGCCATGAAATGGGACCTGGAGTACTTGCAGGAGAACATTGGCGATGGGGACTTTTCTGTTTATGTTGCCAAAACACACAAATTCTTGTACTATGATGAAAAGAAAATGGTTAACTTCAAGAACTTCAAGCCAAAGTCTAGGCGGGCTGAGATGAAATTCAGTGAGTTTGCGGAAAAGCTTGGTAAAATCGAGCAAGGCGACAGCAGGTAAAACATGAACACCAGACCTTGTACTACGCAGCTAAAGCACTTAGCCTTACATGAAAATGCTGTTTGATCCTGGACTATAGGGAAAAAGCAACTTGGATTTATTTAGTACCTTTCCCAAACCTCAGGATGCTCAAAAGTGCTTTGCAGCCAATGAGGTACTTTTGAAATCTAGATACTTTAGTAATGTAGGAAAATTGGTAACCAATTTGCACATAATAATGTCCTGTAAACGGCGACAGAAAATGCTGGAAATTCTCTGCAGATCTTTTTTTGAGTACCCAATTCATTTTTCCAATTAAGTGGCAATTTAGCATGATCAATCCACCTAGCCTGCACATCTTTGGGTTGTGGGGGTGAAACCCACGCAAACACGGGGAGAATGTGCAAACTCCACACGGACACTGACCCAGAGCCGGGATCGAACCTGGGACCTCAGCGCCGTGAGGCTGCAGTGCTACTACTGCGCCACCATGCTGCGCTAATTCTCTGCGGATCTGGCAGCATCTGTTCAGAGAGAGGCAGAGTGGGATTGGGGCTGGTTTAGCACACTGGGCTAGATAGCTGTCTTTTAAAGCAGACCAAGGCAGGCCAGCAGCACGGTTCAATTCCCGTACCAGCCTCCTCGAACAGGCGCCGGAATGTGGCGACTAGGGGCTTTTCACAGTAACTTCATTTGAAGCCTACTTCTGACAATAAGCGATTTTCATTTCATTCATTTCATTTTCTGGCCACTCTCAGGAACGTTCCCCCTATGTATCAGCCTGATGACCTTTCATCGGAAGTTTGGGATTTACTAAGTTTTAAGTAAGTGAAAGGGGATGGTGGAAGGACAGGGAGAAAAAGGAGAGATTCAAAGTTTAGCACTGTTGCTTCACAGCCCCAAGGATCCGGGTTGGATTCCCGGCTTGGGTCACTGTCTGTGAGGACATAGACATAGAACTTACAGTGCAGAAGGAGGCCATTCGGCCCATCGAGTCTGCACTGACCACTCAAGCCCTCACTTCCACCCTATCCCCGTAATCCAATAACCCCACCTAACCTTTTTGGTCACTAAGGGCAATTTATCATGGCCAATCCATCTAACCTGCACGTCTTTGGACTGCGGGAGGAAACCGGAGCACCCGGAGGAAACCCACGCAGACACGGGGACAACGTGCAGACTCCTCACAGACAGTGACCCAGAGCCGGGATCGAACCTGGGACCCGCTGTGAACCACAGTGCTAGCCACTTGTGCTACCGAGCTGCCCAGTCTGCACGTTCTGCTTGTGTCTGCGTGGGTTTCCTCCGGGTGCTCCGGTTTCCTCCCAATAGTCCCGAAAGACGTGCTTAGGTGAATCGGACATTCTGAATTCTCCCTCCGTGTACCCGAACAGGCGCCGGAATGTGGCGACTAGGGGATTTTCACAGTAACTTCATTGCAGTGTTAATGTAAGCCTACGTGTGACACTAATAATGATTATTATTGTTAACAGAGTTCATGGCGCAAGGCCACGGTAATGGGACAAGCAAAGAAACAAAACATCTGCCCAGAGGGGCTGGGAATGGCAGAATCATGGACAGCTGCTGTGGTAAAGTAAAGGGGAAAAAGAGAGAAAAACATAAACCAGCAAAGGGAAGGGAAATGAAAGAGGGGCCTGGGTTAAGATTGAGCATTGTTGAACTCAATGTTGAATTCAGATGGCTGTAAAGTGGCCATTCGAAACTTGGCGTGCTGTTCCTTGAGCTTGGTTTGATCTTCGTTGGACCATAGCAGGAGACTGAGGACAGAAAGGTCAGAGAGTGGGAGCAAGGTAGAGGATTAAAATGGCAAGCAACTAGAAGCTTGGGGTCATGATTGAGGACTAAATAGAGATGTTCGGCAAAGCGGTTCCCCAGTCTGCGTTATGAAGAAACAACCACATTGTGAGCAGTGAATGCAATTGAAAAAAGTACAAGGAAATTACTGTTTCACTTTCGGGGGCCTTGTCTGGTGGTGGCACAGTGGTTAGCACTGCTGCCTCACAGCGCCAGGGAGCCGGGTTCAATTCCGGTCTCGAGTGACTGTGTGGAGTTTTGCACCTTCTCCCCGTGTCTGCATTCCAAAGATGTGCAGGTTAGGTGGATTGGCCATGATCAATGTACGGGAGCATTGCGGGGAAGTGGATCTAGGTAGGGTGCCCTTTCAGAGGGCCGGTCCAGATTTGATGGGCCAAATGGCAGCCTTCTGCACTAGGGATTCTATGATAAGGGATAAGGTAAAAGTGCAGCATCTTTTTTGGTTTGTGTGGGTGGGGAAGACCCCCTGGGTTTGTTTGGGGGGGGGGGGGGGGTGGCTGGCGCTGCCAAACATGATGAACTACTACTGGGCAGCGAACATCGCCATGGTTAGGAAATGGGTTGAGGGGGTGAGATGGGGTCGGCGTGAGATCGGATGGAATGCGGCATCGTGTAGGAGAACGATTTTGAGGGCCTTACAGTCAGCGCCAGATATTCCGTGAGCCCAGTGGTGGTGTCGGCCTTAAGGGTGTGGGGGCAGTGGAGGCAGCATTTGGGACTGGAGGGTGCCTCAGTGTGGGCACTGATCTAGGCTAGAGGAGCAAGCAGTGAGGATGACCAGTTTAGTGATGTTGGATAAGGGTAAATTTTAGTCATGACCCCTGCTGTGCTTCGAATAGCGCCATACACTCGTTTGCATCCACTTGAGAGAGACGATTAGGTTTAAAATTTCATCTGAGAAATAGATGGATACTTACTGTACCATGTGTTTATTTTTTAACATTTCCCCCCTCTCCTCAAAATATTTTACCCATCATGAAGTGTGTCCCATGGGCAGCAACAGGTTTTCTAATCCATTCCTCAAAGCTCAGCTCTGAGCCCAGATAAAGAATATCAGCAGGCTATTTGACTAATTGAGGCATCACAGCTGAGTTTAGTCTTCCTCGTCTGCTGTCAAACTGCCTTACTAACACCTCGAGTTCACATTTCATTGGGTTTTTCAAACCCTTCTACCCTATCTGAGGTCATTCTATCACTCAACACCATTGGATCTGGAATTTCACCTTCCCATGGGCTCTTACTGCTTGAGCTGGGAGCCCTTTGGCTGGCTTTCAGTCACCTTCTTGACAGCATTAGTTGCCAGGTTTTCATGTAGGAAAAGTAACTTTTAACAGGAGGACCACGTGAAGCTTGCTGTATCCCTGCCAGCAAATCTACTTTCGAAAATGAAGACTGTGAATAAACACTGTCAAGACTGTCGTTTCAGCTGTCCACCTGAACCAATCGAAGGCCAGGGAAGAACCCCTTGTGAGTCAACCATTCACCCATACACAGGCGCCAAAATAGAATAGCATCCCTAAAGTTCAGAAGGAGGCCATTCAGTCCATCGAGCCTGCATTGACCCTCCAAAAGAGCATCCTGTCTAGGCCCAATCCCTCACCCTATCCCCGTAACCCGCTCATCCATGGACACTTAAGGGACAATTTAGCATGGCCAGTCCACCTAACCTGCACATTTCTGGACTGTAAAACGCAGGCAGTCACGCATAGAATGTGCAAACTCCACACACACTACACCCAAGGCCGGAATTCAACCTGGGGTCTCTGGTGCCGTGAGGCATTACTTTGGCATTACTGTTGGCTAGCGGCAACACCTCCAGAACACTGGAGCCAAGGTCAAGACATGAGTGAATCTCATTCAGAAACTGGCAGGTACCACCTGGGGCAGCAGAGTCAAGACACTGCATTGATTCTCTCGTCCTGATCCATCCAACTGCAGAGTTCCGTTGCTCAACCTGATTCAGGAGCTGCCGCACAAATCTGGCAGATATATCTGCTTCCAGGAAGTCATGGGAATTGTCTCTGGAACGTTGAAGCCAACAGAATTCGAGTGGCTTCCCTGCGCTCACACCCATTGAACCTCCTGATATCCACAGGAGAAACATCCTCCTCAACGAACACCACCGGCTGACAGCAAACAAAGCTCTCCTCAAAATGAAAAACCCACCCATTTGTCTGAAATCCTGTTGTCCCAATTGGAACGCACTCCACTCCCAACAGGAACTGACAACAAGAACTCGATGGCCCCAGTTTGACTGGAAACATCACCAACTGCAATCTTACAGCTGATCCGAGGTGAAGTCCCGGGTTTCAACCTTCCACGTAAAATCCGGGCAACCCACGTCTGCTTGAGGGCAGGCCAGGCAGCTCAAATTGTGACTACCCAGCTCCAGGTCAAATCATGTGCTGAACGCCTGCTGCAAGAGACCCACATGATGGCATCAGAGCATTCGCTGTGTTAGCTGATGCTGTTGAATGAATTGTTGACCTTGGCGTTGATCTATAACTGCTTATTGCCTGATCTCATTGAATGGCGGAGATAACTCGATGGGCCGAATGGCCTCCTGTACCTATGGCGTATGGTCTTACCCTGCCATGCGAGGAAAAAAATCTAATTATCTTGTGGTTGTTGCTATTATTGAATCACTGTGGCATGTTTATTGTCCCCTATCAGAATGTTTCTTTTTTTTTTAATATGCATTTAGTGCACCCAATTACCTTTTTTGCCAATTAAGGGGCAATTCAGTGTGGCCAATCCACCTAACCTGCACATCTTTGAGTTGTGGGGGTGAAACCCATACACACACAAGGGAGAATGTGCAAACTCCACGCGGACAGTGACCCAGGGCTGGGGTTTGAACCCGGGTCCTCAGCGCCGCAGTCCCAGAGCTAACCACTGCGCCACATGCTGCCCCCCCCACCTATCAGAAAACAACAGTGTCGAGTTTTATAGTGAAAAATGTTCTTTAATATTCATGCATGTGTTTGCCAGAGAATTAACTGTTAGTTCGCCCCATCTACTGCAATACTTGTGACTGTGTGCTGCATTAAGGATGGTTTTATTTCATCAATAATTAGCTGAAGGTAACCGTTCCTTCAGTTGTCACACAGTGGCTTGATTAAAACCTGCGATTTAACAAAGTGAAGTTGAAGTTATGGCCTCCCCACTGTCATGCACTGTAAAAGCATGTCACGTTCATACCTTTGAAACATAAACTGTATCCAGTGTGGAAACTTTTAGAACATAGAACATAGAACATTACAGCGCAGTACAGGCCCTTCGGCCCTCAATGTTGAGCCGACCACTGGTGGCCACCAAGAGTCATCTGACCTGGCCTGTGGATTAAAAAACTGCCGCACTGTCTTGAAAGGGCGAAAGGACTCTAGGTGTCACTACCCATCTCCTGAAACCACCCGAAAAGATATTTTCTGACAAGAATGGATCGATTTGAAACCAAGATTGTCTCAAACCTTCCCAGGGTGAATGACATCAACGGATGATCCAGTTTCTGACTAATCGACTTAAGCCCAACACCATATTTGGACGGGGGACTGAGAGAATCCACATGGTAAGGGAGCCATGTTGGCCTTGCTATTTATTTTTAAACAATGTCTGCAAAAAGCCACAGCGAGGCAACGACTGCAGGAACAGTAGCATTAATTAATGGAGACATGTAACATGGTAAGATCTCCAAACCTGTTCTTTTTCAAGTCCAGCAGTGCAGCAAACCGACCTCGCGGTAACAAAACTGCAAGTCACTAAAATCATGACCTGCAGAAAGTCCATGACTTTGAGATAATCCTCTGGATTTTCGACTGTGGCTATTGAATTCATCTAATCACACTTCAAGAGTGAAAAGTTATTGATCAAGCCTGCACCATGTGTTTTCCAAGACGAGCAAGTCATGTGAATTAGGAACTATTCATTGAATCACAGAATTTACAGTGCAGAAGGAGGCCATCCGGCCTATCGAGTCTACACCAGCCCCAGAAAGAGCACCCAATCCAAGCCCACACCTCCACCCCATCCCCCAACCCAGCAACCCCACCTAACGCTTAGACACTATGGGGCAATTTAGCGTGACAAATCCTCCTATCCCGCACATCTTTGCACTGTGGGAGGAAACTGGAGCACCCGGAGGAAACCGACGCAGACACGGGGAGAACGTGCCGACTCTGCACAGACAGTGACTCAAGCCGGGAAGCGAATCCGGGTCCCTGCCGCTGTGAAGCAGCAGTGCTAACCACTGTGCTACCATGTCGCCCGTTTGTTTATAACTTAGAAAAGTGCACTATTCTCATTGACTGTATTTTTCAAGAGTCTATTTGTGTGTGTTAAATCTTTGGGGTGAACACGTGAATAAGCAATCCTCTTTGTTTAAACCCGCAAAAAACTTGCTGCTATTTTTGTTACTCGGGTTAAGAAACACACACACCTTCATTTCTGAAAACCGCTGATTACAGACAGTAAGGGAAGGGAAAAGGGATTTCAGTTCTCTCTCATCGTTGGACCGTATCACCACACTCAAAAAGAAACATTCTCTTCTGCATTTGGCTACCCACGTGTTTCCTTCATTTCAGCGTTGACACAGTAATGCTAGCCAGCCATTTAGAAACTCCTTGGTGTGAAGCGTAGAATCATAGAATTTACAGTGCAGGAGGGGGCCATTCGGCCCATTGAGTCTGCACCAGCCCTTGGAAAGAGCACTCTACTAAAGGCCATGCCTCCACCCTATCCCAGTAACCCCACCTAACCTTTTTTTGGACACTGAAGGCAATTTAGCATGGCCAATCCACCTAACCTGCAAGTCTTTGGACTGTGGGAGGAAACCGGAGCACCCGGAGGAAACCCACGCAGACACGGGGAGTTGTGCAGACTCCGCACAGACAGTGACCCAAGCTGGGAGTCTAACCTGGGACCCTGGAGCTGTGAAGCAACTGTGCTATCCACTGTGCTACTGTGCTGCCCCAAAAGCAGACTGTGAATCTGGATAATGTTCCATAATGTGCGCACGCTATATTTTTTGAAGTGAAATAGTAGCCCTATTGTTCAAGTTGCTTTTCATCAAACAACACTGGAAACACATTAAGTGAGTAAAAAGGGCGTATGGCTTCCTGTAGTCACAGCGGTTGCTGCAATTGACATGTGTCCCTCCAAAAGATCAGGGGAGGGAGGCAGACGTCGGTGAGGGTTCCAGACCCTAATCACTACTATCTGAAGGCCTTTTCTGAAAATGTGTGTGCTTGTGATGGGATCGGGCTTACCTGCGATGCCTCTTCATGCCGTCCAGTTCGAAGGTGTCTCTTGAGAAATGGTCCCATAATTTACATTTGGGCTTAAGAACAAGCACTGTAACTCAATATTTAAATTGACAGATAATATAGCTAATGTTGAGGAAGAATGCAGCATAGTTCAAGAAAACATAGAAAACTTGTAGATTTGGCAGCGAAGTGGCTTTAATACAGATAAATGTGAGCTGATGCACTTTGATTGGAAAATTGGAAACATCAAACGCCATTGAACAATGTTTTTCAAACTTTTTCCCTGAGACCCACTTTTTCCAACCAGCCAACATTTGGGACCCACGCCTGATGACCGTCGTGACACACACTGGCCAACCTTCACAACACATGCCGGCTGACCTTTGCAACACACGCAAGTTCACTTACATTCAATGTGAAAGAGCCTGCTTGGTCCTTCCAATCTCACTCCAATCGGGTTCACAGGAAGAGAGAGCAATGCACACATCAGGTGCAGACTTCAGCCAGTTCCTTTGTGCCATCTTCATCTTTATGAGAACGGAAAATCCAACCTGACACGTATAGGTTGTCATGAAAGGCAACAGCAACAAAATGCTTGTTTTACTCAGCACTGGATACTTCTGGGAGATGCTATGACAGCCTCATGGGCTTTTGGCATGTTTTTAATGTGGTATCAGAGGTCAGGAGCAGCAGCATAGTCTTTTCATTTGGAGACAGCTGTAAGTTAATAACTGACTCTGGGGTCTCAACCTCAAAGGGAATTTATCACCCACCATTTCACTTTCAAAATCTGAAACTACTTCTATCATTTGCCAATACTTCCCTGCATGTAACACACATGGGCTTTGCATCCTTATTTGCATTGGCACAATTGACAAAACCATATTTCAAGAAATCATCGTCATGCTGCTTTGTTCGCAAGTTGAGTTTGTTCTTTGTCGGCTGTTAACCAGAGACTGCACAGAAAAACTGGTACTGCTCTGACCTGTGCTGGGCTCCTGAGCAGCTCTCTGCAGCAGATTCAGATGTAAGACCCTGGCCAGTAAGTTCACTGCCCATTTGTTTCTCTGGCCGTCTCTTTACTTGTAAGAAAATAATTCATCTTCTCAGCCCTCTTGCCTTGCTTGCCAGCAGCTAGAAAATGGAAGAAGCTCATCTCTGATTTCGGGCCAAAAGCACGTATATACTGGGCGCTTGGCGTCAAGTGCAGGGAGTGTGGCCTGCTCACTACTGCCTCTTCTGGCCAGGAGAGTGCACACAGCCTCATTTCTTTCTTATTTAAAAGGCGGCATTGGCTGCCATTCTCTTTTTTTTTAAATAAATCTTTTTATTCTCCTCATTTTCAACGTTTTCATCAGTAAACTAAAGAAAAAAACAAACAAATACAATAACAATCCCCCAGACAAAAAAAACGCACCCCGCTCAATATACAGACCAAAACATCTGCACGTACATTCCAGGTAAAAAACAAAAATTCACAATCAATCCGTAAACAGTGTAACCCAAGACAGCAATACCGCCGACCCCACAGCCCCAACCGACCCTTCCTATCCGTCATCCTCATAACTCCGGGCCCTGCCCACTGGGCTTGGCCAGTCCCGTCCCAGTGTGTGGCCGCCATTCTCAATGAAAATGCTGGCAGCAGCCATTGGGCTCTTCTCCCGCGATCGGGGCCAGTGCGGGAATGCTGCGAGCGATCACTCCGCCACCCTCCCCAACACCCACCCGCAGCCCACGCTTTGAAAAACCCTGCCATGGAAAGTAACAAACTGAATTACAGTTGAGTATAATGCATAAATGTGTTAACAAAATTGAGATTTGTTTCCAGGCGTATTTAATTCAAAAGTAATAAAATGCAAAATACTGCAGATATTCGGGTAGCACAGTGGTTAGCACTGTGGCTTCACAACGCCAGGGTCCCAAGTTCGATTCCCGGCTGGGTCACTGTCTGTTCTCCCTGTGTCTGCGTGGGTTTCTTCCGGGTGTTCCGGTTTCCTCCCACAAGCCTCGAAAGACGTGCTTGTTAGGTAATTTGAACATTCTGAATTCTCCCTCAGTGTACCCTAACAGGCGCCGGAGTGTGGCGACCAGGGGCTTTTCACAGTAAACTTCATTGCGATGTAAGCCTACTTGTGACAATCAAGATTATTATTACTATTAATATTGTAAACCTGAAAAGCATAAAATGTTGGAAATACTTATCATAGAATCACTACAGTGCAGAAGGAGATTATTCAGCCCAACAAGTCTGCACCGACCCTCTGAAAGAGCCCCCTATCTTAGCCCACTCCCCCGGATCCCCACCCAACCTGCACATCTTCGGACGCTAATGTTCTATGTCTCATATTTAATCATATCTTTTCAGTACATCTTTACATTCGCTTTTCTCTCATATGCTTCTCTAGTTTCCTTTTGAGAGCCTCTACTCGTTCGCCTCAATCTCTTCCTGTGGTAGCTAATTGCATAGTCTAACCACTGAGTAAATAGATTTCTCCTCATTGTATTTATTACTCATGGACTTGTATTCCTGATACTAGCTTTGGTTCCTCCCTATACGTGGAAACATTCTTTCCACATCTATCCTGTCCATTCATAATTTCAAAGAGCTCGATCAGATCACCTTTCGGCCCTGTCATTTCGAAACCAAAAAAACCCCCCACAACCCGTTCGATCTTTTCTGATAGCTGTAGCCACTCATATCTGATCGTTTCTGCACTTTTGCCAGTACTTCGATATGCTTTTTATCATATGGAGGCTAGGATTGTGTACAGCAGCAGGGTCCTGAACCAGTTTAATATAGCTTCACTACGTCTGAAACGGGAATAGAAAATGCTGTAACTACTCAGCAGGTCTGGCAGCAATCCGAGAGAGGGAAATAGAGTTAATGTTTCAGATTAACAACCTGTCATCAGAACTGAGTAATTAAGCCGAAACTTTAACTCTTGCCACAGACACCGTCAGACCTGTCAAGTATGAGAGAATGGGCGGCACGGTAGCACAGTGGTTAGCACTGCTGCATCGCAGCACCAGGGAAGTGGGTTCAATTCCGGCCTTGGGTGACTCTCTGTGTGGAGTCTGCACGTTCTCCCCGTGTGTGCGTGGGTTTCCTCCGGGTGCTCCGCTTTCCTCCCACAGTCCAAAGACGTGCCGGTTAGGTGGATTGGCCATGCTAAAATTGCCCCTTAATGAGAGAAAAGCGAATGTAAAGATGTACTGAAAAGATATGATTAAATATGAGACAAGGTAGGTGGACTGGGAGTACACTTGTCTGGAGAATAAAGGGCAACGCAGACTAGTTGGGTCGATTCAACAGTTTCTGCGCTGCATACACTATAGTTCAGAGCAGCAAATTTTCTTGGAAGAAATTAGTAGCACAAGTGGATAGCACTGTAGCTTCACAACGCCAGGGTCCCAGGTTCGATTCCCCGCTGGGTCACTGTCTGTGCGGAGTCTGCACGTTCCCCCCATGTCTGCGTGGGTTTCCTCCGGGTGCTCCGGTTTCCTCCCACAGTCCAAAGACGTGCAGGTTAGGTGGATTGGCCATGATCAATTGCCCTTAGTGACCAAAACGATTAGGAGGGGTTATTGGGTTACGGGAATAGGGTGGATCTGAAGGCCTAAGTGGGTCAGTGCAGACCCGATGGGCCGAATGGCCTCCTTCTGCACTGTATGTTCTATGTTCTAAATGTTGGTTTACTTTGTTTAGTTTTTTTAAACTGCTCTGGCATTACCCTAATCCTGAGCTACCCATAAGCAAGAGTTTTATTTGAAGATGTTGTGCACATATCTGGGGTAACTTTGTTCGGATGATATAACTTGTCGCGGATAGGATTTGAGTTTTCCCTTTTATTACCTATGGTCAATATGTTTGTCTGTAAGGGGTGTGTATTTTCTTGCGCTCAGAGCGATGTCCCAATTAAATTAATTCAGCAGCAAGTTCTCCGTGAGTTTTAAAATAAACAAGGTTAATTGTTACCATACACTTGCCCTGGATGTTTCAATACGCCATCTCACACACACTTATCGCACACAAAGAATGGATATGGATGAAAGTAAAACAATCTAATTATAACTTGTAGTTATTTCAGTCTTACTCATGGCAGACCTGTAATTTCTTCGATGATTCAAGGTTTTCGTTGAAGTAAAGATCTTGTAAAATAGGATTCTCAATAAACTGAGGGGTTTCTGGGCAATACGGTGGCGGAGTGGTTAGCACTACTGTCTCACGACGCCGAGGTCCCAGGTTCAAACCCAGCTCTGGGCCGCTGTCCATGTTTAGTTTGAACATTCTCCCCGTGTTTGCGTGGGTTTCGCCCCCACAACCCAAAGATGTGCAGGGTAGGTGGATTGGCCACGTTAAATTGGCCCTTAATTGGAAAAAATGAATTGGGTACTCTAAAATTTTTTTTTTTTAAACTGCGAGGTTTCGACCTTCCAGAAAGTTAGTTCCCAAGTGAACTGAAAGTTGGAAAAGGTTGGAGGAAGTCCTGAGGACCTTTCACTTTCATGGTATTGCAGTTTCTTACTTTGGCTGTTTGAGTAACATGCAGCTGGTTAGTTGATGGCTTTCTGTTGGAAATCTTTCTGCAGAACAGCTTCTTGGGATTTTTTAAAAGCATATTGAAAATATGGTTGCCTGATCACGTGACTTAATCCAGAGACGCTGATTGCTTGTCCCACTATCTCAGTTTGAGAAACGAATTCACTTTTAAAAATCTGAAAACAAAAAGATTACCAATCAAAGTGACAGCAAAGCTGGCTCGCTAATGTCCTTCTGGTGTCCTAGTTGTCATTCCAGCTCCTCACTCATCTGACGCACTGTTAAACGCCCTCTGAACTGGCCGAGGAAGCCAATCAGTCAGACCAGTAAGGATGGGAAATAAATGTCGGCCTTGCCAGTGATCTCCACTACCCAATAATGTAGGGGTGGTGAGGAGGGCAGAACGGTAGCACAGCGGTTAGCACAGTTGCTTCACAGCTCTAGGGTCCCAGGTTCAATTCCCGGCTGGATCACTGCATGTGCGGAGTCTGCACGTCCTCCCCGTGTCTGCATGGATTTCCTCCGGGTGCTCCGGTTTCCTCCCACAGTCCAAAGATGTGTAGGTTAGGTGGACTGGCCATGACAAATTGCCCTTAGTGTCCAAAGTGTGGGGTTAAGTAGGGTGCCCTTTCCAAGGGCCGGTGCAGACTCGATGGGCCGAATGGCCTCCTTCTGCACATTAAATTCTATGATCTATGAGTGGAACTCACCCCTAGCCAATGGAGGAATGTCTCGTTACATTCCACATCAGCCCAGAAGCCTCAGCAACAAACAAGATCTGCTCCAGTTTGTTTCAAGATCTGCCCTGCCAGAAGTATTGATGGAGCCTTTGGGGCACTCGAAGTTCATTTCTCAAATAAAAGAGTTTGGGCTGGTGCTTTAATCAAAGAGTACTCTACTTTTTCATCACATTCTTGGGTTGCGGGAGTCACTGGCAAAGCAACATTTATTTCCTGCCCTAACTTTGAAGTGTTGGCCTCTTCAGAGGGCAATTGATAGTGCACCACATTGGTATTGGGGCTGGAGCCGCAAGTGGGTCGTTAAAAGCACGCTAGTGAACGGGTTGGTCACTCAGCCTGATGACCAACATTTTTGCTTCCAGGGTTTCAATACAAATTCGCAAACGGCGATAGTGGGATTTGCACTCGCGTTCTCTGGATTGTGTTCAGTAAAGCGACAGGTCCACCACCATCCCCGGCACTGGAGTGTACGTTTGGGAGTTGTTTGTTGTTGGGAAGACCTGCCAAAAAATGAAAGCTCGGGGTGATGAAAGTAGAGACCGAGATGGGCAATATTGCAGAGGTAGAAAGCGGCACCAGTTATGGGATTTAATGCTTGGTTTAGCTGAAGTTGGGCACCATCTGAGGTTTCCAGCTTAGACTGACGTCGAACGCTATCAGGAGCAAGGAGACCAGCGTCAAATTTTCATGAATTCAGGGCCTCAGAAAGCACATCCATTGAGGTACCTACTTGGTGTCGGAGTTAAGTTTATATAAATGGCGGGAAAAATTAGAATCATAGAATCCCTGCAGTGTAGAAGGAGGCCGTTCAGCCCATCGAGTCTGCACCAGCCCTCTGAAAGATCACCCTACCTATCCCCATAACCTAGTAACCCCACGTAACCTTGGAACACTAAGGGGCAATTTAGCACAGCCAATCCACCTAACCTACATATCATTGGACTGTGGGAGGAAACTGGAGCACCCGGAGGAAACCCACGCCGACACGGGGAGAACGTGCAGACTCCGCACAGACAGTCACCCGAGGTCGGAATCGAACCTGGCACTGTGAAGCAGCAGTGCTAACTGTATGCTGGAGAAGTATCTCATTAGTGCGTGGTACAGAAGGCAGCAGTGATTTCCCTATGTTGCTGGTCTGTACACAGCAGTAATTACAATGCTTATTCTGGGCCTTCAACAAACCTCCTTACAGTCCTGGGCAAATTCTACTTTGCTAGATATGGAAGCGGTTATTGGTAAACCTTTCTCCAGGTACTATTCTCCTCCACCAGTGTAATGCCTGACGTTTACCGTAGCTTGATTAGACCACACTGCAATACTTGCAGTGACATGCAGGTTAGGTGGATTGGCCATGCTAAATTGCCCCTTAATTGGAACAAAATGAATTGGGTACTCTAAATTTATTTTTTTTAAAGTATAGACCGATTGGGGCAAGTGGCCTGTTTCAGCGCTGTAAATTCTCCGTCAAGCTGTAATGTTCTATGTTCTAAGCCTTATGTGCGTGAGGGAGATGCAGAGTAAATAGCAGAATCTTAGACCCCCGTCGCGGTGGGGAAGGGGCTGTAAAATGCGCCGAGTCGTTCAAAAGCCCATTGATTTCAGCAGTGTTAGGAATGGGTTTACAGACCTTCCAATTAAGTACTAATTTGATATCAATTGTCCAATAGAAGTCACTGATATATAAAGGGAATACAGGCAACACTATTTGTTGGAGGTCTGTATGTGAAGTTGGATCAAAGAAATAAAGGTGTTTCGTGCAGAAGCAGAACTCTTGTCTCCTTTACTCTCAGCAACCCAGAAAGTTACACGAGGGATCGTAAATTCCCACCAACGTGAAATTCCATCCCATGCATGGGCGAGGGAGAGATCACAGTCCGCACACAACTCTTTCCCAGCTGTCCATTATTTGATGCACATTTATCCCCTTGTCTTAATTTTCTTTCAAAGTTCTTGCAGCAGGTCCTACGTTACAATAAATTGTTTCTTCGCCCTTTCATTGCAGGTATTACTTACAACAAACACTGAATGATACAGTAGGGAAGAAGATTGTCATGGATTTCCTGGGTTTTAACTGGAACTGGATTAACAAGCAACAGACTAAGCGAAACTGGGGACAGCTCACATCCAATCTGCTGCTGGTAGGGATGGAAGGTCAGTAGTCACTCTTTTTCTAGGGTCCTTCATCCTCGTATTCTTAACCTATCACTTTTCAGATTTCTAAAAGTAAATCTTCAAGCTGATTCATTGACATTTCAGCTGTCCCGATGGAGGTCTTACCAATAATTAAATAATTTAACAATTTAGAAGGAGTGGGAATGTTAATATTTCTCTATTTGCATATTCTTGAAAAAAATACACATACTGTCAAAGCTTTTTGCCTTGCACTCATCAGGACAGACCCAAGAATGCCAAATTCCAAAGGGAGCAGCAGGTTATACTTGCCATTCAGTGAGGTGGAGTTCCCACAATAGATAATGGAGGCAAAAAATATATTTGAGAGTCCAAGATCATAGAATCGTAGATATTTGAGGGAGGTTTTGATCACGATCAAGAAGCAGAAACTGTTTCCACCGGTCAGTGAGTCAGTAACCAGAAGTAAGGTCGTCAAGAACAATCAAGGTGGGAGATTAGAATTTGTCGAGGACTTTTAGGACATTGGTTCCCCTATAAGAAGGTGATGGAATCCATGTTGACTTTTTACTGGCAAGTGGATAAATATTTGGAAGAAAAATTCAAAAGGTTTTTGAGTGAGGGCAAGCGATTAGGTGGCTGGCTCTTTCGGAGAACTGGTGATGGGCTGAATAGTGGTCACCTGTGCTGGAATATTCTAGAATCCTATATGACAACAAGAGTAGAAGACATGCACGAGGAACTCTGGAGCAAACTATACAATCATCTGGTCAATACTGTTATTCCTGGTCACCCAAGCCACAAAGGAACCATTCGAACGCTGTGCAGGAAGGTCTGCAGTTACTTTGTAGCTGTATATGTAAGATTATAAATTATATAGGAAAGATTATCCAGCATATTACTTCAAACTAAATTGTGTGGCTATAATAAGGGGATGCAGGGTTAAGCAGGTAGATGTACAATAATGTTAGGAAGGTCTTTGTACATTGTGGTCAACCCATGGAATGGCCATCTAAGCGGAGCAGTGGAGATGAAAACTCTCAGACTATTTAAGAATCAATTGGATGCTGCAAGGGGCAACTAGGCAGGGAGGATCTTTCTGGATCGATCAGTTGAAATGGGGTTGACCTTCAAATGGCCTTTGCTTACCTGTATCTCCTGATCTTTGAAGAGAAGATTTACCTCACCTGAAGGAGCTATGACAATCCAAACAAAAGTCCATTGCTGATTGGTCTGCTCCTGATGATTCACTTGATTAAAACTAAAAAAAAACATTTATTCAGGGACTAACCAGCATTTATTGCCCATCCCTAATTGCCCTTGAGAAGGTGGTGACGAGCTGCCTTCTTGAGCCGCTGCAGTCCATGTGAGGTGTACTTTCTGGTGAAATGGTTGCAATTTCTAATATCGATTTAAATTGCTACTGCATTGCATTCTTTGCCTTTTTCTAGGAAATGTCACACCGGCACACTATGATGAACAGCAGAACTTCTTTGCACAAATTAAGGGTTACAAACGCTGTATTCTCTTCCCACCTGATCAGTTTGATTGTCTATATCCATACCCAGTTCATCACCCGTGTGACAGACAGAGCCAGGTAAGGCATCCTTTAATCAATAATCCGACTTCCAATAATCGCCTGAAAGTGGCATTCATTTTCCAAAGTAAGCTGTTCTCATCTGAATACTGCTCCTCAGGGACGCATTAATAATAATCTTTATTATTGTCACAAGTAGGCTTACATTAACATTGCAATAAAGGGGCAGCGCAGTGGCACAATGGTTAGCACTGCTGCCTCATGGCGCCGAGGCCCCGGATTCGATCCCGGCTCTGGGTCACTGTCCGTGTGGAGTTTGCACATTTTCCCCTTGCCCCCACAACCCAAAGATGTACAGGGTAGATGGATTGGCCACGCTAAATTGCCCCTTAATTGGAAAAAAATTAATTGGGTACTCTAAATTTTTTTTAAAATTACAATGAAGTTACAGTGAAAAGCCCCTAGTCGCCACATTCCGGCGCTTGTTCTGGTACACTGAGGAAGAATTCAGAATGTCCAAATTCCCAACAATCATGTCTTTCGGGACTTGTGGGAGGAAACCGGATGAAACCCACGCAGACACTGGAAGAACGTGCAGACTCCGCACAGACAAGTGATCCAAGCTGGGAATTGAACCTGGGACCCTGGTTCTGTGAAGCAACAGTGCTAACCACTGTGCATTCTGAAGCACGGCGGCAGCATATCCACAAATGCTGAGGACACCCCAGTTCCAATTCCTCACCATCTCTCTCGACCCCTCAACAACCTCTAAATTTGGCCAGCACGGTGGCGCAGTGGGTTAGCCCTGCTGCCTCACGGCGCCGAGGTCCCAGGTTCGATCCCGGCTCTGGGTCGCTGTCCGTGTGGAGTTTGCACATTCTCCCCGTGTTTGTGTGGGTCTCGCCCCCACAACCCAAAGATGTGCAGGGTAGGTGGATTGGCCACGTTGAATGGCCCCTTAGTTGGAAAAAAAGAATTGGGTACTCTAAATTTATATTAAAAAGAACAACCTCTAAATTGTTTGGCCGTTTCACCAAAGTCCAGTCCTGGAAAGGCGCAGAAATTCTCTCCTACATATTCGGTAGGCCAAAGGAATTGTTTTCAGATCCCGCCATGTTGCCTACCATCTATGCCATCCGTCTCTCAGGAGACTGCCTGAGACTGAACTTGTCTGTTCACAAGCTTGGCGCCCATATTTGACCCAAAGGTGTTGCTCTGACCACATAGCTGTGCCATCGCGAAGATCTCCTATTTCCACCTCCATCACGTCGCCCACCTCCACCCCACCAGCTCCCTCATGCATGGGTTACCTCTTAACCTGATTATTCCAACATTTTATTAACAGAGGGCTTGGGTTTAAGAGCCGTGGGGTTATGCTGCAACTGTACATGACCCTGGTGAGACCACATTTGGAGTATTGTGTGCAGTTCTGGTCACCTTACTATAGGAAGGATGTGAAGCATTGGAAAGGGTGCAAAGGAGATTTACCAGGATGCTGCCTGGTTTGGAGGGTAGGTCTTACGAGGAAAGGTTGAGGGAGCTAGGGCTTTTCTCTTTGGAGCGGAGGAGGACGAGAGGCGACTTAATAGAGGTTTATAAAATGATGAGGGGGATAGATAGAGTGGACGTTCAGAGACTATTTCCTCGGGTGGATGTAGCTGTTACAAGGGGGCATAACTATAAGGTTCAGGGTGGGAGATCTAGGAGGGATGTCCGAGGTAGGTTCTTTGCTCAGAGAGTGGTGAGGGTGTGGAATGGACTGCCTGCTGTGATAGTGGAGTCGGACACTTTCGGAACTTTCAAGCGATTATTGGATAGGCACATGGAGCAGACCAGAATGACAGGGAGTGGGATAGCTTGATCTTGGTTTCGGACAAGGCTCGGCACAACATCGAGGGCCGAAGGGCCTGGTCTGTGCTGACCTGGTCTATGTTCTCTGGTCCAGCCTCCCATGTTCTACCCTTTGTAAGCTTGAGGTCATCCAAAATTCTGTTGCTGAGCACAATGTCACTCCCAGTCTCACTGCCCTACATTGGCTTCTGGTTAAGTAAAAGTTCAGTTTAATATTCTCGCTGTTGTTTACTACAAATCCTTCCGTGGCCTCACCCCTCTCCTCTCTATCTCTGTTAACTCCCACACCCCTCTGAGATATCTGCACTCCTCCAATGCTGGACTGTTGAGCATCTCCCGTTTTAATCGCTCCACCATTAGTGCCCGTCCTGAGCCCCAGTCTCTAAAATTCCCTCCCTAAATCTTTCGGCCTCTCTAACTTTCCTCCGTTAAGGTAATCCTTGAAATCTGCCTCTTTGGTCATGCCTTTAGTCAAATGTCCTAATACCTTCCTATGACTCAGTGTCACATTTTGTTTGCTAACAGGCCTGTGAAAACCCCTTGGGGCATTTTGTCATGTTGAAGGCACGATTAAGTTGTTGGGAAAAGGACACCTTGAACTCCTTGCACT
Organism: Scyliorhinus torazame; assembly: GCF_047496885.1. NCBI lineage: Eukaryota > Metazoa > Chordata > Chondrichthyes > Carcharhiniformes > Scyliorhinidae > Scyliorhinus > Scyliorhinus torazame. The sequence continues at coordinate 31,389,819 of NC_092734.1, forward strand.
TGGTCATAGATCACCTCATGTATTTTCCTCTATTTCTTTCTTTTTCTGAAGATTTTCAAACTGGTTTCCTTGGTTCCACTGTGAATGCAGATAACCTGCCCTCAGGCCGTGGTCAGTACTGACCCCTCAGGCCGTGGTCAGTACTGATCTAATCTGATGTGACCTGTTTGTTCGTGAAGGCAGCCATCCGTTCTGAGCTTTCCGACATCAGCAGTGACGCGATGGGAGTTCAGCAACATCACACCATTCTGTGGGACTAACTCTTCCGAAAAAGGTCAAAGTCACCTTTACTTCAGAGTTCAGGGGGCCTTGACCCATTCCTCAATCAGCAGAAACATAGGACAATAACCCGCCCTTTTCAGTGCTGATTTGAAGAGCTCAGCTTAAGGATGGGAACGATAGGGGAATATAATGTTGCTAACTTTTGGTTGACTCTTAAATGTTGCCCGTTGTATCTTTACTTAATTTGCTCTGTTTCTATAACCTTTGCTCTAGAGTCACCAGGTATCTTTATGATACCGCCACGAGGTTCAAGTTCAAGTACTGATCAATAACTCGACACACCAATTAGTAAGATTCAAATCAAAACACATTTATTATACACAGTAAATCACTACTCATGCATAAAACTCTACTTACTAGGCTATCTCTATCACTAAAAGGCCTATACTTAGCTTGGAACTGGCCCACCAGGTCAGGGGAACAAATGGCCTTTTGTTCGATTCTGAGTCTGCAGGATTCGAAGCTGGTATAGACTGGTAGCTAGGAGGGCCTATCTCGAAGCGTGCGTTGACTGGAGACTTACTTGGTTGATGCGGCAGCTAGGCAGTTCACTGTCAAGGGTTGTTTCGAGCTGCTGAGTGACCCTGCCAAGAAGGACGAATTGAACTTGGGGACTCTACTTTATCGTCCCCAGGGGCTTCACGCCGTTCGGGGTGGACGGCGTATCTGGTTCCAAGTGATTGGACTACGTTCCGATCACTTGGATCGATTTCTCCAATACTGGAGTTGTTCCCTGATCGCTGGGCGGTCCCCGAGTGTCCGTTGGCCTTCCTTTGTCTTGGCTCCTGCTGGCGCCGAGGAGTCTGGCTTGGCCTTATTCACCTTACATGTTTCAATTGTACCCGGGGATCGCTCATTAGTATGCAGATGGCTGTGAGTTTCAGTGCTGTCTGGGCTTTTGCAAGTTCTAATACACAGGATTTTTGTACTTGCTAGTTTTTGCCTGTGTTGACTGAATTTCCCTGTAGTCTTTGCGGATCTCCATTTTAAGTTGGGAAGTGGCCAACCCAGGTGGCTACAATAAATACCACAGTGATACCGTCCTGAGGCCAGGTTTGAGGTTTACTATAGCCCAACTCTTCCTCACAATTCCCGTATTCTAGAAGATTGGGTGAGCAGTCAACTATTGATGCAGGAAGGACTGGCTGCCTGCACACTTATCAGAAAGCTATAATATGTGGAAAACGCTGACAATGATCCTTACAGTGGAGGAAGAGGCCATTCGGCCCATCGGGTCTGTACCGACCCTCGGAAAGAGTACTCTATCCAGGCCCAACCCCCTACTCTATCCCCATAACCCCACCTCACCTTCACATCTTTGGACACTAAGGGGTAATTTGGCATGGCCGATTCACCTAACCGGCACATCTTTAGACTGTGGGAGGAAACCCATAGTCTCGGGTTGTCTTTTGTACGCGCGTTTATTTTTTTATATTCGGGTTCTGGGGCAGCAGGAGGAAATGGAAGCCGAAAGGGTAAATGTCAAATTGGAAGTGAGAAAGCTTAAGAAACAAGAGTGACATAAAAGCAGAGAAATAGAGCGAGAAACGAGAGAAGAGAAGGAGTTTTGGGAAGTTGCAAAAACCCGTTCACGTAAAAACGTTTCCTGAACAAAGCGGCACTGGGGGGGAAAAAAGAAAAGTGTTTGGTTTGGGCGAGACCAACCGAAGGAGGGAGTGGACCTTGAACGTTTGCTTGCCTAAATTTCTGACGAGGTAGGTAACTCCATCGGTGAAGGCCTCTTTGGGAGAAAGCGATTGATTTTAACCTTGGTTTTTGAAACGGTTTTTCTCTTCTATCATCCATCCAGGTGGATTTTGAAAACCCAGATTATGAAAGATTTCCCAACTTCAGGAACGTTGTAGGATATGAAACAGTGGTTGGGCCTGGAGATGTTTTGTACATCCCTATGTACTGGTAGGTAAAACACCAAACTTTTTTTAAAAATATATATTTTATTCAAAATTTTGTGGCCAAACATAACAGTACATAGCTTTTCTTTTGAACAACAACAAAGCAATATAAATAACCGTGGCCAATTTTAAACAAATAAATAAATAATATATAAACAAAAACAAAACTGAGTGGCAACTGCCTTGTCAAAAATAGTTACTCTCCAAAGATACAATCCAACAGTCCAATATACATTACCTATAACAAGTGTCTATACATATACAATGACATCCCTGAGAGACCGTACGGTTCCTCTCTCTCTTCCCCCTCCCCCCTGGGTTGCTGCTGTTGTCTTCTTCTTTTCCATTCCCTCTATCTTTCTGTGAGGTAGTCGACGAACGGTTGCCACCGCCTGGTGAACCCTTGAGCCGAACCCCTTAATACGAACTTGATCCGTTCTAACTTTATAAACCTTGCCATGTCGTTTATCCAGGTCTCCACACCCGGGGGTTTGGCTTCCTTCCACATTAACAATATCCTGCGCCGGGCTACTGGGGACGCAAAGGCCAAAACATCAGCCTCTCTCGCCTCCTGCACTCCCGGCTCTTCTGCAACCCCGAATATAGCCAACCCCCAGCTTGGTTCGACCCGGACCCCCACCACCTTCGAAAGCACCTTTGCCACCCCCACCCAGAACCCCTGTAGTGCCGGGCATGACCAGAACATGTGGGTGTGATTCGCTGGGCTTCTCGAGCATCTCCCACACCTATCCTCTACCCAAAAAAATTTACTGAGCCGTGCTCCAGTCATATGCGCCCTGTGTAGAACCTTGAATTGTATCAGGCTTAGCCTGGCACACGAGGACGATGAGTATACCCTACGTAGGGCGTCAGCCCACAGCCCCTCCTCAATCTCCTCCCCCAGCTCTTCTTCCCATTTCCCTTCCAGCTCATCTACCATGATCTCCCCCTCGTCCCTCATTTCCCTATATATGTCCAACACCTTACCATCCCCCACCCATGTCTCTGAGATCACTCTATCCTGCGTCAGGAGCTGCGGGAATTCCCTCACCTGTTGCCTCGCGAAAGCCCTCAGTTGCATTTACCGAAATGCATTCCCTTGGGGCAGCCCATATTTTTCCGTCAGCGCACCCAGACTCGCAAACGTCCCATCCACGAACAGATCTCTCAATTGTACTACCCCAGCTCTTTGCCATGCTCCAAATCCCCCATCCATTCTCCCCGGAACAAACCTATGGTTATTTCTTATCGGGGACCGCACCGAGGCTCCCGTCTTTCCCCTATGCCGTCTCCACTCCCCCAAATTTTCAATGTAGCCACCACCACCGGGCTTTTGGTGTATTTCTTCGGTGAGAACGGCAACGGTGCCGTCACCATTGCTTGTAGGCTAGTCGCCCTCTCCAATCTCTTCCACGCCGCTCCCTCCCCTTCTCCCATCCACTTACACACCATTGAAACATTAGCGGCCCAGTAATAGTCGTTTAGGCTCGGTAGTGCCAACCCCCCCCCTGTCCCTACTACGCTGCAAAAATCCCCTCCTCACTCTCGGGGTCTTCCCGGCCCACACAAAACTCATAATACTCTTCTCGATTCTCTTGAAAAAAGCCTTTGTGACCACCACCGGGAGGCACTGAAACACAAAAAGGAATCTTCGGGAGAACCACCATTTTAACCGCCTGCACCCTACCTGCCAGTGACAGGGACACAATGTCCCATCTCTTAAAGTCCTCCTCCATCTGTTCCACCAACCGCGTTAAATTAAGCCTGTGTAATGTACCCCAATTCTTGGCTATCTGGATCCCCAAGTACCGGAAGTCCCTTGTTACCTTCCTCAACGGTAAATCCTCTATTTCCCTGCTCTGCTACCCTGGATGCACCACGAACAACTCACTTTTCCCCATGTTCAATTTATACCCTGAAAAATCCCCAAACTCCCCAAGTATCCGCATTATCTCTGGCATCACCTCCACCGGGTCCGCCACATAGAACAACAAATCATCCGCATACAGAGATACCCGGTGTTCTTCTCCTCCCCTGAGTACTCCCCTCCACTTCCTGGAACCCCTCAATGCTATGGCCAGGGGCTCAATCGCCAATGCAAACAATAACAGGGACAGAGGACATCCCTGCCTCGTCCCTCTATGGAGCCGAAAATAATCAGACCCCCGTCCATTCGTGACCACGCTCGCCATCGGGGCCCTATACAGCAACTGTACCCATCTGATATACCCATCTCCAAAGCCAAATCTCCTCAGCACCTCCCACAAATAATCCCACTCCACTCTCTCAAATGCTTTCTCGGCATCCATCGCCACCACTATCTCCGCTTCCCCCTCTGGTGGGGGCATCATCATTACCCTTAGCAGCCTCTGTATATTTGTGTTCAGCTGTCTCCCCTTCACAAACCCAGTTTGGTCCTCATGAACCACCCCCGGGACACAATCCTCTATCCTCGTTGCCATTACCTTAGCCAGAATCTTAGCATCCACATTCAGGAGGGAAATGGGCCTATAGGACCCGCATTGCAGCGGGTCTTTTTCCTTCTTTAGGAGGAGCGATATCGTTGCCTCTGACATAGTCAGGGGCAGCTGCCCCCTTTCCCTAGCCTCATTAAAGGTTCTCATCAGTAGCGGGGCCAGCAAGTCCACATATTTCCTGTAGAATTTCACTGGGAATCCGTCTGGTCCCGGGGCATTCCCCGCCTGCATGCTTCCAATTCCTTTCACTACTTCCTCCGTCTCAATCTGTGCTCCCAGTCCCGCCCTCTCCTGCTCCTCCACCTTAGGAAATTCCAGCTGATCCAGAAAGCACATCATTCTCTCCTTCCCTTCCGGGGGCTGAGCTTCATATAATCTTTCATAAAATGCCTTGAACACTCCATTCACTCTCTCCGCTCCCCGCTCCATCTCTCCCTCCTCATCTCTCACCCTCCCCCTATCTCCCTCGCTGCTCTCCTTTTCCTCAGTTGGTGGGCCAGCAACCTGCTCGCCTTCTCCCCATATTCGTACTGTACCCCCTGTGCCTTCCTCTATTGTGCCTCTGCATTACCCGTAGTCAACAAGTCAAATTCTACATGTAGCCTTTGCCTTTCCCTGTACAGTCCCTCCTCCGGTGCCTCCGCATATTGTCTGTCCACCCTCAAAAGTTCTTTCAACAACCGCTCCCTTTCCCTACCCTCCTGCTTTCCTTTATGTGCCCTGATAGATATCAGCTCCCCTCTAACCACAGCCTTCAACGCCTCCCAGACCACTCCCACCTGAACCTCCCCATTGTCATTGAGTTCCAAGTACCTTTCAATACACCCCCTCACCCTTAAACACACCCCCTCATCTGCCAATAATCCCATGTCCATTCTCCAGGGTGGGTGCTGTTCTTTTTCCTCCCCTATCTCCAGGTCCACCCAATGTGGAGCGTGGTCCGGAATAGCTATAGCCGTGTACTCCGTCCCCGTCACCTTCGGGATCAGTGCCCTTCCCAAAACAAAAAAGTCTATCCGTGAATAGACTTTGTGGACATAGGAGAAAAATGAAAACTCCTTACTCCTAGGTCTACTAAATCTCCAGGGGTCTACTCCTCCCATCTGCTCCATAAAGTCCTTGAGCACCCTAGCTGCAGCCGGCCTCCTCCCGGTCCTGGACCTCGATCTGTCCAGCCCTGGGTCCAGCACCGTATTAAAATCTCCACCCATTACCAACTTTCCCGCCTCTCGGTCCGGGATGCGTCCCAACATACGCCTCATAAAATTGGCATCATCCCAGTTCGGGGCATATACGTTCACTAAAACCACCGCCTCCCCTTGCAATCTGCCACTCACCATCACGTATCTGCCCCCACTATCCGCCACTATGGTCTTTGCCTCAAACATTGCCCGCTTCCCCACTAGTATGGCCACCCCCCTGTTTTTTGCGTCTAGCCCCGAATGAAACACCTGCCCTACCCAACCTTTGCGAAGTCTGACCTGGTCTATCAGTTTCAGATGCGTCTCCTGCAGCATAACCACATCTGCCTTCAGTTTTTTTAGGTGTGCGAGTACCCGTGCCCTCTTAATCGGCCCGTTCAGCCCTCTCACGTTCCACGTGATCAGCCGGGTTGGGGGGCTCTTTACCCCCCCCCCCCTTGTCGACTAGCCATCTCCTTTTTCAATCCAGCTCCTCTCCCGGTTCCCACGTAGCCGTATCTCCCCACAACGGCGCCCTCCCGCCCCGACCACCCCACCCCATACCAGCTCCCCCTTCTCCCCAGCAGCAGCAACCCAGTTAACCCCCCCCCCCGGCTAGATCCCTTTCTAGCGTAATTGCACCCCCCATGTTGCTCCCAGAAGTCAGCAAACTCTGGCCGACCTCGGCTTCCCCCCGTGACCTCGGCCCCCACTGTGCGAGGCCCCCTCCTTCCTGCTTCCCTGTTCCTGCCATGATTACCATAGCGCGGGAACAAAGCCCGCGCTTCCCATTTGGCCCCGCCCCCAATGGCCGGCGCCCCCAGCTCCCCATCCTCCCTCCCCCCCCCTCCCCCACGATAAAACACCAAACTTAACAGCACTTGTTACAAACTATCGCAGCACATTTTGGTTCAAAAATGCATGTTGGTCACTCTCCCAGCAGCAAATGAAAGAGATTCAGTGTGGGGAAGCAGATTAAATTACTGGGAACAAAAGCGAAACACAATGAGGATGTATTTTCATGTATCATGTACAAAGGGGTGGCATTCTCTGATGTAACATGTAATATACCAATTGCACTGGGATAGCTGTGTTTGATATGGAAGAGTTTACATTTTCCCCATTTACCTATAGTGTGGGTAGGCGTGGTTGGAGAAACCCATGCGGAGCATTAGAATAATGCACTTTTCATTCTATATCTGAACACGGACAGCATTTCATGCTCATGATGCTTGTACAGTAAGTGGGACAAGATTGTCAGAGCAATAGGACAATTTACTCTTCACTGACTGTCAGCGGTAGCTTTATCAAAAGTGGAGGCGTGAAAAGAACTTTATTCTGGAGCAAGATTATCTGCAGTAAATCTGGTTTTGAGAAAACTGCGCGGATTGCGAAGGGCATGTTACAGCTCATTATCTGAAGCAATCCTGGTCTGCATATTCAGGGTGAGAAATAGAGGAACGGGAGTGGGACGATCACTTGATTGAACCCACTTCCGCATTTTGTTTCAGTTGCTTCACAAAACACACCATTTGAAAGAATCCAAGAGACCAACATTATTGCAGCACACAAGGAGACCAATTGGTTTACCCTTGTTGCAGAGTACAGCTATTCGGCTTTAGTGTACTTTACTCTCCCATTCACGAGAAACCAGGTGAAGACTATAGGAGTTATAAAAGAGGCCTGAATTGCGAGGTATAGCACGGGCTATTCCAAGCCGGCATGCCAGAAAAACCTATTCATGGATTGTACAGGCAAATATATTTCAGATTCAGTTCCAAGAAATTAACATATACCAATCATTTGTTACTAGTTATCTGTGTCTAATTCTGACTCTCGATTAGGTTTACATCATGCATAGTATACGAGAACAATTAACCAATTACAACAAGTGCACGTGTACTTAATTATAATATCCCACCAGTACAAAGACATGTACATGCTGTCTCTTAATATTTATCACCGGTTCCTCATTATCAGCACTGTGGGTATCAATCACCTGCTTGTGTGACTCCTTTAATTTATAATGCCCATTTCCCAAAGTAAAAGTGTTACGGCAATAAACAGTTTGTTTGTGTTTATGCCTCCCTTTCGGTCTCCTGCCAGACAACCTGGCACCAGAGCAAATGGTGAACATTCACACATTGTCCATTGCCATCCTTGATAATGACCAGCCGTTGCTTGTCCTTCCTGGGGCCCCATCACCAGCTAGATGTGTCCTTGGTGGTTTCCTGCAGCTGATACTTCAGTACAGATCAATACAGAAGAATTTTAACCCCGTCAGCACTTGGTGGATAACTAGAGTTTCAAAACTAATTCTGATTTAGGGTGCGATTCTCTCAAAAGAGAACAAACTCCCATAGCGGGCACGTTTAGCCACGTGATTCCCGGTGCTCGCTCGCCGTGGGACGCGCGGCTTGGTGGCACATAGCCCCGTTTTGTACAGTGAGGAGCTCCATTCGCCATAACTCCCCAGTGTAGCGAGCGGTCGGGATGCCATTTTTAAATAGGGGCTGGTTTAGCACAGGGCTAAATAGCTGGCTTTTAAAGCAGACCCAGGCAGACCAGCAGCGCGGGTTCAATTCCCGTACCAGCCTCCCCGAACAGGCGCCGGAATGTGGCGACTAGGGGCTTTTCACAGTAACTTCATTTGAAGCCGACTTGTGACAATAAGCGATTTTCATTTTGTTTCATTTTCATTTCAAATAGTGTCCCAATCTCCGAGGCCCCCGAAGTGACCAGCTCTGTTTTAAACTCGGCTTTCCAACGACTGCATCCGTTCAGCTATTTTAATTGCCCCGCTGCTTCCGGGATGTTTCACTAGAATTGCAGTAATGCACCTGAAATTTTCTTTCCACGACTTTGAGCTTTTTTTTCATTTAATAATTTTTATTAACGTTTTCACAAAATATCAACAACAAAATGTAAAAGGAACCCAATAGAATTTAATACCAAACAAAACAAAACAACCCCGTGCCCCCCTCCCTGCTATGCATAAATAATAAATTAACACCCGCCGAAACACATAGCAAACATAGCAAATATATACACCCCCTCAGATCCCCCAGGGTAAATAAACAAAAATAAAATCGAACCCCCCCCCCCCGGGCTGCTGCTGCTGCTGACCATTGTCTACCGTTCTGCCAAGAAGTCTAAGAACGGTTGCCACCGCCTGAAAAATCCTTGAACCGATCCCCTTAAGGCAAATTTCACCCTCTCCAATTTAATAAACCCCGCCATATCATTGATCCAGGATTCCACGCTTGGGGGCCTCGCATCTTTCCACTGGAGAAGAATCCTTCGCCGGGCTACCAGGGACGCAAAGGCCAGAATACCGGCCTCTTTCGCCTCCTGCACTCCCGGCTCCTCTGCAACCCCAAATATTGCGAGCCCCCAGCCCGGTTTGACCCTGGATCCTACCACCCTCGACACCCTCCTCGCTACACCTTTCCAAAATTCCTCCAACGCTTGGCATGCCCAGAACATATGGGTGTGATTTGCTGGGCTCCCTGAGCACCTAACACACCTGCCCCCAAATAACCGGCTCATCCTTGGCCCGGTCATGTGTGCCCTGTGCAGAACCTTAAACTGGATGAGGCTGAGCCTTGCGCACGAAGAGGAATAGTTCACCCTCCCTAGGGCATCTGCCATCGTCCCCTCCTCGAACTCTTCCCCCAACTCCTCCTCCCACTTACCTTTCAACTCCACCACCGAGGCCTCCTCCTCCTGCATCACCTGGCATGTTGCCGAGATCGTCCCCTCTCCAACGCACAGCCCGTGAGCACCCTGTCCTGTACTGTGTGTGGCAGCAGCCGCGGGAATTCCACCACCTGCCGCCTGGCAAATGCCCTTACCTGTAGATACCTAAAGGTGTTTCCTGGGGGGAGCCCGTACTTCTCCAGCTCACCCAGGCTCGCGAACATCCCGTCCACAAACAGGTCCCCCAACCTTCTTATCCCTGCCCTGTGCCACCCCGAACTCCCTCCATCTATTCTCCCTGGGACAAACGGGTGGCTCCCCCGTATCGGGGTCCACACTGAGGCCCCCACTTCCCCCCCTGTGCCGCCTCCATTGCCCCCAGATTTTGAGGGTAGCCGCCACCACCGGGCTCGTGGTATACCTCATTGGAGGGAGCGGCAGCGGCGCCATTGCCAGCGCCTCCAGACTCGTACCCTCACAAGACGCCATCTCAAGCCTCTTCCATTCCGCCCCCTCCCCCTCCATCACCCACTTGCGCACCATCGCCGCATTGGCGGCCCAGTAGTACCCGCAGAGGTTGGGCAGCGCCAGCCCCGTCCAATCCCTACTCCGCTCCAGGAACACCCTTCTCACCCTCTAGGAGTCCCTCGCGCCCACACAAACCCTGTTATGCTCCTGTTGACCCGCCTAAAGAAGGCCTTTGGGATAAGAATGGGGAGGCACTGGAACAGGAACAAAAACCTTGGGAGCACCGTCATCTTGACTGACTGCACCCTACCCGCCAGGGACAGCGGCAACGCGTCCCACCTCTTGAACTCCTCCTCCATTTGCTCCACCAGCCTCATGAAATTAAGTCTATGCTGGCCCCCCAACTCCTGGCCACCTGGACCCCCAAATACCTGAAGCTCCTCTCCGCCCTTTTTAGTGGGAGCTCGCCAATCCCCCTCCTGGTCCCCTGGGTGAACCACAAACAACTCGCTCTTCCCCATGTTGAGCTTGTACCCTGAGAAATCCCCGAACTCCCTGAGGATCCTCATTACCTCCGGCATTCCCCCCACCGGTTCCGCCACATATAGCAGCAAGTCGACCGCATAGAGCAACACCCTATGCTCCTTCCCACCCCGCACCAACCCCCTCCAGTTCCTCGACTCCCTCAGTGCCATAGCCAGGGGTTCAATCGCCAGTGCAAAGAGCAGGGGGGACAGGGGACACCCCTGCCTCGTCCCTCAATGGAACCGAAAGTACTCAGACCTCCTCCTCCTCCTCCGGCATCTAAACCGGAGAGGCATAAATATCCTGGCCGCGAGGTTTGCTAGTGTCACACGGGAGGGTTTAAACTAGTATGGCAGGGGGGTGGGCACGGGAGCAATAGGTCAGAAGGTGAGAGCATTGAGGGAGAACTAGGGAATAGGGACAGTGTGGCTCTGAGGCAGAGCAGACGGGGAGAAGTTGCTGAACACAGCGGGTCTGGTGGCCTGAAGTGCATATGTTTTAATGCAAGGAGCATTACGGGTAAGGCAGATGAACTTAGAGCTTGGATTACTACTTGGAACTATGATGTTGTTGCCATTACAGAGACCTGGTTGAGGGAAGGGCAGGATTGGCAGCTAAACGTTCCAGGATTTAGATGTTTCAGGCGGGATAGAGGGGGATGTAAAAGGGGAGGTGGAGTTGCGCTACTTGTTCGGGAGAATATCACAGCTATACTGCGAGAGGACACCTCAGAGGGCAGTGAGGCTATATGGGTAGAGATCAGGAATAAGAAGGGTGCAGTCACAATGTTGGGGGTATACTACAGGCCTCCCAACAGCCAGCGGGAGATAGAGGAGCAGATAGGTAGACAGATTTTGGAAAAGAGTAAAAACAACAGGGTTGTGGTGATGGGAGACTTCAACTTCCCCAATATTGACTGGGACTCACTTAGTGCCAGGGGCTTAGACGGGGTGGAGTTTGTAAGGAGCATCCAGGAGGGCTTCTTAAAACAATATGTAAACAGTCCAACTAGGGAAGGGGCGGTACTGGACCTGGTATTGGGGAATGAGCCCGGCCAGGTGGTAGATGTTTCAGTAGGGGAGCATTTCGGTAACAGTGACCACAATTCAGTAAGTTTTAAAGTACTGGTGGACAAGGATAAGAGTGGTCCGAGGATGAATGTGCTAAATTGGGGGAAGGCTAATTATAACAATATTAGGCGGGAACTGAAGAACATAGATTGGGGGCGGATGTTTGAGGGCAAATCAACATCTGACATGTGGGAGGCTTTCAAGTGTCAGTTGAAAGGAATACAGGACCGGCATGTTCCTGTGAGGAAGAAAGATAAATACGGCAATTTTCGGGAACCTTGGATGACGAGTGATATTGTAGGCCTCGTCAAAAAGAAAAAGGAGGCATTTGTCAGGGCTAAAAGGTTGGGAACAGACGAAGCCTGTGTGGCATATAAGGAAAGTAGGAAGGAACTTAAGCAAGGAGTCAGGAGGGCTAGAAGGGGTCACGAAAAGTCATTAGCAAATAGGGTTAAGGAAAATCCCAAGGCTTTTTACACGTACATAAAAAGCAAGAGGGTAGCCAGGGAAAGGGTTGGCCCACTGAAGGATAGGCAAGGGAGTCTATGTGTGGAGCCAGAGGAAATGGGCGAGGTACTAAATGAATACTTTGCATCAGTATTCACCAAAGAGAAGGAATTGGTAGATGTTGAGTCTGGAGAAGGGGGTGTAGATAGCCTGGGTCACATTGTGATCCAAAAAGACGAGGTGTTGGGTGTCTTAAAAAATATTAAGGTAGATAAGTCCCCAGGGCCTGATGGGATCTACCCCAGAATACTGAAGGAGGCTGGAGAGGAAATTGCTGAGGCCTTGACAGAAATCTTTGGATCCTCGCTGTCTTCAGGGGATGTCCCGGAGGACTGGAGAATAGCCAATGTTGTTCCTCTGTTTAAGATGGGTAGCAAGGATAATCCCGGGAACTACAGGCCGGTGAGCCTTACGTCAGTGGTAGGGAAATTACTGGAGAGAATTCTTAGAGACAGGATCTACTCCCATTTGGAAGCAAATGGACGTATTAGTGAGAGGCAGCACGGTTTTGTGAAGGGGAGGTCGTGTCTCACTAACTTGATAGAGTTTTTCGAGGAGGTCACTAAGATGATTGATGCAGGTAGGGCAGTAGATGTTGTCTATATGGACTTCAGTAAGGCCTTTGACAAGGTCCCTCATGGTAGACTAGCACAAAAGGTGAAGTCACACGGGATCAGGGGTGAACTGGCAAGGTGGATACAGAACTGGCTAGGCCATAGAAGGCAGAGGGTAGCAATGGAAGGATACTTTTCTAATTGGAGGGCTGTGACCAGTGGTGTTCCACAGGGATCAGTGCTGGGACCTTTGCTCTTTGTAGTATATATAAATGATTTGGAGGAAAATGTAACTGGTCTGATTAGTAAGTTTGCAGACGACACAAAGGTTGGTGGAATTGCGGATAGCGATGAGGACTGTCGGAGGATACAGCAGGATTTAGATTGTCTGGAGACTTGGGCGGAGAGATGGCAGATGGAGTTTAATCCGGACAAATGTGAGGTAATGCATTTTGGAAGGTCTAATGCAGGTAGGGAATATACAGTGAATGGTAGAACCCTCAAGAGTATTGAAAGTCAAAGAGATCTAGGAGTACAGGTCCACAGGTCATTGAAAGGGGCAACACAGGTGGAGAAGGTAGTCAAGAAGGCATACGGCATGCTTGCCTTCATTGGCCGGGGCATTGAGTATAAGAATTGGCAAGTCATGTTGCAGCCGTATAGAACCTTAGTTAGGCCACACTTGGAGTATAGTGTTCAATTCTGGTTGCCACACTACCAGAAGGATGTGGAGGCTTTAGAGAGGGTGCAGAAGAGATTTACCAGAATGTTGCCTGGTATGGAGGGCATAAGCTATGAGGAGCGGTTGAATAAACTCGGTTTGTTCTGACTGGAACGAAGGAGGTTGAGGGGCGACCTGATAGAGGTATACAAAATTATGAGGGGCATAGACAGAGTGGATAGTCAGAGGCTTTTCCCCAGGGTAGAGGGGTCAATTACTAGGGGGCATAGGTTTAAGGTGAGAGGGGCAAGGTTTAGAGTAGATGTACGAGGCAAGTTTTTTACGCAGAGGGTAGTGGGTACCTGGAACTCGCTACCTTAGGAGGTAGTGGAAGCAGGGACGATAGGGACATTTAAGGGGCATCTTGACAAATATATGAATAGGATGGGAATAGAAGGATACGGACCCAGGGAGTGTAGAAGATTGTAGTTTAGTCGGGCAGTATGGTCGGCACGGGCTTGGAGGGCCGAAGGGCCTGTTCCTGTGCTGTACATTTCTTTGTTCTTTGTTGTTCTTTGTTCGTGGCCACACTCGCCATCGGGACCTCATACAACTGCCTAACCTAATTCTCGTGGCTAAGACCTTCGCCAGCACCTTGGCATCTACATTTAACAACAAAATCGGCCTGTAAGACCCACACTGCAGGGGGTCCTTGTCCCGCTTCAGGGTCAAGGAGATCAGTGCCCGGGACATCGTCGGGGGCAAGGCCCCCCCCCCCCCCCCCCCCCCCCCCCCCCCCCCCCCCCCCCCCCCCCCCCCCCCCACCCCCTCCCTTGCCTCATTGAAGGTCCAAACCAGCAACAGGTCCACATATCTCTTGTAAAATTCGACCGGGAAACCGTCCGGCCCCGGTGCCTTCCCCGCCTGCATGCTCCCTATTCCTTTGGCCAGCTCCTCCAGCCCTTCCCGTAACAGCCTCCCCGAACAGGCGCCGGAATGTGGCGACTAGGGGCTTTTCACAGTAACTTCATTTGAAGCCGACTTGTGACAATAAGCGATTTTCATTTCAAATCGGGGCCCCTAATGAAAATTAAAAAATGAAATGAAAATCACTTATTGTCACGAGTAGGCTTCAAATGAAGTTACTGTGTAAAGCCCCTAGTCGCCACATTCCGGCACCTGTTCGGGGAGGCTGGTACGGGAATTGAACCGTGCTGCTGGCCTGCCTTGGTCTGCTTTAAAAGCCAGCGCTTTAGCCCAGTGAGCCCAGTAACATTCATTGCCCTTCCCTAATTGCCCTCGAGAATTTGGGGTTGAGCTGCTTTCTTGAACTGCTGCAGTCCCTGTTGTGTCGGTACACCCACCATGATGTAGGCAGGGAATTCCAGGACTTTGACCCAGCGACAGTGAAGGAACGGCGATATATTTCCAAGTCAGGTCGATGAGTGGCTTAGAATAGAATCACTGCAATGCAGAAGGAGACCATTCAGCCTATCGAGTTTTCACCGACCCTCCGAAAGTACACTTTATGCAGGCCCATTCTCTCGCCCTATACCCGTAACCCATCCCTAACCTGCACATCCCTGGGCACTTCGGGACAATTTAGCACGGCCGATCCACCTAACCTGCACATCTTTGGACTGTGGGAGGAAAACGGAGGAAACCCACGCACACACAGGGAGAATGTGTAAACTCCACACAGTCACCCAAGGCCGGAATGGAGCCCGGGTCCCTGGCGCTGTGAGGCAGCAGTGCTAACCACTGTGCCACCGTGCCGGTTCGGAGGGGAGCTCCCAGGCGGTGGTGTTCCCATGCATCGGCAGCCCTTGTCCTTCTCGATGGTAATGGTTGTGGGTTTGAATGCTGCTGCCTAAACAGTCTTGATGAGTTCCTGCAGTGCATCTTGTAGACGGTACACACGGCTGCCACTGTGGTGGAGGCAGGGAAGCAATGCCAATCGAGTGGGGTTGCTTATTCCTGAATTGTGTTGAGCTTCTTGATTATTGTTGGAGCAGCACTCATCCAGGCAAGTGGAGGATATTCCATCACACTCCTGACTGCCTTGTCGATGGTGTGCAGGATTTGGGGAGTCGGGAGGTGAGTTACTCGCTGCAGGATCCCTAGCCTCCACCCAGCTCTTGGAGCCACAGTATTTACATAGCTAGTCCAGCTGAGTTTCTGATCAGTGGTAATTCCCAGGATATTGTCCATGTCTTAGAATCCCTACAGTGCAGAAAGAGGCCATGCAGCGCATCAAGTCTACACCGACCCTCTGAAAAAGCACCCTGCATAGGCCCCCACCCTATCCCAGTAACCCCAGCTTACCTTTTGGACACTAAGGGGCAATTGTGCATGGCCAATCCACCTAACCTGCACATCTTTGGCCTATGGCAGGAAACTGGAGCACCCGGAAGAAACCCACAGTCACCTAAGGCCGGAATTGAACCCGGGTCCCTGGTGCTGTGAGGCAGCCGTGCTAACCATGCCGCCCAGTGTTTTATTTGGACATGAACTGCTTGTTTTACACGTGCTTACCAAGAAAGTGAGGTGCAGTAAAGTCTAGGGATCTGTACCAGGCATTTATGGCAGGCACTACAAGAGGAAAGTGAATTGCTTCCCAGCATTAGCAACACCACGCCCCTCCGCCTCTGACCCCACCTCACGGCCGCTGTTAAGTTTGGTGAAGCTGCAATACTCCTGCATGTCAGTCAAGATAATGATTCCGACTTTGTCTGGAGTCCATCTGTGACCGTGTTACTACCTGGCATCTCGGCTTGCAGCAATAGAACGCACTGATTTTTCAAACACAAGTAGCAAGTAAATAGGTTTCACGCAACATTGGGTTAGGATGAACAGGAAGCTAATAATAATGGTTGTAGAATTTTAACAATATGTCCCTGCTGGTAGTCTCTGAAAATGTGTTCCACATCAGTGCCCCCATAGTAATAATTTAAATTAATTCCAGGTGGCATCATATTGAGTCATTGCTTAATGGAGGAATCACTATTACTGTCAACTTCTGGTACAAGGTAAGTGCAGCAAGAGACCAATTCGCATTGTTACGTTCAACTGTTTCCAGCAAGCCCTTGAATATGTTGTCACCTCCCAAATCCATGCCCATCTTTCCAGGATCTCCATGTTTCAGTCCCTTCAATCTGTCCAATACCGAAACATAATACTGCCACAATATCAAAGTCATAAATGTCGCCCAATGTGATTGTGAGGAAGGTTAACTTCCCTTCCTGGTTCTTCTCGTCTTTACTTTTTGGCATGGTTGACCGCAGCATCCGCCTCCTAAGCTGCCGTCCAGCTGGGTGGTACTGTTTTCACTTGCTTCCAGTGTGCTGAAGGTGCTATATAAATATAATCCGTTAGTGTTCAAAGAGAAACACCAGTAATAATTGGTAATTGGGATGGCACGGTAGCACAGTGGTTAGCACTGCTGCTTCACAGCGCCAGGGTCCCAACTTTGATCCCCGGCTTGGGCGACTGTCTGTGCGGAGTCTGCACGTTCTCCCCGTGTCTGCGTGGGTTTCCTCCGGGTGCTCCGGTTTCCTCCCACAAGTCCCGAAAGACGTGCTGTTGGGTGAATTGGACATTCTGAATTCTCCCGCCATGTACCCGAACAGGCGCCGGAGAGTGGCGACTAGAGGCTTTTCACAGTAACTTCATTGCAGTGTTAATGTAAGCCTATTTGTGACACGAATGGTTTTTCAGTTGTAGAAGAGCAGGGTGCAATTAACACCTCAGTTGGCCTCCAGTTGAAACCAGCAATTTTTTAGGTGCTGGTTGGTGTCAACCATTTGAAAATTCTGTTTGGACAAAGTGTTTTTTTTCATAACTTAATGTATAACTGAAATTGTTTCTTCCCAGAGTGGAATGGGTTAGATTATTCTCAAATGTGCCTGATAAATCCACACACATGCAGTGTTCCTGTAATATTTGGAAGTCAAAAGACTCCCAATGTTTCACAGACATGTCTTGAATAGATTTTCAAACGGCAGTGCGGTGGAGTTGCACAATTGCTGATAATGTTCCTGTTTATCTTAAGGGTGCACCAACTCCAAAGAGGATCGAGTACCCATTGAAATCCCATCAGAAGGTCGCAATTATGAGGAATATAGAAAAAATGCTGGGAGAGGCTCTCGGGGAACCACAGGAGGTAAAAGCCATTCCAAATCTCAGTTACTCCACGGATATTCTTCAATGCTGAATAGCAGCAGGCAACATTAAACACAGTTAGCGTAAGACGTGCGTCACAACCTAGCAGATCTACCTGGTGTGTAGTAACTGTGAGAAGTAGATAGTGGGGTTCTGTTTTTAACAGAAAGCAGCCACTCACTCACAGGATATATGAGTATCACCGACAAGACCAGAATTTGTTGCCCATATCCAATTTCCCTTGAGACTTGGTGACCCACCTGGTTGAATACACCTGAATGGCTTGCTCGGCCATTTCTGTTAAGTGTCAACCGCATTGCTCTGCGTCTGGAGTCACATGTAGGTCAGACCGGGTAAGGACGGCAGATTTCCTTCACGAGGTGGATTCTTCTTACAGTTCAGGGTCGCCACTGCAGATACTAGCTTTCATTCCAGATTTATTTTACTCACTTACCTGACATCTCCCAGCTAAAGTGGTGGGAATTGAAGTCACGTCTCCAGACCATTAGTCCTGTCCTTTGAATTACGAACAGCGACCCAATTTTTTTTTTTTAGCGCCTTTAATGGAGTAAAGCATGCCAAAGTGCTTCATGGGAGCACTGCAAAAGAAAATGAGACACATTAGAAGATATCAAATTAGAATTTTTTTTTTTTGAAAATAGTTTTATTCGATTTTTAACGTTTTAAGCATACAACCGAACAAAACCACAAAAAATGCACCGGCCCCAACACCCCCCCCCCCCCACCCAAAAGCTGACAGGAACCAACTCTATAAAATGTACCAGAAACAAACCCCATTTCTTTTTTTTTTTCTTTTTTTTAATAAATGTTTTATTGAAAATTTTTTCCCAAACAACAATTTTTCCCCTCTTACAAAGCAAAGGCAACAATAACAATACAGAAATTTTAAACAATACACAAGTAACAAAACCCCTTTATCTTTGACCTAAACTAAACCCCCCCCCCCCCCCTCCCCCTGGGTTGCTGCTGCTGGTCATCTGTCTTCCCTCTAACGTTCCCCTAGGTAGTCGAGAAATGGCTGCCACCGCCTGGTGAACCCTTGAGCCGATCCTCTCAGGGCAAACTTTATCTGCTCCAGTTTAATGAACCCCGCCATATCATTTACCCAGGCCTCCAGTCCGGGGGGTTTCGCCTCCTTCCACATGAGGAGGATCCTGCGCCGGGCTACTAGGGACGCAAAGGCCACAACGTCGGCCTCTTTCGCCTCCTGCACTCCCGGCTCTTCCGCAACTCCAAATAGAGCTAACCCCCAGCCTGGTTTGACCCGGGCCTTCACCACCCGCGAAATCACTCCCGTCACTCCCTTCCAATACCCTTCCAGTGCCGGGCATGCCCAAAACATATGTGCGTGGTTTGCCGGGCTCCCGCCACACCTCCCACATTTGTCCTCCACTCCAAAGAACCTGCTCAATCTTGCTCCCGTTATGTGTGCTCTATGTAGCACCTTAAATTGAATCAGGCTAAGCCTGGCGCATGAGGAAGAGGAATTTACCCTGCTTAGGGCATCAGCCCACATACCCTCCTCTATCTCCTCCCCTAGTTCTTCTTCCCACTTTCCTTTTAGTTCGCCCACCGACTCCTCCCCCTCTTCCCTCATCTCTCGGTAAATCTCTGACACCTTGCCCTCTCCGACCCACACCCCTGAAAGCACCCTGTCCTGTATCCCCTGTGTCGGGAGCAACGGAAATTCCCTCACCTGTTGTCTAGTAAATGCCCTCACCTGCATATATCTCAAGAAATTTCCCCGGGGCAACTTATACTTTTCCTCCAATGCTCCCAAGCTCGCAAAAGTCCCATCTATAAATAAATCTCCCACCCTCCTAATTCCCAACTGGAACCAGCTCTGAAATCCTCCATCCATTCTTCCTGGGGCGAACCTATGGTTGTTCCTGATTGGGGACCCCACCAGGGCTCCCCGCACCCCTCTCTGTCGCCTCCACTGTCCCCAGATATTCAATGTTGCCGCCACCACCGGGTTCGTGGTAAACTTTTTAGGTGAGAGCGGTAGCGGCGCCGTCACCAGCGCCTCTAGACTCGTCCCTTTACAGGACTTTCTCTCCAGTCTTTCCCACGCCGCTCCCTCACCCTCCATCATCCATTTACGTATCATTGCCACATTGGCGACCCAATAATAATCTCCCAAGTTCGGTAGTGCCAATCCTCCTCTGTCCCTACTACGCTGAAGGAACCCCCTCCTTACTCTCGGAACTTTCCCTGCCCACACGAAGCTCGTGATGCTCCTGTCTATTTTATTAAAAAAGGTCTTGGTGATTAGTATAGGGAGACATTGAAATACAAATAAGAACCTCGGGAGGACCATCATCTTAATTGCTTGCACCCTGCCCGCCAGCGATAGAGGCTGCATGTCCCACCTCTTGAAGTCCTCCTCCATTTGTTCTACCAACCGTGTCAGATTAAGTCTGTGCAAGGTTCCCCAGCTCCTAGCGATCTGAATCCCCAGGTATCGGAAGTTTCTTTCCACTTTCCTTAGAGGCAAGCCTTCTATCTCTCTACTCTGGTCCCCTGGATGTATCACAAATAATTCACTCTTCCCCATGTTTAGCCTATACCCCGAGAAATCCCCGAACCCCCTCAAAATTCGCATAACCTCTATCATTCCCCCCGCTGGGTCCGACACGTATAACAATAGGTCATCCGCATATAACGAGACTCGGTGTTCTTCTCCCCCTCTAATCACCCCTCTCCATTTCCTGGAGTCTCTCAACGCCATGGCCAGAGGTTCAATTGCCAACGCGAACAACAATGGAGACAGCGGGCATCCCTGTCTTGTTCCCCTATATAGTCGGAAATACTCCGATCTATGTCGACCTGTAACTACGCTTGCCGTTGGAGCCCCATAAAGAAGTCTAACCCAGCTAATAAACCCGTTCCCAAACCCAAACCTCCTTAACACTTCCCATAAATACTCCCACTCCACCCTATCAAATGCCTTCTCTGCGTCCATTGCCGCCACTATCTCTGCCTCCCCCTCCACTGGGGGCATCATTATCACCCCTAATAGTCGTCGCATGTTAACATTCAGTTGTCTCCCTTTTACGAACCCTGTCTGGTCTTCGTGCACCACCCCCGGGACACAGTCCTCTATCCTCGATGCCAGTACCTTTGCCAACAATTTGGCGTCCACGTTCAACAATGAAATGGGTCTATAGGACCCGCACTGCAACGGATCTTTATCCCTCTTCAAAATTAATGATATCGTCGCCTCCGACATCGTCGGGGGTAGAGTCCCCCCTTTCCTGGCCTCATTGAACGTCCTCACCATCAACGGGGCCAACAAGTCCACATATTTTCTGTAATACTCCACCGGGAACCCGTCTGGTCCTGGGGCCTTCCCTGCTTGCATGCTTCCCAGTCCCTTAATAACCTCGTCCACCCCAATCGGTGCCCCCAGGCCTACCACCCCCCGCTCCTCCACTTTCGGGAACCTCAATTGGTCCAGGAACTGCCGCATCCCCTCCTCTCCCTCTGGGGGTTGAGACCTATACAGTTCCTCATAGAAGGTCTTGAACACCTCATTTATCTTTCCTGCCCTTCGCACCGTGTCTCCCCTTTCGTCTCTAATTCCTCCTATCTCCCTCGCTGCTGCCCTCTTTCGCAATTGATGAGCCAACAGGCGACTCGCCTTTTCCCCATATTCATACCTCCTCCCCTGTGCCTTCCTCCACAGTACCTCCACCTTTCTGGTGGTCAGAAGGTCAAATTCCGTCTGGAGTCGTCTCCTCTCCCTGTACAATTCCTCCTCCGGGGTCTCTGCAAATTCCCTATCCACCCTTAAAATCTCCCCCAGTAATCTTTCCCTTTCCTTGGCCTCTGTTTTCCTTTTGTGGGCCCCAATGGAGATCAGCTCTCCTCTGACCACCGCTTTTAGTGCTTCCCATACCACTCCCACAGGGACCTCGCCGTCGTCATTGACCTCCAGATATCTCTCAATACACCCCCGCACTCTTGCACACACTCCCTCATCCGCCATCAGTCCCACATCTAATCGCCAGAGTGTTCTCTGCTCCCTTTCCTCTCCTAATTCCAGGTCCACCCAATGTGGGGCATGATCCGAAACCGCTATGGCTGAGTACTCAGCTTCTTCCACCCTAGAGATCAACGACCTTCCCAAAACAAAAAAATCTATCTGGGAGTACACTTTATGGACATGGGAGAAGAAGGAAAACTCCCTAGCCCTAGGTCTAAGAAATCGCCATGGATCCACTCCCCCCATTTGGTCCATAAACCCCTTAAGTACCTTGGCCGCTGCCGGCCTTCTTCCGGTCCTTGAGCTGGATCTATCTAGCCCCGGGTCCAGCACCGTATTAAAGTCCCCGCCTAAAATCAAGTTTCCTACCTCCAGGTCCGGTATACGCCCCAGCATCCGTCTCATAAATCCCGCATCGTCCCAGTTTGGGGCATACACGTTAACCAACACGACCTCCATTCCCTCCAGCCTGCCACTCACCATTACATATCTACCTCCGCTATCTGCTACGATGTTCTTTGCTTCAAATGCGACCTGTTTCCCCACCAAAATGGCCACCCCTCTATTCTTTGCGTCCAGTCCTGAGTGGAACACCTGTCCCACCCATCCTTTCCTTAGCCTAACTTGGTCCGCCACCTTTAGGTGCGTCTCTTGGAGCATAACCACGTCTGCCCTTAGTCCTTTCAAATGCGCGAGCACTCTGGCCCTTTTTATCGGTCCGTTCAGGCCTCTCATGTTCCACGTGATCAGCCTCACTAGGGGGCTACCTGCCCCCCTCCCGTGTCGACTAGCCATTACCTTCTCTAGGCCAGTCCCATATCCCGCCTCCGCGCTCCCGCTCGCTCCCCCAGCGTCGCACACCATCCCCGCCCACCCACTCTTTAGCCATTTCCTTTTGGATTTCTGCAGCAGCAACCCAGTTGTTCCCCCCCCCCCCTCCCCCTCCCTCCCCCCCCCCTCCCCGCTAGATCTCTTTCTAGCATGATTGCTCCCCCCATATTACTTCCGTAAGTCAGCTGACTTCAACTGACCCCGGCTACTCCTGCTCACTCCTCGACCCCCCCCATCCGCCTTGCGCCTGTCTTCCCGCCTTATTCTTTATGGTGCGGGAACATCCCTTTACCTGACCCGCCTCTTATGGCGCAGCTCCCTTTCCCCTCCCCCTCCCCTTCCCCATTCTCCAACTATGTCCCGTCTTTCCCCCCTCACCGGCGCCCACATTTCCCCAATGTCTCCCCCCTTCCCTGTTTACTTCTCAATTAACTTCCACCGTAACATTAACAATAACATTTCCTGCAGCATCAGTCCCTCAGTTCCGATCCAATTTCTCTTCTTTGATGAAGGTCCATGCTTCCTCCGCCGTCTCGAAATAATGGTGTCTCTCCTGATACGTGACCCATAGTCTTGCCGGCTGCAGCATCCCGAACTTCACCTTCCTTTTATGCAACACCTCTTTGGCTCGGTTGAAGCTCGCCCTCCTTCTCGCCACCTCCGCACTCCAATCCTGGTATACCCGTACCACTGCATTCTCCCATCTGCTACTCCGCACCTTTTTAGCCCATCTCAGGACCTCTTCTCTATCCTTAAGGCGGTAAAATCGCACGATTATCGCCCTGGGTGGTTCTCCCGCTTTTGGTCTTCTCGCCGGAATCCGATTTGCCCACTCCACCTCCAAGGGGCCCGTAGGGGCCTCAGCACCCATCAGTGAGCTCAGCATCGTACTTGCGTACGCTCCACAGTCCACTCCTTCCACACCCTCAGGGAGACCCAGTATCCGAAGGTTCTTCCTTCGCGCTCCATTTTCTAGGGCTTCGATCCTTTCAGTACACTTTTTATGAAGTGCCTCGTGCGTCTGTGTCTTAACCGCCAGGCCCAGGATCTCGTCCTCAATATCTGTCACCTTCTGCTCCACCACACGGAGCTCTGTCTCCTGGGTCTTTAATGTCTCCTTGAGCCCCTCAATTGCCTGTAGCAACGGGGTCAGCACCTCCCTCTTCAGCAGCTCCACGCACCGTCTCACAATTTCATGCTCAGGCCCCCATGTCGCCTGCGCTTTCTCCGCCGCCATCTTGTACTTCTCTCTTTCTGACCCTTTGGTCGACGATTCCTCGCGCTGCAGCCGCCGCCGCCGGTTTTTTCCTCCTTCGTTTGGGGGGGACTCCCTCCTCACACGCCCCACACCGGGTTGCGTCGTCGAAAAATTCCCCGTTGAGGCTCTTAAAAGAGCCCGAAGGTCCGTCGGAGCTGGAGCCGCCGAAGCGTGCGGCTAGCAAGGCATCACCGCAACCGGAAGTCCCTTCAGTGGCCTTGATGAGGTCTTTTCACAGTTGTTCCCTCTGCTGCTAGAATTCACTTTTGATACAGGCCCTCAGGTCAGCTTGCAGCTTTAAGCTTGCCCTTCCCCCGCCTGCATGCTGGAAGAGGCCCTGTTTATCCTGCAGTTGCAGCCAAATCTTTTACTGTTTCTGCGTGTGTCTGGCAACCAAGAGACATACCCTTCCTGGGGGACACTGTCGGGGGAATATTGCAGCCTTCTTCCCACACCGGGAAATGTCAAACAAATGCCGTGGGGGCCCTGTAAAAGAGCCCAAAAGTCCGTTCCGAGCAGGAGCTGCCGAATATGCGACCTAGCTCTGCATAGCCGCACCCGGAAGTCACAAACCCCATTTCTTGCAGAACCCCTCACGCACACCCCTCAAAATAAATTTGACTTTCTCCAAATGCAGGAACCCCCATCAGATCCCCCAGCCACACCGAGACACAGGGCGGAGAGGCTGACCTCCACCCTTACAGGACCCACCTGTCAGCAATCAGCGAGGCAAAGATTAAAACATCTGCCCCCACTCCTGTCTGCAGCTCCAGCAAGTCCGACACCCCAGATATGGTCTCCAGGGGACTGGGTTCCAAATCCACGTGCAAGACCGCTGACGCGCTTAAAAAATGACTTCCAAAATCTCTCCAACTTTGAGGAGAGGCAGAACACATGTGCGTGATTAGTTGGGCCTCCTCCCACATCGCTCGTAAGTGTCCTCCAACCCCTCAAACAACCGGATCATCCTCGACAGGTGCATCCTATAGCTGGACCAGCCCAGCCTCGCTCACGAGGTTGAGGCGTTCACCCTCCGCAGCGTCTTACACCACAACCCCTCCTCCAGCGCTATCCCCAGCTCCTCCTCCCTCTTGGCCTTGACCCCCTCCAACAACACCCTATTCTCTTCCAACATCCTCCCATAAATCGCCATGGTGACACCCACCCCCCTCTCTCTCCCCAGGCTGTCAACGCCTCCTCCAACAATGAGGAAGGCGGCGCCATGAAAAAAAGTCAGAAAACCTTCTTTGCAAAGTCCCGCACCTGCATATATCTAAAGGCCCCCCACCCCCACCGTGGAATCACAACCTTCTCCATCAACTCCTCCAAACTCGCAAACAGCCCTTCTAGCTAGAAGAAATCAGAAGATAGTGACACAAAAGCTTGATCGAAGAGGTAGATTTTAAGGAGTGTGTGAAAGAGGGAATGCAAGACTGTGAGGCGGACAGGTAGAGGCAGGCCTTGCTCGTGCAGCTTGTAATTTTACATCTGATAATAACAGGACAACTTTCCACATCTTTTGACTTGTAGCCAAACCTAACCGTCATGCTTACTTACTGGTGTGGTGGAACCTTGAATAGAACCTTTGAGAGGCCCTGAGGGTTGTTCGATGATCCTATCATGGCCTTGGCCTTTCCAAGCAACATAGACGGTGCTATTATCCTGCAGTTCATCAAGATAAGCACAGGAAGAATATTACAGTGCAGCCTCCCCGAACAGGCGCCGGAATGTGGCGACTAGGGGCTTTTCACAGTAGCTTAATTTGAAGCCTACTTGTGACAATAAGCGATTTTCATTTCATTTCAGAAGGAGGCCTTTCAGCCCATCGGGTCTGCACCGACCCCTCCGAAAGAACACCCTGCCTAGGATCAATCCCAGCAGGTCTAACAGCATCTGTGGAGAGAGAAGGGAGCTAACGTCCCGAGTGGATGGCTCTCTGTCAGAGCTGGGAATTGAACCCGCGCTGTTGGCCTCGCTCTGCATCTCGCTGTCCAGCCCACTGAGCTAAATAACAGCTTGGAGGACAACTTTCCACATCTTTTAACTTTGTAGAATCCCGACAGCGCTGAAGGCGGCCATTCGGCCCATTGAGCCTGCACCGACCCACTAAAAGAGCACCCGAACCCAGGCCCACTCCCCCACCATACCCCCAGAACCCCACCTAGCTTTTGGAACCTAAGGGGCACTATTGGCCTGGCCGATCCACCTCATAGAATTTACAGTGCAGAAGGAGGCCATTCGGCCCATCGAGTCTGCACCGGCCCCTGGAAAGCACCCCACCCTATCCTGGTAACCCAGTAACTCCACCCAACCATTCTTTTGGACATTAAGGGCAATTTATCCCGGCCAGTCCACCTAACCTGCCCATCTTAGGACTGTGGGAGGAAACCGGAGCACCCGGAGGAAACCCACGCAGACACGGGGAGAACGTGCAGACTCCACACAGACAGTGGTCCAGCGGGGAATCGAACCTGGGACCCTGGAGCTGTGAAGCCACAGTGCTAACCACTGTGCTACCGTGCCGCCCCTAACCGGCGCATCTTTGAACTTGTAGCCAAACTTAACTGTCGAGCCTTGCAGTTATGTTCCATCTTTAACAAACATAATCTGAGCAATCACTAATCAAGTGAAAGAATTATGGTTGAATAAGATAAAGTCAGGAGGAATATCACAGAGTGATTTAAAATAACGATCATACATCACATTGCACCCATAACATTAAAGCCCGAATTCCTTATCTAGCACACTTCTTGGCCGACTCTACAGTACCAGCTAAACGGATAAGTATGGAAAACCTGATCAAGATCTTCAGTCAGCAGAAAGCTGTGAAAAAAGCTGTCACTGTCGACTGGGAAACGAGAACCATTAACGTCCCAATGATGCGACTGTGAACCGCTAAAGTATCACCTTTTGTGCTTAGCCTATTGAACAGAATAAATGCAGGAATCAACGATGGAACAATAAATATACCTACCCAACACTTGACATGACAATATAGATTTGAAAACAAACTTTATCAGCAACAAACACCGAATGCATAACGTTATGTATTCGGTGTTGCTGGTAAGTTTGTTTTCAAATCTATATTGCCATGTCAAGTGTTGGGTCGGCATATTTATTGTTCCGTCGTTGATTGGGATACGGTTCTCAACCTTAATTACACAGGTTGAATAATTGAAATATAACGCCGATTTAACTGGTGACAGTGATGACGTAGGTTTCTTCTCTCGCCTCACTCACTTCCCTCCCCACCTGCACCTTCTGCTCCTCCCGCTCCCGGATAATCCACAGCTTCCTGTTTACTTGGGCAGCATACTAAAGCTAACTCTTTATTTCCTTCTCGGCTAGGTTGGGCCATTATTAAACACGATGATTAAAGGTCGATACGATTAACCGCCGCGGTGCGGACTGTTCATAGACACGTGCTTGGAGTTAATGGTGCCGGACTGAGCATAATGTACGACGAGTATTACATGCCTGGACTTTACCGACAACGCAGGAACTCTTCCACTTGTTCAAAGTTGGCTGCCGTTGATCATTGAAGTGAATTTTTATATCTGCCATCTGTGTGCCTGTCAGACAGAAGACTGACACCCGACGCCTGATACCAAGTGGTTGGCACATTGCCCTGAAAACATTATAGCACTGAGTGTGTATGTAGACCACTTTCCACCAACTTATGCAGCTCTATGTTTCTTTTTGAAATGAAAACAAATGAGTCATTGTACTAATGCAGCTGGGGTGGCAGTATTGTGTTAATGCTGCTGGGGTGGCAGTATTGTGTTAATGCTGCTGGGGTGGCAGTATTGTGTTAATGCTGCTGGGGTGGCTGTATTGTGCTAAATGTTGCTGGGGTGGCAGTATTGTGCTAATGCAGCTGGGGTGGCTGTATTGTGCTAAATGCTGGTGGGGTGGCAGTATTGTGTTAATGCTGCTGGGGTGGCTGTATTGTGCGAATGCTGCTGGGGTGGCAGTATTGTGTTAATGCTGCTGGGGTGGCAGTATTGTGCTAAATGTTGCTGGGGTGGCAGTATTGTGCTAAATGCTGCTGGGGTGGCAGTATTGTGCTAAATGCTGCTGGGGTGGCAGTATTGTGCGAATGCTGGTGGGGTGGCAGTATTGTGTTAATGCTGCTGGGGTGGCAGTATTGTGTTAATGCTGCTGGGGTGGCAGTATTGTGTTAATGCTGCTGGGGTGGCAGTATTGTGCGAATGCTGCTGGGGTGGCAGTATTGTGTTAATGCTGCTGGGGTGGCAGTATTGTGTTAATGCTGCTGGGGTGGCAGTATTGTGTTAATGCTGCTGGGGTGGCAGTATTGTGTTAATGCTGCTGGGGTGGCAGTATTGTGTTAATGCTGCTGGGGTGGCAGTATTGTGTTAATGCTGCTGGGATGGCAGTATTGTGTTAATGCTGCTGGGATGGCAATATTGTGCTGAACACTTGGGTTCCTTGCACGGAATGTCAACATTACCACTCGGCACCTCCATGGTTCGGCTTAATAATTGGCTATCTTTGATTTTAATACCTTATAATTTGAGATGAATTCCTGTGACTGACACTCGTGTCTTAGAATACTTGGTTTGAAATATTAACCGACTTGAGGATGTATCTTTCCGAAATGTCAGAGTGAAAGTCTCAGACTTTTTATGCGCTGGACATTTATCAAGTGCTTTTGGTCCAGAGCAGAGTGCCAGTCTGAGCCCTCGTGATCAGAGTGCCAGTCTGTGCTCTCGTGATCAGAGTGCCAGTCTGTGATCTCGTGATCAGAGTGCCAGTCTGTGCTCTCGTGATCAGAGTGCCAGTCTATGCTCTCGTGATCAGAGTGCCAGTCTGTGCCCTCGTGATCAGAGTGCCAGTCTGTGCCCTCGTGATCAGAGTGCCAGTCTGTGCTCTCGTGATCAGAGTGCCAGTCTGTGCTCTCGTGATCAGAGTGCCAGTCTGTGCTCTCGTGATCAGAGTGCCAGTCTGTGCCCTCGTGAGCAGAGTGCCAGTCTATGCCCTCGTGATCAGAGTGCCAGTCTGTGCTCACGTGATCATAGTGCCAGTCTGTGCTCTCGTGATCAGAGTGCCAGTCTGTGCCCCTGTGCTCAGTGCTGCTCAGAGTGCCAGTCTGTGCCCCTGTGCTCAGAGTGCAAGTCTGTGCCCCTGTGCTCAGAGTGCCAGTCTGTGCCCCTGTGCTCAGAGTGCCAGTCTGTGCCCCCGTGATCAGAGTGCCAGTCTGTGCCCCTGTGATCAGAGTGCCAGTCTGTGCCCCCGTGCTCAGAGCGCCAGTCTGTGCCCTCGTGCTCAGAGCGCCAGTCTGTGCCCTCGTGCTCAGAGTGCCAGTCTCGTGCCCTCGTGATCAGAGTGCCAGTCTGTGCCCCTGTGATCAGAGTGCCAGTCTGTTCCCTCGTGCTCAGAGCGCCAGTCTGTGCCCTTGTGCTCAGTGCCAGTCTGTGCCCCGTGATCAGAGCGCCAGTCTGTGCCCCCGTGATCAGAGTGCCAGTCTGTGCTCTAGTGATGTAATAATAATAATCACTTATTGTCACAAGTAGGCTTCAATGAAGTTACTGTGAAAAGCCCCTAGCCGCCACATTCCGGCACCTGTTCGGGGAGGCTGGTACGGGAATTGAACCCGCGCTGCTGGTCGTCTTCTGCATTACAAGCCAGCTGTTTAGCCCATTATGCTAAACCAGCCCCTGATATTGATATTGCAATGTTGATTATTGTTCTGTTACCCAAAATAATCGTATTGTGATTTTGAGGGTTTGTACAGTGATTGGAACCACTTTAGGAACTTTAGCATGCACTTATTTTATTTAATTTTTGGAGCACTCCAACCTGTTTGTCTGTCTCTCTCCACCTCTCATTCTATGCCTCTTTAATCTCTCCATCTGTCTGTCACTCTCTATCTGTCTGTGTCTCACTCACTCCATCTGTCTGTCACTCACTCCATCTGTCTGCCTCTCCATCTGTCTGTTTCTCCATCTGTCTCTGTGTCTCTCACTCCATCTGTCTGTCTCTCTCTCCATCTGTCTCTCCATCTGTCTATCTCTCACTCCATCTGTCTATCTCACTCAATCTGTAATCTCTCCATCTGTCTGTCACTCTCTATCTGCCTGTGTCTCACTCACTCCATCTGTCTGTCACTCACTCCATCTGTCTGCCTCTCTCCATCTGTCTGTCTCTCCATCTCTCTCTCACCCCATCTGTCTCTGTGTCTCTCACTCCATCTATCTGTCTCTCTCTCCACCTGTCTGTCTCCATCTCTCTGTCTGTGTCTCTCTCTTCATCTGTCTGTCTCTCTCCATCTGTCTCTCTCTCCATCTGTCTCTCTCTCCATCTGTCTCTCTCTCCATCTGTCTCTCTCTCTTCCTCTGTCTATCTGTCTGCCTCTCTTTCTCCGTCTATCTATCTGCCTCTCCACCTGTCTGTCTCTATCTGTCTCTCCCTCATTCATGCTCTCTCTCTGTTCCCCCACTCCACTATCTGACTCTAGATATAGCTTGTGAAAATACATCTTCCATTTCAATCGGAGACTTTCTACAAAATCATTATTTTCAGTGCCGCTTGTAGTGACCGGTGGGGAATTAATATGACCCCGTGCGTCACGATGTCTGCTCCACCCCAGAAACAGTCTGACTGTAAACTGAGTGAAACCTAAATATTAGATCGTCTGCTTTAGCGTTCCCACCTGAATTAGCTTAAAACCAAATAAAAAGCAAAACACTGTCGATCGATGTTGGAAATCTGATCCAAACACAAAAAACACTGGAAACACTCAGCAGATTAGAGAAGATCTGTGGAGAGAACAGGCCAGACTGGCTCTGATACACCAAAAACACCTCTTCTGTTCTTTTACCTGTATGTGTAGTAACCTTCTTCCCTTCCCATCTCCTATTCTTTGACGAGGAGACAATCTAACTCGCGATCCACCCAAACCACAGACATTCAGCACTTCCTGCTCACCCGAACCCAACTTATCCAGTCTGCTGAAGGAAAGACACGCTCTTAGCCACAGTGGAATTAGTGAGGGACTGCCTGAAACCTAATCTTTTTGCTCATGTGCCGCCTGCATAGCCTTCACTATCCATGTTTACTGCCCCAATAAGGGAGCTGGAGGCCATTTACTTCTCTATCACCAAAGAAATTGGTCGTGGAATAAAAAGATTAATGATCGCTCACCTCAACATCCAGCCGACTCCAAGTTAACCATACGCACAGGCCGAATGTTAACTCTTTAAAAGACAGTAAGAAGTCTTACAACACCAGATTAAAGTCCAACAGGTTTGTTTCGAATCACTAGCTTTCGGAGCACAGCTCCTTCCTCAGGTGAATGAAGAGGTGGGTTCCACAAACATACATATAGACAAAGTCAAAGATGCAAGACGATACTTTGAATGTGTGACTTTGCAGGTAATTAAGTCTTTACAGCTCCAGGCGGAGCAACTGGAGAGTGGGGTAACCCCAGGTTAAAGAGGTGTGAATTGTCTCAAGCCAGGACAGTTGGTAGGAATTCGCAAGCCCAGGCCAGATGGTGGGGGGTGAATGTAATGCGACATGAATCCCAGGTCCCGGTTGAGGCCGCACTCGTGTATGCAGAACTTGGCTATAAATTTCTGCTCGGCGATTCTGCGTTGTCGCGCGATCTGAAAGCTGCCTTGGCGAACTCTTACCCGAAGATCAGAGGCTGAATGCCCTTGACTGCTGAAGTGTTCCTCGATTGGAGGGGAACATTCCTGCCTGGCGATTGTCGCACGATGTCCGTTCATCCGTTGCCACACTGTCTGAAAGACAGAATATATGATGTGGACATTCCTCTCGAGGTGGCACAGTAGGAGGGGGTCTAAGTGCTGCTCTTGTGTGTATATTCTGTATAATCGGAAACCAAATAAACATCGTGTGGCCTTGTTAAGTAATCGTTGAAGTTCATGATGTGGAGATGCCGGCGTTGTACTGGGGTGGGCACAGTAAGAAGTCTTCCTTGAGGAAGGAGCTGTGCTCCAAAAGCTAGTGATTCCAAACAAACCTGTTAGAATTTAACCTGGTGTTGGAAGACTTCTTACTTTGAAGTTCATGCCAGAAGTGGCTGAAGGCTGGAATATGACTTGGAACGGTGGGGATTTGTAACAAGTGCGACGGGCAGTGGGTGGGGGTGCCAGACCAGTAGTTGAGGCGATTCGTGCATTGATTTTAAATTTTTCAACTTCTGAATCCACAAAAGGATGCCATCAGACCTGTGCAGCTATCGCTGAGCAAGCCGGGAGTATCCTCCAGCCAGGAGAAGGCTGAAAGAGTGACCCCCAAAGAGATATTCAAAATTACCAAAAGGTTTGCAAAGGTGGACGTAGAGATGATGTCTCCATCTGTGGGGAAGACCACAAAAAAAAACTAGAAGGTTATAAAGGGCAGGTAATCATGAATAAATCTGAAAAGGAATTTGGGGGAAAATTACCCAATGCGCAGGAATGCATTTTAAAGGGAAGCTAGAGAGAAGTACATGAGGTACAAAGGAATAGAAGAATCGTGAAGGGTGGGAGGAAGCTCCTCCAGAGAGGTCTAGACCAGTTGGCTGTTCATTCGACATGATTCAGTGATCAGGAATACGCCAAGCAATGGCCCTCTCTGAGTTTGAGACCCTGTTCTCTCCCTGCCCCCCCCCCCCCCCCCCCCCCGGATTTTCCTCCGCGGAGCGCCGATACGCAGCGTTACACGGCAGGAGTTTCTTTCCCATCCCATCAGAAACCAGCAGCAGCATTTTTCCTTTAACCGCCCCACACCAGCAAATTAAATGTCGGCACGCCGCCTGGTCAAAGAGCAGGGCAGTGCCATTGAGGGGGAGGGAGAGAGCATGGTCAAGAAAATATCTCAAACCGTCTCTGGCACAGTGCTGAAACAGGTGTGGACTGGATAGTTTGCCCGCTCGAGGTTTTTGAGTTGGTAAAGCTTTGTATTATGTTCTTCTGTGGGTGAAATTTGCTGGTCCCTGATTTTCATGCATGGCTATTTGTGTTTACTATTTAAACCCCTGCAAGTGATAAACAGGGGACCGTATTTCGACCCAGGTGATACTTGCGATTCTCCATTTTCAGCACAACATTTCTTTTAAACAATATGGACTCTGGATTGGGTCTCGAAGTGAGATAAGGACAGGAAGGAACGGTTTATCAAAAGATTTATTTTCTGAAGTGTGACTGTTAAAATGATGACCTCTAATTAACTTCAGCCGCTACCTATTGCACTTCACGTTGATCGGAAATGTAGCTGAAGAGGTTCCTCGGTGACAAACCCTTCGCCGTAAGACTCTGACACACCCTGCCCCAGACACACTTGCGTCCCTCACATGTGCTCCCTCACTCAGTACGCACGACAACCTAATAGCGTGAGAGTCACTCCCCCCCCCCCCCCCCCCCCCTTCCCTTTGTACAAAGGATGATACTAGATTTCTGGACTAGTTACTCCTCCATGGCGATCGCTTGCTAATGAGTAAGATTGTCCACCAGAAGAAGCTCCATGTTACTGGTCACGGGCTCTGTGTCTCCTTGCAATTCAGGAGCTCCATCTCCAACCGCACACTTGGCGGGTGTTTCCGGGAGATGGGATCAATCCTTGGACTCTACATCGCTGGTATCCCTTTCTCAGGCACCTTTCCCAGGCTTCCTGCTGCCGTCAAACGTCCTCGAAGAATTGTATCCCCGTAGAAATGTGTCCCGAATACAGGCCATTGGAACGACAAAATGTACTCGCCATCCCATTTATCACAAGCCTTCTCTGGAATTTATTTCTTTAAACTTCTGCTCGAGGAAGTGTCGGATTGAAGCGCTTCTATTTTTCACATTGAAGACTGACTGTGATCAGTAACTTGCATTGATTCTAAAGGAGTCTCTCGGAAGGGTTTAGAACTAATTTGTTCATTCCCCTCTTCTCCCTCCACCCGCAAACATATTCCACAAGCCTAAAAATGACAATTATCTTCTGATATATGTACTGATGTGTATAATTTAAATACCTGTTCTAATTCAACTCTTTTTTTTAAACCCTGCTGTTCTGCTGTAATTCTGTTAAATTGTCTGAAACATAAAACATTGAAAGTCAATATTGGCTGTTGATGGGATCTGGGTGAATGTTTTCATTGTTAAAATCCTCAGGCCCCCCCCCGCCCCGCAGCTGGGTCAGAATGCCAGCCCCGTGAAAAAAGTGAAACAAAATGAAATGAAAATCGCTTATTGTCACAAGTAGGCTTCAAATGAAGTTACTGTGAAAAGCCCCTAGTCGCCACATTCCGGCGCCTGTTCGGGGAGGCTGGTACGGGAATTGAACCATGCTGCTGGCCTGCCTTGGTCTGCTTTAAAAGCCAGATATTTAGCCCTGTGCTAAACCAGCCCCTAAGTTTAAGCTACGTGCTAAGCTAAGCTACCTGATCTCGGACAAGACTGGGAGGTAACAATTCCAATCCACCCCATTCCAGTTTGTGATTTTGTTTTCCTTTTTTAAAAAAGATGTCCAAATTTGAAACCTTTTTGCAATGAAGGGGCTTGGGGGGGGGGGGGGGGGGGCGGGGGGGGGCACGGGTGGTGCAGTGGTTAGCATTGCTGCCTCACGGTGCTCAGGACCCGGGTTCGATTCCAGCCTTGGGTCACTGTCCGTGGGTAGTTTGCACATTCTCCCCGTATCTGCGTGGGTCTCACCCCCACAACCTAGAGAGATATGCAGGGTAGGTGGATTGGCCGCGCTAAATTGCCCCTTAATTGGAAAAAAAATAATTGGGTACTCTAAATTTATATTTTTTTAAACGGGGGCGGGGGGGGGGGGGGGTGATGAGTTCGGCAAAGGAGTGAGGGGGCAGGAGGAATAGCCACGATGTAAGGGAAGGGCTGACAGGCCATAAGATATAGGAGCAGAATTAGGCCACTCGGCCCATCGAGTCTGCTCCGCCATTCAATCATGGCTGATATGTTTCTCACCCCCATTCTCCTGCCTTCTTCCCATAACCCCTGACCCCCTTATTGATCAAGAACCTGTCTATCTCTGTCTTAAAGACACTTAGTGATTTGGCCTCCACAGCAACCGAGCTGAAAATGAGCTGACAAACCGCATCTTACCACATGTAAACTGATCTCAGAAAGGCAAAGCCCATACAAAAGAAAATACGCTTTCAGCACCGACAACTCGAAAGGTGAAAGCTCAGCATGCAGCAAATTTTTAAGGTTGAAGCTCAAAGGAGCAGTAAATAAATGTACATCAAACATACATCAATATACCTTTGCTAAAATGCTGCGTCAGCAATAAAGGCAATAAGATTAGAAGTGATGAGATGCTTTCCTCTCATTTAAAGTGCTTGCGACAATGTCCCTTCATTTTATGGGATGGGATCCCTTTGGCTCGGTCGGTGAATATGTTGAGTTGGGGCCAATAGCCTGATAAGCTAGGCCAGATACAGAATTGAACAATCTAAATTTAGCAGCGGGCAACAGCTTGAGCAGCCAGGCCTGATGGGAATTCGGACAGGCAGAGTTTAAACACTAGACGCTGGTCAGGGGTGAGCAAGGTCAAGCCTGGTCTTGCGCTGGAAGCTGGGAGCGGAGGTGCTCGACCTTGACCAAATAAGTTTGTGTATTTCTTTTGTTTACTTGCCAGTATCGGGCAGACTCACTGGCACCTCAGATGCCATATATGGAAAGGGCTACTCTGTGCACCTGAGGCCACCCCAAGCGAAGACTCGACTACCTAGCAAAGACACAACAATGATGGAAAAGGGCCTGCAAGACCAACTCTCGCGAAGAAGACCCCGAGTTTAGAGACAGGATCATCGTAATCGGCAAGAACTCAGCGAAGACAAAGAGTCGTACCCTGTTTGGGGGGGGGGGGGGGGGGCAGCCTGGCCAAGATTAACTGCACGAGTAGTCTCAGATAGACAGCACAGTGTTGCTAAGTTTGATTAACGGTTAAGAGTTTTTTTAATCGAGTTGATAATAAGGTTCTTTAAAATCGGGTTGACCCTCGATTCGACTCTTGTCCTTTGTTTGCCTCATGAGTGAGTGCACCTGTGTAAACGGGTTTTCGTATAAATTGGTTGAAAGTGTCTAACGTTAGACAACAGTGATGGTGCTGTGTGTGGGTGTGTTACTGTTCACTCAGATTCCAGTTCTATCCTTTCATGGGTTGTAGGCGTCACCAGCGGGCCAGGAATTGTTGCCCATCCCTAATTGCCCATGTACTGATCTTGGGGAGGTTGTGGGTTTGGAGTCTCATGTAGTCCAGGTAAGGACGGCAAATGTCCTTCCCTAAAGGGACGGGGCATTGCGCAACCCACCCCCGAGCTCCTAAGTTCTGGAATTCAGACCCTTTTTTAAGATTCTCCTTGGCCAACCTCACCTGTCACCTTGGCTTGGCGTCAATTCTTTTGTCTCTTAACAGCCGTTGTACCATCCAAATACAAATTGTTAATGAGGACGAAATGTTCAAAAGGCGATGAGGAGAGATAGGCAAGATCAGAGCTTGAGGCAAATTTGCATAACTGGTTTTCCTGTGCAATACTATCATGTGCGTACGTGCTGTGTTTCTTATAACCAGGCCACACTTCGAATCATGTGCAAAGCCGCCTCTTTTGACATCGCTGTCTGTGATTATTTTATATAAATTTTGTGTACCCAATTAATTTTTTCCAATTAAAGGGCAACTTAGCGTGGCCAATCCACCTACCCTGCACACCTTTGGGTTGTGGGGATGAAACCCACGCAAACATGGGAGAATGTGCAAACTCCCCACGGACAGTGACCCAGAGCCGGGATCGAACCTGGGACCTCGGCGCCGTGAGGCAGCAGGGCTAACCCACTGCGCCACCGTGCTGCCCCTGCTGTCTGTGATCTAACGTTACTTCACTTTCTCAGTGGGGAGCTTCATCCAGGGGTAAGGACCTGCCTCTTCCACACTCTTTACTTCCAATTCGCTCAGGTACAGTTCTCCGAATGTTATACTCACAGCTCAGATTGCAACTTTCAAATCCATGCTCCCAGGGGAAGCGGTGACTGCTAAGTAGCCTGTGTGTATGGATTATTTATGTTTTAATATTTCCAATTAAGGGGCAATTTAGCATGGTCAATCCACCTTACCCCGCACATCTTTGGGTTGTAGGGGCGAAACCCACGCAAACACGGGGAGAATGTGCAAACCCCACACGGACAGTGACCCAGAGCCGGGATCGAACCTGGGACCTCGCACAGTGAGGCAGCAGGGTTAACCACTGAGACACCGTGTCACCCTTCATGTGTGAATTATAGCACTTTGGAGGTGGGTTGCCAACTCTGATTGGATGTATCCCTGGAGCTTACTCCCAGCCTGCCTCCTCACTTCTACCATTGGTCACCAGATCTGTCCATCTTCATAGTGCCTTCCCACAGACAATCGGAAAGCAGAGACTCTTTAGCACAGGGCTAAATCGCTGGCTTTGAAAGCAGGCCAGCAGCACGGTTCGATTCCCGTAACAGCCTCCCCGAACAGGTGCCGGAATGTGGTGACTAGGGGCTTTTCACAGTAACTTCATTTGAAGTCTACTTGTGACAATAAGCAATATTCATTTCATTTTTTATTTGCCCAACTGGACATTTTAAAACATTGATAAATGTTCAAACAAAATGCAAATAAAAATATGGCCCAATTTAACGTCCACCTTGTTTTTGGCTCGGGGGTTTGCTCGTTCCTGGAGATTCTTTCATTCCCGAATACACTGAGGGTTGGCAACCTCCTGCTGCCTGGAACACATCCAAGCTTCATCCAACCTTTCCCAGATTGAAACAGCCAACAGGCCAAGAGTGGGGGAATGTTCGGGATAGGTGGGCTGCGAACTTGGTCAAAGAGGCCTTTCCAGGGGAGAATTTCAGAGAAGAGTGAACATAGAACATACAGTGCAGAAGGAGGCCATGTATCTTCCTGAAGTGAAGAGGCTGAGGGATTTGAGGAGCATGTTCAGAGAGTAGTGCCACAGTCGGGGTGAGTTCTGGGTGGACAATGGATGACTGATTTACAGCATCTGCAATATTTTGCTTTTATTAGACGACGAAAGGAAAGCCCAGAATATGTGGCAATCCCTAGATCTCTTCCTCTCCGCCTTTTAAAAACACTCAGAAAAATGAACTCTTTAACCAAGCTCTCAGTCACCCCCTATAATTTATTTTTGGCTGTTTTGGAAGGAAAGTCTTGTGATAAAGGCACAGGAAGTGAAGTGGCCATAGTCCCAGATGACCATTGGCTGCTTTCCACTTTGAGGGGGAGAGCTGACTGGTGCTGGGCCTTCATGCAAAATTCAGCTGATACATAAGTCACTGTAATTCTGTAATAAAGGCATATCACCTTCCAATTAGGCATTTTACAATCTCCCGGACTCAAACCCTGGGCTTTCTCACTAGTTTGATTGGGGTTTTTTTTTGCCAAGTGCTTGTCTGCATCTGGCTTTCATGTTTATTCTTCCAGACAATCCTTTATTCTGCCATTAACACTTAGTCTTTGCTACAACCATTGGGCAGCGAGTCAGTCAGTTCTGAGGGAGAGTCATATTGGACTTTTGTTCCATGGCATCTTTGCCATTTAACAAGTCTCGTACTCTAAC
The DNA here is from genome assembly GCF_047496885.1 of Scyliorhinus torazame. Taxonomy (NCBI): domain Eukaryota; kingdom Metazoa; phylum Chordata; class Chondrichthyes; order Carcharhiniformes; family Scyliorhinidae; genus Scyliorhinus; species Scyliorhinus torazame. The sequence continues at coordinate 31,427,999 of NC_092734.1, forward strand.
CTATCCGTAGAATCCCGACACTGCAGAAGGAGGCCATTCAGTCCATCGGGTCTGCACAGAAAGAGCCACTCCCCTATCTTTTCCCCGTAATCCCGTGGATTGATCATGGCCAATCCACCTAACCTGTACCTTTGGACATTAAGGGGCAATTTAGCACGACCAATCCACTTAACCTGCACATCTTTGGACTGTGAGGGGAAACCCACGCAGACAAGGGGAGAGTACAAACTCCAAACAGCCAGGTCACCCAAGGCCGGCATTGAATTCAGGTCCCTGGTGCCATGATGCGGCAGCGCTAACCGACCCCTGTGTCGCCCTGACTTTCTTTTGTAAGGGCCACGAAGAATCCAGCACGAGTTTTAAGGATACAAAGTAATAACATTTATTTACTATAACATATATACATAACAGTAGCAGTAACTTCCCTTGCTACATACTCCTTCCTCCTGGTTCCTGAACTGGCCAGCTTATTTATACTAGGAGTTTACTAGTGGTTTCTCCGTCCCCCTCATTGGGGAAGCTCATACTCCCACAGGATTGTGGGATTGTCATTAGTCCCCAGCCAATGGTAAGTAGTCAGGTTATAACACTTTCCCTTTTGTCTTACCTGCCCCTCCACATTTTTCAACAGCATAAAGACCCATCATATTTCTACCCATCTTCACTTCGGAAGAAGAGCCATCTTCGACTTGAAGCGTTAACTCTGTTCCTCTCTCCACACATGTTGCCAGACCTGCTGAGTTTATCCGGCATTTACTGTTTTCATTGCGGTCAGCGCAGAATGTGGACGTACTACAGACCAGATGCTTAAAAATCGGAACAATCCTAATGTATCGCACATTTGCTAAAGAAATTGGAGACTGTCTTTTGGAAGAGCCTTTATTGTGTTAGAAACTTTCCCGGAAACCGGTGAGGGAGCACATCCTGGTCGAAGACACTAAATCCAGAGTGTTTCACACTCCCCCACTGCAATCGGAACAATTGAGCGACTGAATCAGTCATTTCCTCAACATTCTTCATTCTGTCTCCGTCAGGAAATAAAGTTTCACGTTCTCAAACAGCTCCCATCAGTGGAGAATTCCTTTTTTTTACATCAGCTGAGCTCAGCCCTTGAGGCGCTGCAGCGTCGAAATATCATTTTCAATCGTATCGAACGGTGTATCAAGGTCGTATCTACACACAAGAGACCGAAAGGGTGATTGGTAACTGGGAGACCAGAACAAGAAAATTAAAAACCAAGCTGGTCGCACAAAATTCAGTGGAAATCTGGAACCTCTACCCACCCCCACAGAGAAACTGGTTGACAATGGGTGTTCAAAACTGAGGTTGTTGGGTTAAGTGTGGTAGCGTGCCCCTTTAAGGGCGGGGGGGGGGGGCAGGGTCTCCGAGGGTCATGTGACCGGAGCACGAGAATCCTGGGGCTGAGCGTGTGTTTTACTGTTAGGAGTTTTGGGTCGTGGGATTGGAGCCTTTATCTCACTCTCCGAAAATAATGATTTGCCTTAATAGTGATATGGGCCAGGGTTTCGAGAACCCCAAAGTGTATCATGGAGTTCACCTGACCCACAACTTTTAATAGATTGTGGTATGGGGAGCACACGGCCCACTCTACAGGTGTGGTACAGCAGAAATGGCAACATATTTTTTAAAGCAAAACGATGTTTATTCTATGAACTCAAGTTAACCTTTTTAAAACATACAGTGAACATCCTAGCACCCATTAATTCAAATACAACCCCCAAAGAATACAACACTAAGTAAACCTTTAAGTTTTCCTTTTAACATCCATAAGACTTAAAACACCTTTTACCAGAAGCACATCAGGTTAAAGTCACTACTGTTATTAGTTTTAAATCACCAGGATTGATTTACAGTGGGTTCAGAAGGTGCTGTCTGAGGAATTTTGGTGAGTTCCTGCAGGGCATCTTGTAGATGGTACACACGGCTGCCACTGTGCATTGGCGATGGAGGGTTTGAATGTTTGTGGAAGGAGCGTGAATCAAGCGGGCTGGGTTGTCCTGGATGGTGTCGAGCTTTTTGAGTGTTGTTGGAGCTGCACTCATCCAGGCAAGTGGAGAGTATTCCATCACACTCCTGACTTGTGCTTTGTAGATGGTGGACAGGTTTTGGGGAGTCAGGAAGTGAGTTATTCACTGCAGGATTCCCAGCCTCTGACCTGCTCTGGTAGCCCCAGTATTAATGGGGCTGGGTCCACTTCAGTTTCTGATCAATGGCAACCCCCAGGATGTTGATATTAGGGTCTAATATTAGGAATTATGCAAACCAGCCATGATCTAATTGAATGGTGACATAGACTCAAGGGGGTGAATGGCTTCCTCCTGCCTAGGAAATGCATCACAATATAATCATAAGTAAGTGGCTTGAATTCTGAAGGAGTAATGGAAAATGAAATGACCAATAAGACAGGTAAGATTAGCCGAACTCTTACAATTTGCCAACACCGAGGATTCCTTTCTGAAAACCCTGTGACAATTCATGCTGGTAAATGGCGCCACCGAGTGACCGTGTCACAGATATCAGTCTGGACAGTGAGTGAGAGAAGGAAATAGAGAGACAATGTTCAATTGCAGATGGGTAAGCATCAGGGCTGAGATTGACCTCCCTTTCTGAACTAACATCCGTTTAAAGAGAAAGAACGTGCATTTATATAGCGCCGTTCATGAGCACAGGTTACCCCCTAAGTATTTTCCAGCCAATTCTGAAGTTTAGCCACCGTTGCGATGCAGGAAACGCAGTGGCCAATTTGTACACAGCAGGATCCCACACACAGCCACGTGATTCCGTCCAGATCGGCTGTATTTTTCGGATTATGTTGGGTTGAGGGGTGGTTTGTTGGTCTGGGCACTAGGACGAACTCTTCGTGCCATGGGGTCTGAGAGGACAGGTGGGACGCTGCCTCGGTACTGCACCGGAGGTGTCTCTGTACCCCCCAGCAGTGAGTATCACACAGTGACCCTGAGCGAGAGACCTGGTCGATTTTAATTTTCCCTCTACTGTTTCAGGGAACAGGGGCCAGTTTATTTGTGTCCACTGATACCAGATGAGTCAGCTCAGATCGGGGGCTGTATTCTCCACCGGCGGGATGCTCGGTTTTGCCGGCAGCCCGGGGGTCTCCCGACGATGTGGGGCTGCCTCACAATGGGAAACACCATCGACCAGCCGGCGGAACGGAGCATCCCACCAGCCGGGTGAAACAGGAATGTGGCGGGGCGGAGAATCCAGCCCTCGAAATCCAACGTGCAAATTTGCATTCTGCCCAGCTCCACGCCGGTCCTACACTGATTTACGGTCTCTATTAGTTACTTCAATGAGGGGACCTTATGTAATGCATCCAGGTTTGGTGACAATACAAAGTTAGGTGGGAAAGCTAAGCTGAGGGGGAGAGAGAGAGACAGCGAGGGGGAGTCAGAGAGACTGTGAGGGGCAGACAGAGACTGAGGGGGAGACAGAGTCTGTGAGGGGGAGACAGAGAAGACTGTGGGGGAGACAGAGAGACTGGGGGAGACAGAGAGGCTGTGGGGGAACAGAGGCTGTGAGGGGGAGACAGACTGAGGGGGAGGCAGAGACTGAGGGGGAGTTTTGTAAGGGCCACGAAGAATCTAGCACGAGTTTTAAGGATACAAAGTAATAACATTTATTTACTATAACATATATACATAACAGTAACTTCCCTTGCTACATACTCCTTCCTCCTGGTTCCTGAACTGGCCAGCTTATTTATACTAGGAGTTAACTAGTGGTTTCTCCGCCCCCTCATTGGGGAAGCTCATACTCCCACAGGATTGTGGGATAGTCATTAGTCCCCAGCCAATGGTAAGTAGGCAGGTTATATCATTCCTCCCCCCCCAAAGTCCAAGGAATCCACCGAAGACCCTAGCGAAGGAGGGCGTCGGACTCGTTTGGCCGCAGGCCGGACACCATTTGCACACGGCGCTGGATCAGGCGGCGTGTAACGAGACGGAGACCGGCGCTTCCGTGGTGAACGGCGCGGTTGTACATCCGCGGCCCGTGGACCCGAGGATTCCCCCTCTGATGCATCCTGTGTCTCCATCTCGGAGTCAGAGTCTGCTGCCTCCGTCATGTCAGCGTCTCTATCTCCATTCGGTCCCGTAACGACCTGCGCAGGCTTCGAGTGAGGCACCAGTGGAAGATTGTGAGGACTACCTTCCCTTGTCTCTGGTCTCTGCGGCTGTTGAAATGAGCTCCGGGGTGGGGAATCTTTTGAGGGGATGATCTTCTGGACCGAACGTGGTCTACATGTTTTCGCTGGAGACGACCCTGGGCTTGCACTTGGGAAGATATAGGGCCCGTTTGGCGAAAGATTACACCAGGAACCCATTGGGCACCACCAGCAAAATTCCGAACGAACACTGGGTCACCGGGCGCAAACTGCCGAATCGGACGATGCCGAGACAAACCCTGTCCCTGCCGTTCTTGCGTGCGGCGTACGTTTGCGCCAATGTCCGGAAAAACCATACTAAGGCGGGTGCGAAGTCTCCGGCCCATTCGGAGTTCTGCGGGAGCTACTCCAGTCACCGCATGGGGGGTGGTCCTGTACGTAAACATAAAGTGAGCCAGTCTCGTGTCCATTGATCCGGAAGACCTTCTTTAGGCCTCTTTTGAATGTCTGCACTGCGCGCTCTGCCAACCCATTTGAAGCCGAGTGGTAAGGGGCAGTGCGGATATGGCGGATGCCGTTCATCTTTGTGAACCTAGCAAACTCCTCACTCGTGAATGGAGTGCCATTATCCGTGACCAGCACCTCGGGGAGGCCATGCGTACTAAACGACAAACGCACCTTTTCAATTGTTGCGCAGGACGTTGTCCCCTGCATCTTATGCACCTCCAGCCATTTGGACTGGGCGTCAATTAGTAGAAGGAACATGGATCCTTGAAAAGGGCCTGCAAAATCTGCATGTAAGCGTGCCCAAGGCCGCCCTGGCCATTCCCAGTGATGTAGGGGCGCGGCCGGCAGAAGCTTCTGATGCTCCTGACAAATGGAGCAGTTTTAGGCCACCTTCTCAATGTCGGTGTCGAGGCCTGGCCACCAGACATAACTCCGGGCCAACATTTTCATTTTGGTCACGCCTGGATGCCCATTGTGCAAGTCTGTTAGTATCAGCTCCTGGCCTTTTTCCGGGACAATCACATGCGTGGATGCCGTTTTCCACGCTGAATTCTGACAGCTTGGAGGAAAATGCCCGCAACTCGCCTGGGAGCTGTCTATGCTGCCCACCTATGTGCCGAACCTTTGACAGGACTGGCTCCGTCTGGGTCCACTCACGGATCTGTGATGCCATGACAGGCAAGGTGTCCATAAAATTTAGGGTTGCAACCACCTCACCGGTCGTGGGGGTCGACATGGGGCCGGTCGATAAAGGCAATCGGCTCAGTGCGCCGGCATTTGCTATCTGCGAACCTGGTTTGTGCTCCAGAGAATACTCGTATGCAGCAAGCAACAAAGCCCAGCGCTGGATCCGTGCAGAAGCAATGGGCGGTATTGGCTTATCCTCTCTGAAAAGTCCCAGCAGGGGCTTATGATCAGTCACGATAGTGAAATGGCGGCCGTACACGTACTGGTGGAAGCGTTTCACCGCAAAATCCACTGCCAGGCCCTCCTTCTCGATCTGTGCGTACTTTTTCTCCGCTGCAGTCAATGTGCGGGAGGCGAAAGCTATCGGTCGTTCGGCCCCGTTCTCCAGCTTGTGGGACAGGACGGCCCCAATACCATACGGGGATGCATCACATGTGACGAGGAAAGGCTTTCCAGGATCATAGTGGGTTAGTAACCCAGACGACGACAATTGTTGCTTTACCCGCCGGAAAGCGGTTTCTTGCGGCTGACCCCAAACCCAGGTGTGATTTTTCTTTAGCAGAAGGTGCAAAGGGGCCAGCGTAGTTGCCAGATTGGGGAGGAACTTCCCGTAATAGTTTACGAGACCGAGAAAAGAATGAAGATGCGAAGTGTCAATCGGGGCGGGGGCCTGTTGAATCGCACACACCTTCTCGATAACCTAGGTAGACTACTTCCTTTGCCTGAAATACGCACTTTGTGCAACGTAAACGGACTCCAGCCTCTGAAAGGCGTCTAAGGACAGCCTCTAGATTTTCCAAATGTTCCTGCTCCGACGTCCCTGTAATCAAAACATTATCTAGGTAGACAGCCACACGTGGTAAACCTCTCAAAATGCCCTCCATAACACGTTGAAAAATTGCACAGGCAGAGGATACTCCAAAGGGCAACCGTGTATATTCATACAGACCCCGGTGTGTATTAATCGTTACATATGGTCGGGAGGCAGGGTCCAGCTCCAACTGCAGGTAGGCGTGACTCATATCTAATTTTGTGAACGAGAGTCCACCTGCATGTTTCGCGTAGAGATCCTCTATGCGAGGCATTGGATATCGGTCGAGTCGGGAAACCGTATTCACTGTAAGTTTGTAGTCGCCACACAAGCGAACTGTGGCATCTGGCTTCATTACAGGTACAATTGGTGCTGCCCAGTCAGCAAAACGGACGGGCCAGATAATACCCAAACTCTCCAAATGAGTGAGCTCCCCTTCTACCTTCTCGAGCAAGGCGTAAGGCACTGGGCGCGCCCGGAAATAGCGCGGCATGGCTCCTGGTTCAACTTGGATACGGGCTATGGCCCCTTTTATTTTCCCCAAACCAGACTGGAATACATCTGGGTATCGTCCTAGCACCTCAGTCAACCCTTCAGAAACTATTTGGAGGATGTGCTGCCATTGCAACCGCAAATGGCGCAACCAGTCCCGACCCAACAGGCTGGGCCCATGGCCGCGCACCACGATAAGTGGGAAACGCCCCTCCTGGCGTCCATAGACAACAGGGGTCATTGTAGTTCCTGCAATGTCCAATGGTTCCCCAGTGTAGGTGGCCAACCTGTCTGTGAGTCGGTTAATGTAAGGGTCCGTATACCCTGCTTGATGCGGTCGAATGTCCTCTGGGCGACCACGGAGACCGCTGCACCAGTATCCAGCTCCACCTCAAGCAGGTGGCCATTGACCCGTACTGTCTCCTTAATGGGGGCCACACGGGGAGCTGCCACACAATGCAGCTGCAGGCAGTCGTCCTCCGTCTCCACGTCCTCAGAAGCAGTAGCCGCAGGTTCATCCACATGGAATGTACGGCCTCTGGGCTGGTCCCAGTTACGGCCCCTGGGCTGGTCCCAGTTTCGGTCGGAACGACGGCGCCTCTGGCGCCCCCAGGACCGCCGTCCGCGACGGGGTCGGCGCCTACAAGTCTGACACGGACATGGCTCCTCATCCATTGGCTCTGGAGAAAGCTCCTTTCGGGGAGGAATGTCCGATGGCCACTGGCGTCGGTCCGGACGTTGCCTCGCCCAAGGTACCGCAGGAGTGCGGGGGGACGTTTTCGGACGGAAGGGGTTGCGCCCCAAGGCATGCACTTCCATTCCCTGTAGCTCCTGTACTCCTCGCTCTGCGCTCTCTCGGGACAATACTATTTGAATGGCCTGTTGAAAAGTCAATGTTGGCTCCGCTAACAACTTTCTCTGAGTGGCCGCATTGTTAATACTGTAAACCAAACGGTCGCGTAACATTTCTGACAAGGTCTCACCATAGTCACAGTACTCCGCAATCCTGCGTAGCCTGGATAGAAAATCGGCAAGGGATTCTCCAGGGGTCCTCTCAGCGGTATTAAACCGGTAACGCTGGACTATCGTGGATGGGGTTGGGTTAAAATGTTGCCCCACTATATTCACAAGTTCATCAAACGTTTTGGTGTCCGGCGCAGCTGGGTACGTAAGGCTCCTAATCACCCCAATTGTATGCGGGCCACAGGCGGTGAGCAATATGACCACCTGGCGCTCGTTTTCAGTGATATTGTTTGCCCGGAAATAGTAACGCATCCGTTGTGTGTACTGGTTCCAGCTTTCCAGCGCAGCATCAAAAACATCCAAACGTCCGTACAGAGGCATGGTGTAATAGAAAACAACTTCCAACCTGTATCCAACAAAAATCCAGGGAGGTGGCTTCAGCAGTGTAGACGGCTATTCACTTTAACCTTCGTCGCCAGTTTTGTAAGGGCCACGAAGAATCTAGCACGAGTTTTAAGGATACAAAGTAATAACATTTATTTACTATAACATATATACATAACAGTAGCAGTAACTTCCTTTGCTACATACTCCTTCCTCCTGGTTCCTGAACTGGCCAGCTTATTTATACTAGGAGTTAACTAGTGGTTTCTCTGCCCCCCTCATTGTGGGATAGTCATTAGTCCCCAGCCAATGGTAAGTAGGCAGGTTATAACAGGGAGACTGAGAGGGGGAGGCAGAGACTGTGAGGGGGAGACAGAGAGACTGTGAGGGAGAGACAGAGAGACAGGGGGGGGGGGGGGGGAGACAGAGAGACTGTGAGTCTGGGGCTGAGTTGGCAAGTTACATTCGCGGCACACCAGTGCCAGGCAATGACCATCTCCTCCTACAAGGGAGGATATAACCACCGCCCCTTGACATTCAAGGGCATTACCATCACTGAATCCCCCACAATCAACAACATGAGGGTTACCATTGATCAGAAACTGAACTGTGCTAGCCATGTTAATACTGTGGCTACCAGGGTGGGTCAAAGGCTAGGAATCCTATAGTGAGCAACTCACTTCCTGACCCCCCAAAGTCTGGTCCACCATCTACAAGGCACAGGTCAGGAGTGTGATAGAATACTCTCCACTTGCCTGGATGAGCGCAGCTCCAACAACACTCAAGAACTCGACATCATCCAGGGCAAAGCAGCCCCGCTTGATCGTCACCCGATCCACAAACATTCAATCCCTCCACCACCATCAAACAATGGCAGTGCCGTGGGTCTACCTCCATCTCAGGGGCTGCAGCAGTTCAAGAAGGCAGCTCACCACCACCTTCTGAAGGGCAATTGGGGATGGGCAAAAAGTGCTGGCCAGGGCAGCACGGTGGCACAGTGGGTTAGCACTGCTGCCTCACGGTGCTGAGGACCCGGGTTCGATCCCGGCTCTGGGTCACTGTCCGTGTGGAGTTTGCACATTCTCCCCGTGTTTGCGTGGGTTTTGCTCCCACAACCCAAAGATGTGCAGGGTAGGTGGATTGGCCACGCTAAATTGTCCCTTAATTGGAAAAAATGAATTGGGTACTCAAAAATGAAAAGGAAGAGAGAGAGGCCGTAAGAAAACGTGGACAGTTTGAATGGCCAAGAACATGGCAGATGGAATTTAATGTGGAGAAATATGAAGTGATCCACTTTGGGCGAACAAGTAGAGTATTTTCTAATGGTGGCTGAGTGGAGAATTTGGTATTCCGCGGGCCCTGAGTACCTCTTGTACATGCAGGCACAACGAGCAATTAGGGAGGAAAATGACATGTCAGCTATCAATGCATGGATACATAGAAGATAGGAGCAGGAGGAGGCCTTTTGGCCCTTCGAGCCTGCTCCGCCATTCATCACAATCATGGCTGATCGTCCAACTCAATAACCTAATCCTGCTTTCTCCCCACAGCCTTTGATCCCATTCTCCCCAAGTGCTATATCCAGCCGCCTCTTGAATATATTCAAAGTTTTAGCATCAACTACTTCCTGTGGTAATGAATTCCACAGGCTCACCCTCTTTGTGTGAAGTGTCTCCTTATCTCTGTCCGAAATGGTTTACCCTGAATCCTCAGGCTGTGACCACTGGTTCTGGACACACCCATCATTGGTAACATCTTCCCTGCATCTACCCTGTCGAGCCCTGTTAGAATTTTATAAGTCTCTATGAGATTCCCTCCTCATTCTTCTGAACTCCAGCGAGAACAATCCTAACCTAGTCAATCTCTCCTCATATGACAGTCCCGCCATCCCAGGAATCAGTCTGGTAAACCTTCGCTGCAGTCCCTCGAGAGCAAGGACATCCTTCCTCAGAGAAGGAGACCTAAACTGCACACAATACTCCAAGTGTGGCCTCACCAAGGCCCTGTTCAATTGCAGCAACACATCCCTGCTTCTATACTCGAAACCTCTTGCAATGAAGGCCAACATTCCATTAGCCTTCTTTACTGCCTGTTGCACCTGCATGCTTACCTTCAGCGAATGGTGCACAAGGACACCCAGGTCCCGCTGCACACTCCCCTCTCCCAATTTACAACCATTCAGGTAGTAATCTGCCTTCCTGTTTTTACTTCCAAAATGAATAACCTCACACTTATCCAAATTATACTGCATCTGCCATTGGTTTGCCCACTCGCCCAACCTGCCCAGATATTGCTGTAGGATCCCTGCATCCTCGTCACAATTCACCCTCCCACCTAATTTGGTATCATCTGCAAACTTTGAGATGTTACGTTTTGTTTCCTCATCCAAATCATTAATATACATTGTGAATAGCTGGGGTCCCAGCACCGATCCCTGTGGTACCCCACTGGTTACTGCCTGCCAATTTGAAAAGGACCCATTAATCCCTACTCTTTGTTTCCTCTCTGCCAACCAGTTTTCTATCCACTTCAATACATTTCCCCCAATCCCATGCGCTTTAATTTTGCACAATAATCTCTTATGCGGGACTTTGTCAAACGCCTCCTGAAAGTCCAAATATACCACATCGACTGGCTCCCCCTTGTCGACTGTACTGTTTACCTCTTCAAAGAATTCCAACAGATTTGTCAAGTATGATTTTCCCTTCATAAATCCATGCTGACTCTGACTGATCCTGCCACTGCTTTCTAAATGTTCCGCTATAAAGTCCTTGATAATGGGATTCAAGCATTTTCCCCACTACCGATGTTAGGCTTACTGGTCTATAATTCCCTGCTTTCTCTCTATCTCCCTTTTTGAATATCGGAGTGACGTGAGCTACCCTCCAATCTGCAGGGACAGTTCCAGAGTCTATAGAATCCCGGAAGATGACCACCAATGCATCCACTGTTTCCAGAGTCACCTCCTTAAGCTCTCTGGGATGCAGATTCTCAGGCCCTGGGGATCACTAATCCTTTCATTCTCCAACATTTCTGGGATCTGATTTGTGTCCTCATTTGTGAAGACAGAACCAAAGTATATATTCAATTGCTCAGCTATTTCTTTGTCCCTTATTATGCATTCCCCTGCTTCTGTCTGCAGTGGGCCTACATTTCTCTTTACCAATCTCGTTCTCTTCACATATCTGTAAAAACTCTTAGTGTCAGTCTTTATGTTCCCTGCAAGCTTCCTTTCATACTATACTTTCCTCTTCTTAATCAGTCCCTTCGTCCTTCTTTGCTGAATTCTAAACTGCTCCCAATCCTCAGACCTATTATTTTTCTTGGCCAATATGTATGCTTCTTCCTTGTATCGGATACTATTTCTAATTTCCTTTGTAAGCCATGGATTGGCCCTCTTACCCCCTTTGCTTTTGTGCCAGACAGGAATGAACAGTTGCTGTAGTTCCTCCATGCATTCCTTGAATGTTTGCCATTGTCTATCCACTGTCATCCCTTTAAGTAACTCTCCCCAATCTATCAAGGCCAACTCACACCTCATATCCTCATAGTTCCTTTCATTAAGATTCAGCACCCAAGTCTCCGAATCAATACTTCACTCTCCATCTTGATAAAAAATTCTATCATGTTATGGTCGCTCATCCCCAAGGGGTCTCGTGCAGCCAGATTGGCAATGATTCCCTTCTCATTACACAGTGCCCAGTCTAAGATGGCCTGCTCTCTAGTTAGTTCCTCCACATATTGGTTAAGAAAACCATCCTGGATACACTTCAGGAATTCCTCCTCCACGGCATTGTGGCTAATTTGATTTGCCCAATCTATGTGAAGATTAAAATCACCTATGATCACCGATATTCCCTTATTACATGCATCAATGCAAAGGGATTGGCTATAAGAGGAAAGGATTTAGAGACCTGACCTGGAATACTGTCAATAGTTTTAGTGTCCTTTTCCAAGGAGGAATATATTTGTCTGTGAAGGAGTGCAACAATAGTCACTGGATTGATTCCTCGGAGGAGGGAATTGTCCCATGAGGAGAGATTGAGTACACTTCTTGTCTTGAGTTTGGAAGAATGAGAGGCAATCTTGTGGAAATATATTGAAATTCTTAAGGGCTTGGCAGGGTAGGTATTCTGTCTGAGAGAGGGCTCCACATTCTGTCTGAGAGAGGGCTCCACATTCTGGGGCGATCACTCTCTCTCGGTTCCCATCGGACCATCCGTCAAGTGAAGGGCTCAGCCATCTTTATGAGAAAAATTGTCACGTGGAGGGTTTGTGAAACTTTGGAATTCTCCACCTCAAGAGGGCATGGAAGCCCAGGCGGTGAGTTTGTTGAAGGACGAGATCGATGGATCTTAGGACAATGAGGGATATAAGGAACATGGAGATCTGGCGGGAAGGTGGAGTTGAGCTGGAGATCTGCCATGATCGTACTGAATGACAGAATAGGTCAGAGGACCGAATGGTCTACTTCAAGTTCTAAGAGGCACTTGTACATTGAACAGATTTTTCGGGTGGCGCAATGGTTAGCACTGCTGCCTCACGGCGCCGAGGTCCCAGGTTCGATCCCCACCCCGGGTCACTGTCCGTGTGGAGTTTGCATATTCTCCCCATGTCTGCGTGGGTCTCACCCCCACAACCCAAAGGTGTGCAGGGTAGGTGGATTGGCCACGCTAAATTGCCCCTTAATTGGAAAAAAAGAATTGGGTACTCTAAATTTTTTTTAAAAATGGAATACATTTTGATCCCTGATTTTTCTTTTCACAGAAATGGAGTTCATGGAATTGCATAGAGTTCCTACAGTGCAGAAGGAGGCCATTTGGCCCATCGACTGCACCGACCCTCTGAAAGGGCACCCTAATTAAGGCCAATCCCCCGCCACCCCACCCAACCTTTGCACGCTAAGGGGCAATGTAGCATGACCGATCTACCTAATCTGCACATCTTTGGATTGTGGGAAGAAACCGGAGCACCCGGAGGAAACCCACGCACACACGGGGAGAACGTGCAGACTCCGCACAGACAGTGACCCAAGGCCGGAATTGAATCTGGGACCCTGGAACTGTGAGGCAGCAGTGCTAACCACTGTGCCACCGTGTGGTGTGTTGGCTCTGTTACTCCAGCAGTTAGACTAAGTGTAAAATATCTCCGTTTCCCACTGACACTAACTTGTGTGCTTTACCTTCTCAATGGTTGTCCATCCACATCAACCAAGAACTTCTCAAAGTTCCAGCGAACATCACTCACTTTCAAGGGAGACCAGTGCAACCTCGTTCCGTCCCCAATCACCGGGTTCACAAAGGGGCATGAAACCTGTTTAAACAAAAAAGAGAGAAGTTCCATTTTGACACTGTGTGTGAGAGTGTGTGTGTGTGTGTGTGCGTGAGAGTGTGTGAGAGAGTGAGTGTATGTGTAAATGAGTGAATGAGTGAGAGTGTAAGTGAGTGAGTGAGTGTGTGTGAGTGTGCATCTTTCTCAATCTCAGGATGTGCCCACTTGCTTTGCAACCAATGGAGCACTTCTGATAGGTAGTCACTGCTGTGATGTAGGAGGGTCAACTTGTGCAAAGCAAGCTCCCACTAACATCAATGAGGTAACGGTCAGTTTAATGATGCTGATCGAGGGAGGAACAAGACACTGAGGAGAACTCCCCTCCTCTCCTTCAGGAGAGCTCCGGGGGATCATTTAGTCCTCCTGAGAGGGCAGACAGTGCAGTCAGTTTTAATGTCTCATTCGGAAGAAGGCACCCCTGACCGTGCAGCACTCCCTCAGTACAACGCTGACGTGTCAGCCTAGATTCTGTGTCCCTGGACCCGGGACTTGAACTCCCCACCTTCTGACCCTGTGTTCCCCACTCAGCCGTGGAGGGAAAGGGGTCATGATTTGCTTCCGGGGCATTCAGTTAAGTGTTTCTCGGCAGCGAATTAGGACTGAGTGGGAATTTCCTGGCCATGTGTGGGGAGAGTTTGAAAGGGTGCAATGTTGTAAGTAACTGAGGGAATCATGGCCCACTCTACACCTCCGAAAGAGAGCCTCTGTGAGCTGCTTTGCTACAAGGTGGCTTTGTGTCACATTATCTTGGCATCCCAATGTAGGATGCATTTGCATGGCCGTAGCACAAACATGCACGATTCTGTACACTTGGCAAGGACCCCGACAGGTCACGGGCTGCCTGTGGAGTGAGTTTAGGGAGAGACTTTCCTCCTGACTGACGCCATCCTCACAGTACGCATGGGGGAGTGAATAGAGGCACAACGTGAGCACCATTCAGACAGAACGGCGGGACTGCAACAAGGAGAGAGACCCCGATCATTAGTGATCCTGAACATGGGGTGTCACGGTGACACAGTGGTCAGCACTGCTGCCTCACAGCGCCAGGGTCCCGGGGTCGATTCAGGCCTTGGGTGACCGTCTGTGTGGAGTTTGCACATTCTCCTGCGTGGGTTTCCTCCGGGTGCTCCAGTTTCCTCCCACAGTCCAAAAATATGCAGGTTAGGTGGATTGGCCAAGATCAATTTCCCCTGAGCGACCAGCGATGTGCAGGTTAGGTGGGGTTACGGGGATAGGGCAGGGGAGTGACCAAGGTAGGGTGCTATTTCAGAGGGTTGGTGGAGATTCGATGGGCTGAATGGCCTCCTTCTGCACTGTAGGGATCCCACGATTCTATCCTATGACTCTTGATGTGTCATTAATTATCCACAACATGGCATCGACCATCACTGAGAAAACCCTGAGAGTAACCTTCAGGAAATGGTTCCATATTTCCTGACCCTGTGTGACTCAGCAACAACAACTTTTATTTACATGGACCCTTAAAGGCCCCAAGGCTTTTGACAGGAATATTACAGAGCAAGATCTGACGCCGACGCCCTACTGGGCAATATTGGAGAGTAAGCGCAAACGTTTGGTCAAAGACGTAGGTTTTAAGATGCATCTTAAAGCAGGAAAACAAGAAGTGAACGGTGACCAGCAGTGAGGTGGTTTTTAATGTATTCCTTTACGGGGCGTGGTGTCTTTGTCTCTCTCTCGTGGGACAGCTGTTGCCAGTGAGTTTGACAATCGATGATAGATTTGCGAGGTTAGCTTCATACCCCGATTTTTTTTTAATTTTTTTAACTAATTTAATTTAAATTCCCCCAGCTGCCCTCTGTGGTGAGATTTCAGCCCATGTCTCCAGAGCCTTAACCCGGGCCTCTGGATTATTGATCTCTGGTCTCACTAAAATTGGCTCTCGTAAGGCCAGAATTCGAGGGAGGCAGTGGTCCGTGGGTCTGGAGGAGATCACAGAGATAGGGAGGGACGAGGCCATGGAGGGATTTTATAACACGGATGAGAATTTAAAAATCGAGAGTGTTTTTTTTAAATAAATTTAGAGTAGCCAATTATTTTATCTATTATTTTTGTCCAGTCTAGGGGCAATTTAGCGCGGCCAATCCACCTCTCCTGCACATATTTTGGGTTGTGGGGGCGAAACCCACGCAGACACGGGGAGAATGTGCAAACTCCACACGGACAGTGGCCCAGAGCCGGGATCGAACCCGGGTCCTCAGCACCGTAGGCAGCAATGCTAACCACTGTGCCACCGTGCTGCCCTATCGAGAGCTTGTTTGACAGGGAGCCGATATCAGTGAAGATGGGGGAAATGTTATCGGAAGGGACTCTGTGTTTCATCTTCTGTTTCCTTGTTAGCCGCCCCTCCTTGGCAGATGACAAGGTTGCGGAGGTTGTGAAGACTGCCGAGTAGGAGAGATGTCTGCAGTATTGGCAGTGAATATTCTTTGTAAATAGTTTGTTTCCTGGAGTTACACTCTCCCTTGAGGATTGATACGGCTTTAGTACCCACAGAACTAACACATTTCCAAGTTTTGTACAGTCCATGTGCTTCAATCTCATGTTCCGTCATGGCTTGATGGGCCAACTAGTCTATTCCTGCCTCTCATTTAAAAAAAATAAATTTAGAGTACCCAATTAAAGAAGATGAAACACAAGAGTCCCTTCCGATAACGCCGTCCCATTTCCCCCGTCCCAATCCACCCACCCTGCACATCTTTTTGGATTGTGGGGGTGAGGCCCACACAGACACGGGGAGAATGTGCAAACTCCACACGGACAGTGAGCTGGGGTCGGAATCGAACCCGGGTCCTCAGCGCCATGACGCAGCAGTGCTAACCACTGCACCACCGTGCCGTCCCATTCCTGCCTGTCATTAATGTACATTTTAACACGTAGAAAACATGCTCACAGAGAGAGGCTGATCGCCAAACGTTGAGCGGAAGCAACACTGATCATCAGTAACATACAGGGTGCATGGTCAATGATACTGACGATCAGAAAAGGCCGACTGTTCCTAACTCCGACGCGAAGTCTCGATCAGACTGACCTTCAGAAATGTGTAGAGAGGATGCTCTGTTTCCCCATTCACTTCGATCTTGCCAAATACAGGAAATCGAGGGACAAAGTCCCCGCCTGGACGGACAAACTTGAGGACATTCAGAGTT
Organism: Scyliorhinus torazame; assembly: GCF_047496885.1. NCBI lineage: Eukaryota > Metazoa > Chordata > Chondrichthyes > Carcharhiniformes > Scyliorhinidae > Scyliorhinus > Scyliorhinus torazame. Next base: position 31,444,482 of record NC_092734.1, read on the forward strand.
TCATGGTCTTTCTCTAAGGAGAAATATTTCAGCACAGAGGTGATGCTTTAAGTCGAACATGAACAGCTCAAGGCAAAGGCTTTCAATGACCGATACGATGATGTGTTAAAAGTATGTGTTCAAAGTACAAGACACCTTGGTTAGAAGCTGAAATGTGATTCCGGTACTGGGCTGGGCTAAGCAGTACTTACTTTGAGTGCTCAGAGTCTCTTACCTCACCAAGCTGCTCATTATAAAGCCAATAATGTTGAGCACAATGCATTATCGTTGCTGGAACGGAACTGTAAGACTAAGAGACTAATTGTTAAATGAGCTCGGGTCATTCAGAGATGAATTGTGATAGACATTGCGGATTAGAATATTCTCATCTGGCGGTGGGAAGCACCCAGGAATTATGGGCTGGATTCTCCGGTTACACCAGCCGCGTATTTCTCGGTAGCGCCAGAGGCGGGATTCTCTACTCCCGGATTTCCCTTTGAAGCCACCCCACACGGGGGTCCACTGCCGTCGGGAACAGAGAATTCCGGCCTTTAAGACTGTCTTGCAATGGACTGAAATGAATTTGCCTGCCACGTAACCTTTACAATACTGCACATCCAAGTATTTGAAAATGTTGTGTGGAGTATTTACTGCCTTTTCAATTCCCTGTTGGGATGAGGCCATTGCTGGCATTTATTACCCATCCCTAGTTACCCTGGGAAGGTGTTGGGACACCTTGAACCACTGAAAGTGATTTTTAGTGCACCTTGTAGACTGGAGTGTGTTTTTTTTTTAAATGTAATTAAAGTTTTGCAAAGTTTTTCATAATAAATAGTAATAATCCTAACACAGCAAAATAGAGTGAACATTAACATAGTGCAAAAAGAGAATATACAATAGCAATTGACTAGACGTGACCCCACGCGCCTCAGTCTTCCCACACCCTCCCAACGGAGCCCTCACCCCCACTCCCCTACGGGTCTCTGCTGCTGCTGACGTTTTAATTCTCCCTGAGAAGCCATCGGACGGTATTATGCCCCCGCTCAACAGCAGCAGCTCTGTACATTTGGCAAAATGGTTTACACACATAAGTAGGCATCTGTTTGTGGTGTTGTCGTCCCTTGCTTCTCCCAGACGGAGTTCTCTGCCGTTGTCGGCTCGTTCCGCTTCTGCGCACTGTGGTAATACCAGGTATTGCAGTACCTGAGAGGTGGATGCCCATTGGCTAGACCTAGGAGTCTACCATTGGCCAACGTACATAGCTCCACCCTGAGAGGTGGGGTATAAGATCCAATGCCGTCCCAGCAGCCTTCACTTTCTGTATCGAAGCTGCTGGGTACAGTTCTAGCTGATTAAAGCCGATTAGTTATGACTCTCCTTGTCTCACGAGTAATTGATTGTGCATCAATTTAATCAGCTAAAGAAGCCGAGGCAGCGCTTTAGGGCCTTGGGGGAGGGAGGGGGAACTCCATGAGGGGATGCATGCGTTCAGGGTCGGGGCCTATGACTCCATTTCGCACTACGTAGCCTAGGATGGCTAGACGGTCGGTGCTAAACACGCATTTCTCCTTATTGTAGGTCAGATTAAGGAGGTTCGTGGTCTGGAGAAATTTTCGGAGGTTGGTGTCGTGGTCCTGCTGGTCATGGCCGCCGATGGTGACGTTATCCAGATACGGGAACGTTGCGCGTAAGCCGTACCGGGCAACCATTCGGTCCATCTCACGCTGGAAGACCGAGACCCCGTTCGTGAAACCCTTAAAAAGTGATAGAGCCGCCCATCTGCTTCGAAGGCAGTGTACTGGCGGTCCCCATGACGGAGGGGCAGCTGGTGGTAGGCAGACTTGAGATCCACCGTGGAGAAGACCTTGTATTGCGCAATCCTGTTTACCAGGTCGGCAATACGGGGGAGGGGGTACGCATCCAGCTGTGTAAACAGGTTGATGGTCTGGCTATAGTCGATGACCATCCTATGTTTCTCCCCGGTCTTTACCACCACTACTTGAGCCCTCCAGAGGCTGCTGCTTGCTTCGATGACCCCTTCCTTCAGCAGCCTTTGGACCTCTGACCTGATGAAGGTCCGGTCCTGGGCACTGTACCGTCTCTGCTGCTGGTGGCGACGGGTTTGCAATCCAGGGTGAGGTTCGCAAACAGGGAAGGCGGGTCGACCTTAACGGTCGCGAGGCCGCAGACAGTAAGGGGGGGTATAGGGCCGCCAAATTTAAAGGTCAGGCTTTGTAGGTGGCACTGGAAATCCAGCCCAAGGAGGGTGGCTGCGCAGAGGTGCGGCAGAATGTACAGGCGAAAATTGCGGAATTCCCTGCCTTGGACAGTGAGGTTCGCTAGGCAGAACCCCTTTATCGCCACTGCGTGTGACCCGGAGGCCAGGGAGATCCGTTGGTTTACGGGATGGGTGACAAGGGAACAGCGCCTTACCGTGTTGGGGTGGACGAAGCTTTCCGTGCTCCCGGAGTCGATCAGGCACGACGTCACGTGGCCGTTGATGGCGATCGTTGTGGTGGCTTTCGCTAGCGTCCGGGGCCGACTCTAGTCCAGGGTCACGGAGGCCAGCTGCAGCAAGGGGGAGTTCTGGTCAGGCAGCGTGGAGTCGGCAGTGCTGGGGGCCTGAGGCCGGTCCCAGGTAACGGAGGCCAGCTGCAGCAAGGGTGAGTTCTGGTCAGGCAGCGTGGAGTCGGCAGTGCTGGGGGCCTGAGGCCGGTCCCAGGTAACAGAGGCCAGCTGTAGCAAGGAGGAGTTCTGGTCAGGCAGCCTGGAGTCGACAGCGCTGGGGGCTTGAGGCCCCATCCAAGATGGCGTCAGCCACGGATCGCACATGGAGTCCGGGGATACAGAAGATGGCATCGGCGAGGGACAAAATGGCGGCGCCCACCCATCCAGCGTGGTGGCCGGGGGGCAACGTGGGTCGCAAGTTGCCTGGGGGTAGGAGGGCGGCGGTGGGCCTTCGACGGCCTGGACTTGGAACAAAGGCTGCTGATAGTCGCTGGAGACCGCGGCCACGGCGCGGGCCTGGCAGACCGCGACATAGTGGCCTTTCTTGCTGCACCCTTTGCAGGTGGCGGTGCGGGCCGGGCAGCGTGCGCGGGGATGATTCGCTTGGCCACAGAAGCAGCAGCGTTGGCCGGCGGTGAAAACGGGCCGTCTAGCGGCGCAGGCCTGCGGGGTTAGCGGGAAAGTCTGGGGGGCTGCCGCGACAGGGTGCCACGCAGCCCAGGGACCAGACCATGTGGGCGTGGTTGGCCGGGCCTCCTTGGCACCGGTCACATCTGTCCTCCACCTCCGGGGAGAACCTACTCATACGGGTTCTTGTTAAGTGGGCTCTATGTACCACTTTGAGTTGCGTCAGGCTGAGCCTTGCGCACGTGGAGGTGGAGTTGACCCTATGCAATGCTTTGCTCCAGAGTCCCCACCCTATTTTGATCCCCAGGTCCTCCTCCCACTTCATTCTTGTTGCATCCAGTACGGTGTCGGCCCCTTGTACCAGTCGGTCATACATGTCACTACAATTTCCTTTATCTAGTATGCTTGCGTCCAGTAACTCTTCCAGTAGTGTCTGTCGTGGTGGTTGTGGGTATGTCCCTGTCTCCTTTCGTAGGAAGTTTTTTAGTTGCAGGTACTTTAGCTCGTTCCCCCTGGCTAGCTGGGATTTCTCTGTCAGTTCCTGCGGTCCTGCCGTCCGTGTATAGGTCCCTGACTGTCAGTCCCTCTGTCCTGTCCCCACCTTTTGAAGGTGGCGTCAGTCAGCGCTGGTGTGAACCTATGGTTGTTACAGATGGGAGCTTTATTCGACATTCTGGTCAGGCCAAATTGTTGCCGTAGTTGGTTCCAGGACTGGACGGTGGCTATCACCACCGGGCTGCTGGAGTGTTTTTTGGGTGAAGATGGGAGTGCCACCGTGGCAAGGGCCCGGAGGGAGGTCCCCATGCAGGAGGCCTCTTCCGCGCCCACCCACTCGGCTTCTGGCTCCTTGACCCATCCCCTTATTCGCTCGGCCGTCGCCGCCCAGTGGTAGAATTGTAGATTTGGGAGGGCTAGCCCCCCCCCCCTGGATTTTGTTTTTTTGTAAGACCTTCTTTGGGATCCTAGCATTCTTCCCCCCCATACGAACGCCATGATTAGTTTGTCTAATGCTTTGAAAAGGGCCTTGGGGATGTAGATCGGGATGGATCTGAATAGGAAGAGGTACCTGGGCAGCACGTTCATTTTGATCGACTGGACTCTCCCCGCGAGGGAGAGTGGGAGTGTGTTCCATCTTTGCAGGTCCTTTTTTACTTCCTCCGTCAGACTGGTGAGGTTCCATTTGTGGATCCCTTTCCAGGTGTGGGCTATTTGGATCCCCAGGTAGCAGAATTTGTGTCGGGCTTGTTTAAGCGGCAGTCCCGTTAGTGCTGCCCCCCTACTTGTGGGTGTACCGGGAAGATCTCGCTTTTGCTCATGTTGAGTTTGTAGCCCGAGAAGGCGCCAAACTTTTTCCGGAGGGCAATGATGTCTTGAGTATGTTAACAGCAAGTCTTAATGAACAACTCATAACTATACACATATAAACGATAGAGGGCATGAGGTTAACTCCAACCCAGGTCTTTGCACATCTCTGACCCCTGGGCTCTGGGTCATGACTTTCTTACCTCATTTTGTGGGGCGGTGCTCTGTCCAGTCTCATTGTGCACAAGACCCCACGATTACAGCTTAGATGCAGATGAGTGACTTAATCGGCCATTTCAGAGGGCAGTTACGAGTCAGCCCCGTCGATGGGGGACTGGAGTCACATATCGGCCAGTCTGGGTAAGGCCAAGGGGGTGGGGGAGTGGGGGGGGGTTCTTCCGAAAGAACGCTCTACCCCGGCCCATTCCCCCGCCCTATCCCCGTGACCCCCACCTAGCTTTTGGACACTCGAGGGGCAATTTTTACACGGCCAATCCGCCTCACCCGCACATCTTTGGACTGCGGGAGGAAACCGGAGCACCCGGAGGAAACCCACGCAGACACGGGGAGAACGTGCAGACTCCGCACAGACAGTGACCCGAGGTCGGAATCGAACCTGGGACCCTGGCGCTGTGAGGCAGCAGTGCTAACCACTGTGCCACCGTGACGTCCCAGTACATGGATGGAATGTTAAAAAGTAAAGTAAAGAGGGGGGGGGGCGGTTTAAGATGGAGGAAAATTATCTTTTGACCCTGGTTTTTCTCTCCGGTTAGGTGCAGCCGGACATGCCGGAATTTTCCAGCGTTCTTGTCCCAGATTCCAGCTTGATTTTAGATTTATGCCACAATCTGATTGCTTCATGGTTGCTCTTACTGGGAATATATTTGTTCAAAACACAATTCAGTTTCTCAAATGGCACATACGAGACTGAACTAATTCACTGTATGACATGTCCAACAACATTAAAAAAAAGATTTGCATTTATGTAGCACCTAACAATTGGACATCTCCAACTGCATCGCAGCCAATTAGATGCTTCGCAAGTGTAGTTGTTGTAATACTAAAAAAGCGACAGCCAATTTGCGCACAGCGAGATCCCACAACTGTGATAATTGTGATATTGATGTGATCACAATTGTGATAATGACCAGATCATCTGCTTTTGTGGTGTGGACTCAGGGATGAATGTTGGCCCGGACATCAGTGACCACTCCCCTGCTCGTCTTCAAAATAGTACCAGGGGGTCTTTCACATCGCCCGTGGTAGGCAGATGGGGGTCTCAATTTAACTTCTCAATGAAAAGGCAGCACCTCCGACAGTGTAGCATTCCCTCAGTACTGACCCTCTGACACTGCAGCACTCCCTCAGTACTGATTCTCTGACAGTGCAGCACTCCCTCAGTACTGACTCTCTGACACTGCAGCACTCCCTCAGTACTGACTCTCTGACAGTGCAGTACTCCCTCAGTACTGACCCTCTGACAGTGCGGCACTCCCTCAGTACTGATTCTCTGACAGTGCAGCACTCCCTCAGTACTGACTCTCTGACAGTGCGGCACTCCCTCAGTACTGACCCTCTGACAGTGCGGCACTCCCTCAGTACTGACCCTCTGACAGTGCGGCACTCCCTCAGTACTGACTCTCTGACAGTGCCGCACTCCCTCAGTACTGACTCTCTGACAGTGCGGCACTCCCTCAGTACTGACCCTCTGACAGTGCAGCACTCCCTCAGTACTGACCCTCTGACAGTGCGGCACTCCCTCAGTACTGACCCTCCGACAGTGCAGTACTCCCTCAGTACTGACCCTCTGACAGTGCGGCACTCCCTCAGTACTGACCCTCCGGCAGTGCAGTACTCCCTCAGTACTGACCCTCTGACAGTGCAGTACTCCCTCAGTACTGACCCTCTGACAGTGCGGCACTCCCTCAGTACTGACCCTCTGACAGTGCGGCACTCCCTCAGTACTGACCCACTGACAGTGCGGCACTCCCTCAGTACTGACTCTCTGACAGTGCGGCACTCCCTCAGTACTGACCCTCTGACAGTGCGGCACTCCCTCAGTACTGACCCTCTGACAGTGCGGCACTCCCTCAGTACTGACTCTCTGACAGTGCCGCACTCCCTCAGTACTGACTCTCTGACAGTGCGGCACTCCCTCAGTACTGACCCTCTGACAGTGCAGCACTCCCTCAGTACTGACCCTCTGACAGTGCGGCACTCCCTCAGTACTGACCCTCCGACAGTGCAGTACTCCCTCAGTACTGACCCTCTGACAGTGCGGCACTCCCTCAGTACTGACCCTCCGGCAGTGCAGTACTCCCTCAGTACTGACCCTCTGACAGTGCAGTACTCCCTCAGTACTGACCCTCTGACAGTGCGGCACTCCCTCAGTACTGACCCTCTGACAGTGCGGCACTCCCTCAGTACTGACCCACTGACAGTGCGGCACTCCCTCAGTACTGACTCTATGACAGTGCAGCGCTCCCTCAGTACTGACCCTCTGACAGTGCGGCACTCCCTCAGTACTGACCCTCTGACAGTGCGGCACTCCCTCAGTACCGGGGGACGGCCCTAGCGGCCAGGTCTCTGGCACTGAGTCTGGCTCTGGGGCTCAGAAGGGAAGGGGGGAGAATAGAAAAGGAATAGTTGTAGGAGACTCAATGGTCAGGGGAGTAGATAGGAGATTCTGTGGTCGCGAGCGAGACTCCCGAAAGGTATGTTGCCTCCCGCGTGCCAGGGCCAGGGATGTCTCGGATCGTGTCTTCAGGATCCTTAAGGGGGAGGGGGAGCAGCCAGAAGTCGTGGTGCACATTGGTACCAACGACATAGGTAGGAAAAGGGGTGTGGAGGTAATACACACGTTTAGGGAGTTAGGCTGGAAGTTAAAAGCCAGGACAGACAGAGTTGTCATCTCTGGTTTGTTGCCGGTGCCACGTGATAGCGAGGCTAGGAATAGGGAGAGAGTGCAGTTGAACACGTGGCTGCAGGAATGGTGTAGGAGGGAGGGCTTCAGGTATTTGGATAATTGGAGCGCATTCTGGGAAAGGTGGGACCTGTACAAGCAGGATGGTTTGCATCTGAACCAGAGGGGCACCAATATCCTGGGAGGGAGGTTTTCTAGTCCTCTTCGGGAGGGTTTAAACTAATTTGGCAGGGGAATGGGTACCGGATTTGTAGTCCAGCAACTAAGGTACCCGATATTCAGGATGCCAAAGCGTGTAATGAGGCAGTGGGGAAGGGAACACTGACAAAGGAGAGTACTTGCAGGCACGGAGATGGGTTGAAGTGTGTATACTTCAACGCAAGAAGCATCAGGAATAAGGTGGGTGAACTTAAGGCATGGATCGGTACTTGGGACTACGATGTGGTGGCCATCACGGAAACTTGGATAGACGAGGGGCAGAAATGGTTGTTGGAGGTCCCTGGTTATAGATGTTTCAATAAGATTAGGGAGGGGGGTAAAAGAGGTGGGGGGGGGGGTGGCATTGTTAATTAGAGATAGTATAACAGCTGCAGAAAGGCAGTTCATGGAGTATCACCCTACTGAGGTAGTATGAGTTGAAGTCAGAAATAGGAAAGGAGCAGTCACCTTGTTAGGAGTTTTCTATAGGCCCCCCAATAGTATCAGAGATGTGGAGGAACAGATTGGGAAACAGATTTTGGAAAGGTGCAGAAGTCACAGGGAAGTAGTCATGGGTGACTTTAACTTCCCAAATATTGAGTGGAAACTCTTTAGATCAAATAGTTTGGATGGGGTGGTGTTTGTGCAGTGTGTCCAGGAAGCTTTTCTAACACAGTATGTAGATTGTCCGACCAGAGGAGGGGCAATATTGGATTTAGTACTTGGTAATGAACCAGGGCAAGTGATAGATTTGTTAGTGGGGGAGCATTTTGGAGATAGTGACCACAATTCTGTAACTTTCACTTTAGTAATGGAGAAGGATAGGTGCGTGCAACAGGGCAAGGTTTACAATTGGGGGAAGGGTAAATACGATGTTGTCAGACAAGAATTGAAGTGCATAAGTTGGGAACATAGGCTGTCAGGGAAGGACACAAGTGAAATGTGGAACTTGTTCAAGGAACAGGTACTACGTGTCCTTGATATGTATGTCCCTGTCAGGCAGGGAAGAGATGGTCGAGTGAGGGAACCATGGTTGACAAGAGAGGTTGAATGTCTTGTTAAGAGGAAAAAGGAGACTTATGTAAGGCTGAGGAAACAAGGTTCAGACAGGGCGTTGGAGGGATACAAGATAGCCAGGAGGGAATTGAAGAAAGGGATTAGGAGAGCTAAGAGAGGGCATGAACAATCTTTGGCGGGTAGGATCAAGGAAAACCCCAAGGCCTTTTACACATATGTGAGAAATATGAGAATGACTAGAGCGAGTGTAGGTCCGATCAAGGACAGTAGCGGGAGATTGTTTATTGAGTCTGAAGAGATAGGAGAGGTCTTGAACGAGTACTTTTCTTGTGTATTTACAAATGAGAGGGGCCATATTGTTGGAGAGGACAGTGTGAATCAGATTGGTAAGCTCGAGGAAATACTTGTTAGGAAGGAAGATGTGTTGGGCATTTTGAGAAACTTGAGGATAGACAAGTCCCCTGGGCCTGACGGGATATATCCAAGGATGCTATGGGAAGCAAGAGATGAAATTGCAGAGCCGTTGGCAATGATCTTTTCGTCCTCACTGTCAACAGGGGTGGTACCAGGGGATTGGAGAGTGGCGAATGTCGTGCCCTTGTTCAAAAAAGGGACTAGGGATAACCCTGGGAATTACAGACCAGTTAGTCTTACTTCGGTGGTAGGCAAAGTAATGGAAAGGGTACTGAAGGATAGGATTTCTGAGCATCTGGAAAGACACTGCTTGATTAGGGATAGTCAGCATGGATTTGTGAGGGGTAGGTCTTACCTTACAAGTCTTATTGAATTCTTTGAGGAGGTGACCAAGCATGTGGATGAAGGTAAAGCAGTGGATGTAGTGTACATGGATTTTAGTAAGGCATTTGATAATGTTCCCCATGGTAGGCTTCTGCAGAAAGTAAGGAGGCATGGGATAGTGGGAAATTTGGCCAGTTGGATAACGAACTGGCTAACCGATAGAAGTCAGAGAGTGGTGGTGGATGGCAAATATTCAGCCTGGATCCCAGTTACCAGTGGCGTACCGCAGGGATCAGTTCTGGGTCCTCTGCTGTTTGTGATTTTCATTAATGGCTTGGATGAGGGAGTTGAAGGGTGGGTCAGTAAATTTGCAGACGATATGAAGATTGGTGGGAGTTGTGGATAGTAAGGAGGGCTGTTGTCGGCTGCAAAGAGACATAGATAGGATGCAGAGCTGGGCTGAGAAGTGGCAGATGGAGTTTAACCCTGAAAAGTGTGAGGTTGTCCATTTTGGAAGGACAATTATGAATGCGGAATACCGGGTTAACGGTAGAGTTCTTGGCAATGTGGAGGAGCAGAGAGATCTTGGGGTCTATGTTCATACATCTTTGAAAGTTGCCGCTCAAGTGGATAGAGCTGTGAAGAAGGCCTATGGTGTGCTCACGTTCATTAACAGAGGGATTGAATTTAAGAGCCGTGAGGTGATGATGCAGCTGTACAAAACTTTGGTAAGGCCACATTTGGAGTACTGTGTACAGTTCTGGTCGCCTCATTTTAGGAAGGATGTGGAAGCTTTGGAAAAGGTGCAAAGGAGATTCACCAGGATGTTGCCTGGAATGTAGAGTAGGTCTTACGAAGAAAGGTTGAGGGTGCTCGGCCTTTTCTCATTAGAACGGAGAATGATGAGGGGTGACTTGATAGAGGTTTATAAGATGATTAGGGGAATAGATAGAGTAGACAGTCAGAGACTTTTTCCCCGGGTGGAACAAACCATTACAAGGGGACTTAAATTTGAGGTGAAAGGTGGAAGATATAGGAGGGATGTCAGAGGTAAGTTCTTTACCCAGAGAGTAGTGGGGGCATGGAATGCACTGCCTGTGGAAGTAGTTGAGTCGGAAACATTAGGGACCTTCAAGCAGCTATTGGATAGGTACATGGATTATGGTAAAATGATATAGTGTAGATTTATTTGTTCTTAAGGGCAGCACGGTAGCATTGTGGATAGCACAATTGCTTCACAGCTCCAGGGTCCCAGGTTCGATTCCGGCTTGGGTCACTGTCTGTGCAGAGTCTGCACATCCTCCCCGTGTGTGCGTGGGTTTCCTCCGGGTGCTCCGGTTTCCTCCCATAGTCCAAAGATGTGCAGGTTAGGTGGATTGGCCATGATAAATTGCCCTTAGTGTCCAAAATTGCCCTTGGTGTTGGGTGGAGGTGTTGAGTTTGGGTAGGGTGCTCTTTACAAGAGCCGGTGCAGACTCAAAGGGCCGAATGGCCTCCTTCTGCACTATAAATTCAATGATAATCTATGATTAATCTAGGACAAAGGTTTGGCACAACATCGTGGGCCGAAAGGCCTGTTCTGTGCTGTATTTTCTATGTTCTATGTACTGACCCTCCGACAGTCCGGCACTCCCTCAGTACTGACCCTCTGACAGTGCGGCACTCCCTCAGTACTGACCCTCCGACAGTGCAGCACTCCCTCAGTACTGACCCTCTGACAGTGCGGCACTCCCTCAGTACTGACCCTCTGACAGTGCGGCACTCCCTCAGTACTGACCCTCAGACAGTGCGGTACTCCCTCAGTACTGACCCTCCGATAGTGCAGCACTCCCTCAGTACTGACCCTCTGACAGTGCGGAACTCCCTCAGTATTGACCCTCTGACAGTGCGGCACTCCCTCAGTACTGACCCTCTGACAGTGCAGTACTCCCTCAGTACTGACCCTCCGACACTGCGGCACTCCCTCAGTACTGACCCTCCGATAGTGCGGTACTCCCTCAGTACTGACCCTCCAACAGTGCAGTACTCCCTCAGTACTGACCCTCTGACAGTGCGGCACTTCCTCAGTACTGACCCTCTGACACTGCAGCACTCCCACAGTACTGACCCTCTGACAGTGCGGTACTCCCTCAGTACTGACCCTCCGACAGTGCAGTACTCCCTCAGTACTGACCCTCCAACAGTGCGGTACTCCCTCAGTACTGACCCTCCGACAGTGCAGTACTCCCTCAGTACTGACCCTCCGACAGTGCAGTACTCCCTCAGTATTGACCCTCCGACAGTGCAGTACTCCCTCAGTACTGACCCTCCGACAGTGCTGTACTCCCTCAGTACTGACCCTCTGACAGTGCGGCACTCCCTCAGTACTGACCCTCTGACAGTGCGGCACTCCCTCAGTACTGACCCTCTGACAGTGCGGCACTCCATCAGTACTGACCCTCTGACAGTGCGGCACTCTCTCAGTACTGACCCTCTGACAGTGCAGCACTCCCTCAGTACTGACCCTCTGACAGTGCGGCACTCCCTCAGCACTGATCTCCGACAGTGCGGCACTCCCTCAGTACTGACCATCTGACAGTGCAGCGCTCCCTCAGTACTGACTCTCTGTCAGTGCGGCACTCCCTCAGTACTGACCCTCTGACAGTGCAGCGCTCCCTCAGTACTGACTCTCTGACAGTGCGGCACTCCCTCAGTACTGACCCTCTGACAGTGCGGCACTCTCTAAGTACTGACCCTCTGACAGTGCGGCACTCCCTCAGTACTGACCCTCTGACAGTGTGGCACGCCCTCCGTACTGACCCTTCGACAGTGCGGCGCTCCCTCAGTACTGACCCTCCGACAGTGCAGCACTCCCTCAATACTGACCCTCTGACAGTGCGGCACTCCCTCAGTACTGACCCTCTGACAGTGCGGCACTTCCTCAGTACTGACCCTCTGACAGTGTAGCACTCCCTCAGTACTGACCCTCTGACAGTGCAGCACTCCCTCAGTACTGACCCTCTGACAGTGCGGCACTCCCTCAGTACTGACCCTCTGACAGTGCGGCACTCCCTCAGTACTGACCCTCTGACAGTGCGGCCCTCCCTCAGTACTGACCCTCTGACAGTGCGGCACTCCCTCAGTACTGACCCTCTGACAGTGCGGCACTCCCTCAGTACTGACCCTCTGACAGTGCGGCACTCCCTCAGTACTGACTCTCCGACAGTGCGGCGCTCCCTCAGCACTGACCCTCTGACAGTGCGGCACTCCCTCAGTACTGACCCTCCGACAGTGCGGTACTCCCTCAGTACTGACCCTCCGACAGTCCGGCACTCCCTCAGTACTGACCCTCCGACAGTGCGGCACTCCCTCAGTACTGACCCTCCGACACTGCAGCACTCCCTCAGTACTGACCCTCCGACAGTCCGGCACTCCCTCAGTACTGACCCTCCGACAGTGCAGCACTCCCTCAGTACTGACCCTCTGACAGTGCGGCACTCCCTCAGTACTGACTCTCCGACAGTGCGGCACTCCCTCAATACTGACCCTCTGACAGTGCGGCACTCCCTCAGTAGTGACCCTCCGACAGTGCAGCACTCCCTCAGTACTGACCCTCTGACAGTGCGGCACTCCCTCAGTACTGACCCTCTGACAGTGCGGCACTCCCTCAGTACTGACCCTCAGACAGTGCGGTACTCCCTCAGTACTGACCCTCCGATAGTGCAGCACTCCCTCAGTACTGACCCTCTGACAGTGCGGAACTCCCTCAGTATTGACCCTCTGACAGTGCGGCACTCCCTCAGTACTGACCCTCTGACAGTGCAGTACTGACCCTCCGACACTGCGGCACTCCCTCAGTACTGACCCTTCGATAGTGCGGTACTCCCTCAGTACTGACCCTCCAACAGTGCGGTACTCCCTCAGTACTGACCCTCTGACAGTGCGGCACTTCCTCAGTACTGACCCTCTGACACTGCAGCACTCCCACAGTACTGACCCTCTGACAGTGCGGTACTCCCTCAGTACTGACCCTCCGACAGTGCAGTACTCCCTCAGTACTGACCCTCCAACAGTGCGGTACTCCCTCAGTACTGACCCTCCGACAGTGCAGTACTCCCTCAGTACTGACCCTCCGACAGTGCAGTACTCCCTCAGTATTGACCCTCCGACAGTGCAGTACTCCCTCAGTACTGACCCTCCGACAGTGCTGTACTCCCTCAGTACTGACCCTCTGACAGTGCGGCACTCCCTCAGTACTGACCCTCTGACAGTGCGGCACTCCCTCAGTACTGACCCTCTGACAGTGCGGCCCTCCCTCAGTACTGACCCTCTGACAGTGCGGCACTCCATCAGTACTGACCCTCTGACAGTGCGGCACTCTCTCAGTACTCACCCTCTGACAGTGCAGCACTCCCTCAGTCCTGACCCTCTGACAGTGCGGCACTCCCGCAGCACTGATCTCCGACAGTGCGGCACTCCCTCAGTACTGACCATCTGACAGTGCAGCGCTCCCTCAGTACTGACTCTCTGACAGTGCGGCACTCCCTCAGTACTGACCCTCTGACAGTGCAGCGCTCCCTCAGTACTGACTCTCTGACAGTGCGGCACTCCCTCAGTACTGACCCTCTGACAGTGCGGCACTCTCTAAGTACTGACCCTCTGACAGTGCGGCACTCCCTCAGTACTGACCCTCTGACAGTGTGGCACGCCCTCCGTACTGACCCTTCGACAGTGCGGCGCTCCCTCAGTACTGACCCTCCGACAGTGCAGCACTCCCTCAATACTGACCCTCTGACAGTGCGGCACTCCCTCAGTACTGACCCTCTGACAGTGCGGCACTTCCTCAGTACTGACCCTCTGACAGTGTAGCACTCCCTCAGTACTGACCCTCTGACAGTGCAGCACTCCCTCAGTACTGACCCTCTGACAGTGCGGCACTCCCTCAGTACTGACCCTCTGACAGTGCGGCACTCCCTCAGTACTGACCCTCTGACAGTGTGGCCCTCCCTCAGTACTGACCCTCTGACAGTGCGGCACTCCCTCAGTACTGACCCTCTGACAGTGCGGCACTCCCTCAGTACTGACCCTCTGACAGTGCGGCACTCCCTCAGTACTGACTCTCCGACAGTGCGGCGCTCCCTCAGCACTGACCCTCTGACAGTGCGGCACTCCCTCAGTACTGACCCTCCGACAGTGCGGTACTCCCTCAGTACTGACCCTCCGACAGTCCGGCACTCCCTCAGTACTGACCCTCCGACAGTGCGGCACTCCCTCAGTACTGACCCTCCGACACTGCAGCACTCCCTCAGTACTGACCCTCCGACAGTCCGGCACTCCCTCAGTACTGACCCTCCGACAGTCCGGCACTCCCTCAGTACTGACCGTCTGACAGTGCGGCACTCCCTCAGTACTGACTCTCCGACAGTGCGGCACTCCCTCAATACTGACCCTCTGACAGTGCGGCACTCCCTCCGTACTGACCCTCTGACAGTGCGGCACTTCCTCAGTACTGACCCTCTGACAGTGCAGCACTCCCTCAGTACTGACCCTCCGACAGTGCGGTACTCCCTCAGTACTGCACAGGTGTCTCAACCTTTATTAACCACCAAGTTGCCAATGCATGCTACCTATTCTAAAACGTTATTACCTGCTGTTATATTTAGCTGTGTTTCTGTGCTGAAATTTACCATTCCACTTTCCTATGTCAACAGTCACAATATGGCCGCAGGCTCTGACCACTTTGGTAGTATTTCGGCGCAAGTTGCCAGATACCTTCCTGGCAGCTCAGTCGCCAGCTTGAACCTCAGATTGAGCCGACTGCTGGCAGAGACATCGGCAATTCACAAATAATTACACGGACGTTGGGCCGACGTGGTATTGGAGAATGTGCTTTCCTTCTTACCTGGATCCTGTTGTCCAAACTGGTTACAGGGGAAAGCTAAAACAGTGAATGAAGAATGGCAGAGTTTCTCCATCAGGGCATTCAGTTTGTGGAACTGTTGAATAAAGAGGAAGAGGAATATAATCAGGAGTTAGAACTTGTCCAATCCTATCCAGATAAAATAGACCAAAACTATTGCCTTGATGCCATAATAGTCCTAGATCTAGCTGTATGCTCATCTGTGTATCACTCATCCAAACATTACTTAGCAGGTGAGGACATTCTCTTAGTGCCAAATAGTTTGAAGTGTAGACAGTTGTGTAGTGTTAATGTCATAGAATCTCTACAGTGCAGAAGGCCATTCGGCCCATCGAGTCTATAGCGACCCACCAAAAGAGCACCCTACCCAGGCCCACTCCCTCACCCTATCTCTGTTGCCCCACCTAACCTTTGGACACTTAAGGGACAATTTAGCGTGGCCAATCCACTAAGCTGCACATCTTTGGACTGTGGGAGGAAACCGGAGCACCCGGAGGAAACCCACGCACACACGGGGAGGATGTGCAACCTCCACACAGACCGACACCCAAGGCCGGAATTGAACCCGAGTGCCTGCCGCTGTGAGTGTTAACCGCCGTGCCGCCCGCTGTCACTGGGCTAGTGACCCAAAGACCCAGGCTAACGCCCTGGGGACATGGGGTCAAACCCCACCACGGCAGTTGGCGGAATTTAAATTGACTCAATAAACCTGGAATATAAAGCTAGTGTCAGTAATGGCGACCATGAAACTATCAGGAAAATAAAACTTACCTGGTTCTCTGATATTTAGGGAAGGAAATCTGCCACCCTTAAATGATCGAACAAGCCTCTCAGTTCAAGGGCAGTAAAGGATCGGTAACAAACGCTAGGCTTCGCATAAAAGAATCAAAAATAACATTCGGTGTTTGGATTCACTAAGAGAGATGCTCACTTGGAGAGATAGTACAGGAATGATGGGCTGAATGGCCTCCTTTTCTGCTGTATGGATTCTGAAACCTCAGAATGTAGCTTTATTCCCGAACTCTGACTCCACGTTCTATTGAAGTAATGATCCTCAAGACTGACCATTGGAGATGTTCCTTACCTGCGGTATCGTTGACCCTCAAAATGCGGCCACGTTGGTGACCAGCAGAATCTTCCCCCGATACTGCCGCAGAGACAGGGGTGTCCCATCCAGCGTCCTCACTGTAAAATCATGCACCGAATCAGCTGGTGCTTCCTGGACGGAAAGCGGCAGAGAAACGTCCAACAGAGACATCATCAGCAGTAAGAATGACTCCCCGGACGTTTCTGTCTCTCTCTCCCTCCCGCTCCTGTTCCCTGCCCCCTCCTGGACCACCATCCCCCACTTCGCCAGCGTCTGGTTATTCTGCCTCAGTGCCTCCATAGATCTGCTATTGTGTTGTGATTGACTGGGCTTCCTGCACACTCATCACTCTGTCAGATGTGTACACTTCAATGAACAATCTTTGGATCTTGTATAAACCTATTTATGCGAGTCGGGAAGAGAGAGATTCATCAAAGAGAGGGAAAGAAAAACACAGTGAGGGGCTTGCAGGTTAGAGGCTAGGAATCCTGTGGTAGGTAACTCACCTCTTGACTCCTCAAAGCCAGCCCACCATCCACAAGGCACAAGTCAGGAGTGTGATGGAATACTCTCCACTTGCCTGGGTGAGTGCAGCTCCAACAACACTCAAGAGGCTCGACACCATCCAGGACAAAGCAGCCCCGCTTGATTGCTCCCCCTTCCACAAACATCAACTCCCTCCATCTCCAAAGAACAGTGGCAGCCGTATGGACCATCTACAAGATGCACTGCAGTAACTCACAAAGGTCCATGAGACAGCACCTTCCAAACCCACCGCCGCTAAAATCTAGAAGGTCAAGGGTAGCAGATACCTGGGAATCCCACCACCTGGAGGTTCCCCTCCAAGTCACTCACCACCTTGTCTTGGAAATATATCGTCTGTTACCACTGTCGCTGGGTCAAAATCCTGGAACTCCCTCCCTAACAGCACTGTGGGTGTATCTACACCTCAAGGACTGCAGCGGCTCAAGAATTCAGCTCGGGCAGCACGGTGGTGCAGTGGTTAGCACTGCTGCCTCACGGTGCTGAGGTCCCAGGTTCGATCCCGGCTCTGGGTCACTGTCCGTGCACATTCTCCCCGTGTTTGCGTGGGTTTCGCCCCTGTCATGATATCCAGGTGAACATCATTGCACATACATACATACATACTGATGGGCCGATCAACGGACCAATCAACACACACACAACACGACAGCCAATCACAGGCAAGAGCATACACAGTACAAAACAGGGAACACAACACTTCCTGGGCACTCGAGCAGGAGACGGCTCAGGGCACAGAGCTCATTACAAGCCACTCAGACATCCACCATGTGCTGCGTGCCACTACAAGATAGAATTAGGAATAGGTCCACAGATTCAAGGGTCATGATCGAACCTCAGTAAACACTTCATAGTACCAGGAGTAACTGTGGTACCTACCTACAAATCCTCCGGAATCTGCCATCCTGTGCCATGGACACCGTCAGCACACCGCAGCCGCTGCAAGTCGCTGGAAACCTCGGCGTTAATTGGAAGCTGTGCAAACAGCACTTCCAGCTCTTCCTGGAAGCCAACAAAAAGGAGGGCGCTTCGGACACCAGAAAGATCGCCATCCTCCTCTCCACGGCAGGTCAACACGCCATCCATGTCTACAACTCCCTGGTGTTCGCGGAAGGTGAAGACAAGACCAAGTACAAGACGGCCCTTCTCAAGCTCGACCAACAATTCAATGTCAAGGTCAACGAGAGCTTCAAGAGGTATCTCTTCCAGCAGCGCCTGCAGGGTAAGGATGAGCCCTTTCAGTCATTCCGTATGCATCTCCGTATCCTCGCGCAGTCCTGCGGTTACGACACCACCTCCGATTCAATGATTCGGGACCAGATCGTTTTTGGGGTCACCTCGGGCACCCTACGCCAGCAGCTATTAAAAATAAAAGGCCTCACCTTAGCCTCCACAATCGAAGCCTGTGTCCTGCACGAAAACGCGACTAGCCGCTATACCCAGTTTCAGGCGGCCGAATCGGCGCGGCAGGGGTCCTACGAGGCCGAACTGGTCCAGGCGATCGAGTTCCTCCCGGCCCGCGGCCCGGACGAGGGCGGCCATTTCGTGCGCTTTTCGGGGCCTCCCGCGCTTGTGCGCGGCAAAAACAACGGCAACACTGAGGAGCGTGATGCGCAGGCGTGCTCGACGCAAGACCGAACTACGCATGCGCGGTGGCGCAACGAACGCCATGACGTCACGATGTGCGGCAACTGTGGAGCCGCACATTTAAAGCGGCAATGTCCCGCAAGAACCCGACAATGCCTCCGCTGTGGCAAGATGGGCCACTACGCTGCCTGCTGTCGAGCAGCTCAACCTGCCAATACTCCCCAATTCTGACAACCTCGCAGGGACGTGCGAACCATTCAGCTTCCTTACTACGAGTCGTACCCAGACGATAGCCAGACCAGTGACACAGACGACCGGGACGCCTTCCGTGTTGCGGTCATTGATGGGAACCGAATGTCTCCAGCCAGGACCCACCAGCCGATGCAAGTCAACACTGTCAATCCGGGTGATGAATGGTGTGCCACCCTAACGGTCAACTGATCACCGATAACATTCCGTCTGGACACTGGCGCCTCCGCCAATCTCATAGCATGGTCAGCCTTCTACGCCATGAAGGTCAGACCACCAATTCGGCCATCCCGTTGCAAGATGGTCGACTACAATGGGAACGTTATCCCGGCTATGGGATCCTGCCAGCTCCAGGTGACACACCACACACATACGGCCACACTCTCATTCGAGATAGTCGGATCATCGAAGGACTCCCTGCTAGGCGCACAAGCATGCAAGGTTCTCCACCTCGTGCAACAAGTCCACACTCTGTCTCCAGAAGGCACATCCGACTTCCCGGATGCAGAGTTCAGGGCACAGCTCCAATCGCTCCTCGCCCACAACCAGGAGGCATTCGAGGGCATTGGAACACTGCCATACACCTACAGAATTCGGCTCAAACCGAACACCACCCCGGTCATTCACGCACCTCGCAGGGTCTCAGCGCCATTCAAAGACCGCCTCAAGCAGCAGCTGCAGGATCTCCAGGACCAAGGGGTGCTATCCCAGGTCACGGAGCCCACGCCATGGGTCAGCTCCATGGTGTGTGTTGAGAAGCCCTCCGGCGAGCTCCGGATCTGCATTGATCCAAAAGACCTCAACAACAACATAATGAGGGAACACTACCCCATACCCAAACAGGAAGAGATAACGAGCGAAATGGCCTGGGCTAAAATCTTCACAAAACTGGATGCCTAAAAGGGTTTTTGGCAGATCCAACTGGATCAGTCCAGCCGAAAGCTGTGCACCTTCAACACCCCTTTCGGCAGGTTCTGCTACAACAGAATGCCATTTGGCATCATCTCAGCATCCGAGGTCTTCCACAGGATCATGGAGCAGATGATGGAGGGCATCGAAGGGGTGCGCATCTACGTGGACGACGTCATTATCTGGTCCACCACACCACAGGAGCACATCAATCATCTCCAGCGTGTCTTTGCGCGCATACGGGAAAACGGCCTGCGCCTCCACCGAGCCAAGTGTTCTTTCGGCCAAACCGAGCTGAAGTTCCTGGGGGACCACATTTCCCGGTCAGGAGTCCGTCCGGATGCAGACAAGGTGAGCGCCATTACATCCATGCCGCAGTCGGCAGACAAGAAAGCAGTGCTACGCTTCCTGGGCATGGACAACTTCCTCGGGAAGTTCATTCCCAACCTTGCCTCCCACACGACGGCTCTGCGCCACCTAGTGAAGAAGTCCACGGAGTTCCAGTGGCTGCCCGCACACCAGAAGAATGGGAGGAGCTCAAAATTAAGCTCACCACAGCACTGGTATTGGCGTATTTCGACACATCGCGTGACACCAAAATTTTGACTGTCCGGCATTGGGGCGGTACTCCTACAGCGGGGCGACACTGCGTCATGGGCCCCGGTCGCCTATGCCTCGCGGGCCATGACCCCCCACAGAACAGCGCTACGCGCAGATCGAAAAGGAGTGCCTGGGCTTGCTAACCGGGATAGACAAGTTCCATGATTATGTGTATGGTCTTCCCCGGTTTACCGTTGAGACTGACCACCGCCCCCTGGTCAGCATCATAAATAAGGACCTGAACGAGCTGACCCCTCGCCTCCAGCGCATCCTACTTCCAACTGGTCTACACCCCGGGTAAGGACCTTATCATTGCGGATGCCCTATCTAGAGCAGTGAGCACGCCGCCAGATTCGGAGGGGTTCGTCTGTCAGGTCGAGGCGCAGGTGGCTTTCACATCGGCAAATCTGCCAGCTGACGACTCCAGTCTGGCCCGTATTCGCCGAGAGACTGCGGCTGACCCCCTTCTACAACGGGTGATGCGCCACATGACGGGAGGGTGGCTCAAAGGGCAGTGCCCGCAGTTCTACAATATCCGAGACGACTTGGCCGTTATTGATGGTGTCCTTCTAAAGCTGGACCGGATTGTGATTCCGCACAGCATGCACAAGCTGGTCCTCGACCAACTACACGAAGACCATCTGGGGGTCGAGAAGTGCAGACGGAGGGCCCGAGAGGCGGTGTACTGGCCGGGCATCAGTGATGACATTGCCAATATGGTGCTCAACTGCCCCACCTGCCAAAGGTTTCAACCGGCGCAACCTCCTGAAACGCTTCTGCCCCATGAGCTGGTGATGTCCCCCTGGGCGAAGGTGGGTGTGGACATCTTTCACGTGCTCGGCAGGGACTATGTAATCGTCATTGACTACTATTCCAACTATCCAGAGATCATACGCCTGCACAATTTGACATTGTCCGCTATCATAAGGGCCTGCAAAGACACCTTTGCTCGCCATGGCATTCCGATGACTGTCATGTCGGACAATGGGCCCTGTTTCGCCAGCCAGGAATGATCATCCTTTGCTGCCTCATATGGTTTCACACAGGTGACGTCCAGCCCTCTGCATCCCCAGTCCAATGGAAAGGCGGAGAAGGGCGTTCACATCGTCAAGCGGCTCCTCTGCAAGGCTGCTGCTGCCGGATCGGATTTCTGCCTCGCCCTGCTGGCCTATCGCTCGGCCCCACTTGCCACTGGCCTCTCACCAGCCCAGCTGTTAATGGGCCGCGCCCTCAGGACCACTGTGCCATCCATTCTGGTCCCCACAACCAACCATGCTCCGGTACTACACAGAATGCAACAGCAGCGCGTTCGCCAGAAGAGGGCATATGACACACAGGCAACTGATCTTCCCGCCCTGGCCCCTGGAGACGAAGTCCGCATCCACCTACCAGAAGGTGGCTGGTCAGCACCTGCCGAAGTTCTCCGACGCGTGGCTCCCCGCTCGTTCCTGGTTCGCATGCCTGATGGATCCATTCGTAGGCGCAATCGCCGGGCTCTTTGCCTACTTCCACGCTCGCTATGGGAACTTACACCGACACCGCGCCCTCCTGTTGTTCCTGATATCGACTTTGTGGAGCTTCCTGCCACCATGCCCATTCCGTCGTCGCCCGTGGCCAGGCCCATTCCTCAGCCGGTGGTTCCAGACCCACCCTTGAGGCGATCAACCCGAATTCGTCGCCCACCTACTAGACTGGACTTATGAGACTGTTTGTACATTGAACTCATACTACCACTGTGTTAATATGTTTCTGTTCTTATCGTTACAGGAAGTCGTTCTACATTTCCCCGTTCTTTGTTTATGGTACAATCTCGTTGTTATGTCGCACCCGACATCGCCCCTTGTATATAGTTTAGCCCCATGTACATGCTGTAGATATTGCACACACACACATTTAGCTACACTCAGTACACATCTCTATTTATGACCACATAGGCACATGTTCTTGTAAAAAAGGAGGGATGTCATGATATCCAGGTGAACATCATTGCACATACATACATACATACTGATGGACAGATCAACGGACCAATCAACACACACACAACACGACAGCCAATCACAGGCAAGAGCATACACAGTGCAAAACAGGGAACATGACACTTCCTGGGCACTCGAGGATGAGACAGCTCAGGGCACAGAGCTCATAGCAAGCCACTCAGACATCCACCATGTGCTGAGTGCCACTACAAGATAGAATTAGAAATAGGTCCACAGATTCAAGGGTCATGATCGAACTTCAGTAAACAGTATACAACTGTAAATAGATGTTTGAAATAAAACTGAGTTGTACCATTCGCAACCGTGTTGGTTCGTCTGTGTAGCAGAGCACCCAACACTTCAGCCCCCACAACCCAAAAGATGAGCAGGGTAGGTGAATTGGCCACGCTAAAGTGCCCCCTAATTGGGAAAAATGAATTGGCTACTCTAAATTAATATTTTAAAAAAGAATTCAGCTCACCACCACCTTCTCAAGGGCATTTAGAGATGGGCAGTAAATGCTGACCTCGCCAGCGACACCCACATCCCATAAATGAATACAACATTCCCAAAGCACATCTTGGAAATAGCCAAAGCCTGTACCACGTCCAATGAGCTACTTTGAAATGCAAACACTGCTGGTATGTCAGTAACTGTAGCAGGCGGATTGTGTGCAATATCAGCCGCCATCTGCAAGAAGGTGAATGAGAGAAGCCAGTTCGGTCTTGCTGATGTTGCTCGAGGGGGAAGAGTTGGCAGCGACGAGAGAACTCTCAGCACTTCTTCAAACAATGCCACGGCACCCTTTACCATCCATTGCAACAGCCAGAGAGGGCACAACCCAAATCTGGCAAGGCGGCGTTCTTGATGGATGCATGTCTAAGGGTCAACATTCACCCGGTGCATGACCTTTGTTGTCAGAGTCATCAATGCGAGGGTGGCGTTGCTGCCCGACTTGAATCCCCTCCAGGTCAAATAGCCTGTAAACATTCAATGGCTCACAGTGGGGAATGGCTACTTGGCTGAAGCAACAGGCAGTTAATTGACGGGAATAAATCCCCTGCAAAGAATCAGAGTTGGGAACCCTCCAAAACGGGAGTGACTTTGAGTTTATTTTCAATAGTCAACTATTAAGATTGTGGACGAACAAAGACCCTCTTCACTTATGAGAAAGGCACCGAAATGGCAAACCACTGACCTCCTCGTGGACAATAAGCTGCTGATGGGTTTTGGAATCAATTCATCTTGTTTAAACCAAAAAAAATCATTGTAAACGCAAGTTTGCCCCCAGTCCTGTTTCTGCCAATGGAAGCTATTCTACTTACCCGAGTCAGGATTTGCAGTTTGGGACAATAAAACCTGGAATTTGATAGTTTGTGAAGCTCGTGCACACGTTTCCTGCTGAGTTTGCTGCTTCTGGTACACATATGTGTCTCTGAAATCAACTATCGATGTCAACTCACAGCATGTCCCAGAATATTCCTGCTCCTTTGTTCATAGAAACTGCTGCCTTGGACTTTCTCTCTGCAGCTCGCTCAGCACAATCTGTCAGTTGGCATTCATTTTACTCATTAGCTGTGCTTGTCCTCTATCCCAATGTTCTAACCAACAACATGCCACCTGGTAGCATTGCTACCCCTGTTGTGAGTTCAGATCCCACTCCGGAGTCTTGCGCAGAGGTGCGCAGTACTGAGGGAGTGCTAAAGGTGCTGCTTTTTGGATAAGATGTTTGTTGAATCCGCAATAAGCAGAACGCATAGTCGATGGCCGAAATTAAAGAACAGGTTTATTCCAATACTCCTCCACTCCCCTAAGGGTCTCCGTCCCTGACCTGCAGCTAGGCCGGGATTTTTATACAACTGGGGCTCTCCTGGTAAAGGGGGAACCCCACCCCCCTAAACAGGAAGTCCTGCCTGCCAAAGGGCCAGTTCATATTCCAGGGCGGTCATGGGAAATTGTATGGTCGATTCTTGGACCTCCATTGGGAGGTCATAACAATGTTAAACCCGGGGCCCCGTCTGTCCATTGGGGCGTGCATATAAGATCCCGTGCCCTCTATTCTGTAGACGGCCAGGGGAGTTCCGATGTGTGTGTTTTGAGTACTGCCAAGGAGGTACTTCTGAAACCGTCGAAACGTAGGCAATGGGACAGCCTGCCTGCGCACAGCAAGACTCCACAAGTAGCGATCTGACTTTGGTGGTGCTGGTTGAAGGGCATGAATGTTGGTTGAACGCAAGAGCGAGGAGACTACGTTAAGTTGGTACAAAATACTGGTTCAGCCTTAACTGGTGTATTCCATGCCAGCTCCGGGCACCATGCATGCCTTTACAAAGATGTGAAGGCATGAGAAGAGAGCACAGTAAGAAGTCTTACAACACCAGGTTAAAGTCCAACTGTTTTGTTTCGAATCACTCGCTTTCGGAGCACTGCTCCTTCCTCAGGTTGGAAGAGAGTGCAGAGAAGATTCATGGGAATGATTACAGGGATGAAGACCTTTGGTTATGTATGTGAGTGGAGAAGTTGGGACTGTTTACCGTGGAGAAGAGAACATAGAATCCCTACAGTGCAGAAGGAGGCCATTCAGCCCATCAAGTCTGCACTGACCCTCTGAAAGAGCACCCTACCTAGGCCCACTTCCCCGCTCTATCCCCGTAACCCTGTCTAACCGTTTTGTTTGGACACTAAGGGCAATTTATCACGGCCAATTCACATAACCCGCACATCTTTGGACTGTGGGGGGAAACTGGAGCACCCGGAGGAAACCCACGCACACACGGGGAGAACGTGCAGACTCCGCACAGACAGTGACCCAGCGGGGAATCGACCCTGGCACTGTGGGGCAGCAGGGTGAGAGGTGATTTGGGTGACAGATTTCCCCCTTCAGACCTGGGCCACACACACAGGGCGGTCCTTGGCGCTCAGACTCGGAGCTGCGGCTGTTCCGCCACCAGAGAGCGCGCCGACCCTCCAGGGGAGCCGGGGGGGGGGGGGAAGCTGAGAGCGGTGACACCGGACGGAAGTGGTGCCGGGGGCGCGGTGGCACCGGGCGGAAGTGATGTCGGGGGCGCGGTGGCACCGGGCGGAAGTGATGCCGGGGGACCGGGGGCGCGGTGGTACCGGGCGGAAGTGATGCCGGGGGACCGGGGGCGCGGTTACACCAGGCGGAAGTGATGCCGGGACGCGGTGCCCCGGGCGGAAGTGGTGCCGAGGGGAGCGGTGACACCGGGCGGAAGTGATGCAGGGGCGCGGTGACACCGGGCGGAAGTGGTGGCGAGGGTGAGTGTCATGGAGACAGGTGAGAGCAGCAGGTGAGGAGAAGCTGACAGGACTGGGCTTGAGTGGGAGGAGGTGTGCCACCCCCTAAACCCTCCCCTGGTGGAGGTGCCCCACCCCCTAAACCCTCCCTTGGTGGAGTTGCCCACCTTCTAAACCCTACCCCTGGGGAGGTGTCACACCCCTTAAACCCTCCCCCTGGGGAGGGGGGGGCAAGGGGGTTCCTCCCCCACCCCCACATGAGCTATCCAACCCCTATTCCTGACCCACTTTGGGGCACGTCCAACCCTTCCTCCCCCTTGAATGGGGAGCCCCACCCCATTATTTCCTCTTGCTGAGGGGCATTCCACCTTTGCCCTGGGGGGGGGGGGGGGGGGGGGAGAGAGTGCCCCTCATGGGCAGGGCTGAGAGGGGGAGAGAGTGCCCCTCATGGGCAGGGCGGAGAGGGGAAGTGCCCCATCTGTTCCTCCTCCCTCGTGCGTGTTCACAGCCCTTCTGTTTCTCTGCCTGCGCTGTCTATTTCTGGAAAGGACTAACGTTTGAATGGATAACGCCCTTTAAATGGGAATCTCCCTATTGCTATGATTAACTGATTAACAGAAAGGGTGGAGTTCGGGAGGGAGTGAACTGCACATCTGAAATCCAACAGCAAATGCTAGAAAGGACACAGCAGATAGGCCAACATCTGCAGAGAAGGGGTATCGGCCCAATTTCTAACACAAGAGCGCAGACGTGAGTCTATCTCATTCCTGATGCACACACTGCAGTTTCGGAACTTTCTCTCCGTTCACTAATTATCAGCAGTAGGGGTGTGTCACTCTGGTCACCTGCCGTCATGTCGGCCCTTTTTATTTGTGGGTAATAGGGATAGGCAAAAGACCCATTGATTCATCGAGCTGCCTACTCTCATGGTGGCAGGGTACCGTAATCCAGACATTTCTACCCTTCCTCCTCCACCTCCCCCTTCCTGGAACCAGGTAGCCTGGACAAGGTGTAAGTACATGAGCAACAGGGAGAAGGGGCGAGGTTGTGGGGGGGCGTCGCGCCTCCGTAAAACTCTCCTCGCATTTCACGCGTGAGAGATGTTAAAAGTGAAGATTTTGAGGGCAGCACGGTGGCGCAGTGGTAGCACTGCAGTCTCACGGCGCCGAGGTCCCAGGTTCGATCCCGGCTCTGGGTCACTGTCCATGTGGAATTTGCACATTCTGCCCGTGTTTCCGTGGGTTTCGCCCCCACAACCCAAAGATGTGCAAGGTAGGTGGATTGGCCACACTAAATTGCCCTTTAATTGGAAAAATTAATTGGGTACTCAAAATTTATTTTTAAAAAGTGAAGATTTTAAGCAGGCTCCTCGCACGAGTGCCAGGGTTAAACACCTTCTCCAACGTGGTAAAAGTAAATGACTGCGGAAGCCAGGAATCTGAAAAGAACTCTGGCAGCGTCTGTGGAGAGAGAAACAGGAGTGAAGGTTCCGGGCTCGCGTGACGTCTTCAGAGCTGAAGAGAGAGATAAACGTGATATTGATTTTGGGCCACAGACAAACGAAGATTCTGTGGTCGGGGTGGGGACTAAGATTGTCACCGATGAAAATAAACCGAACGTGTGAACAACGAATGTTTGCAAATCGTGTGGAGAGAATTGGACTTTTGATATCTGATCTATATTTTATGATTTCCGGAGACACTGATCATGAACCTGCACTTCCAGTACGTCACCAGGTGGCAACCGTGTTAGAAAGCAGTCTGGTGTTTTTGCGTCTGATGGGATTAAGCACTTGTTGTCAGGTGACCTCCGCCAAGTAATGGAAATTTTACAATGGAAAGTCTCCATTTATCCCATGGTGGGAATGATGTGATGCATCTGGTGCTACACAGCGCATGATAACTAAAAGAAAAATTTCCCTTCTCCCCTCCCCCACCTCAAATTCTTTAAAATCCTTTATTTTTCAAATCCTTTCTCCCTTTTCCTGTTTAACAGTTATTCAGGAGGGCAACCCGTGTCCTAACACCACCAAATCCTCCCTGAGTTCTCTCTTCTTTTAACCTGAGATTCATGTCCTTTAGCTTCCCACTCACCGACCAGCGAAAATCGTTTTTCTCAATTTACTTCATCGTCGTTTGGTTACACAGAACTTAGTATTGCTGGGGGAAAATCCACATCCTATCAAAGGTTCTCACCTTGTACTCATCAGGACAGCTCACAAGGATATTCCAGTCGTAACGTGGGAACAACATACTGCGGATGAGGAGAGTGCTGAATGGTTGTCGAGTGGACTCTGGTCAGTGGAGGTGCTGCCGTGGAGAATGCAGCATGGAACAGTTAACTGCCCAGCTTTGTTCAAATTCAAACTGGACTCTCATTGGGCAAGAGTTTTCCTAGCCTTGACCAATCGGAGTTGACCTGCCCAGTTTTAATTTAATAAGGAGTGGATAGCTTGCCCACCCCCACCCACAGTTCTGAGGCCAATTGCTTGAAAAGCTGTGATTCCTCCCATGGTTGATCAGGCTAGCGACACACTCGTGCATTCTTTGGGCAGGATATAGGAGCCCAGCTGGTGTGTAGACGAAATAAGGTTCTGAGATTGTGTAGAACCATTGTTTAGATTCCAGCCTTTGCCTCAACATAGTTCCACATATGTAGGGCGGCGCAGTGGTTAGCACTGGGACTAAGGCGCGGAGGACCCGGGTTCAAATCCCGGCCCTGGTTCACTGTCTGTGTGGAGTTTGCACATTTTCCCCGTGTCTGCCTGGGTTTCACCTCCACAACCCAAAGATGTTTAAGTTGGGTG
The DNA here is from genome assembly GCF_047496885.1 of Scyliorhinus torazame. Taxonomy (NCBI): domain Eukaryota; kingdom Metazoa; phylum Chordata; class Chondrichthyes; order Carcharhiniformes; family Scyliorhinidae; genus Scyliorhinus; species Scyliorhinus torazame. Next base: position 31,472,688 of record NC_092734.1, read on the forward strand.
GATTGGTCAGGCTAAATTACCACTAAATTGGAAAAATAAATAATTGGGCACTCTAAATTTATTTTAAACAAATAGTTAAACATTTGTTTTTCATTTGTTCATGGTATGTGGCCATTACTGGAGAGGCGAGCTTTGTCGCCCATTCCTAATTACCCTTGAGAGCAGGTCAGAGTCTTGGAATTGCTGTGCATCTGGAGTCACATGTAGGCCAGACCAGGTAAGGACGGTAGATTTCCTTCCCTACAGGGACATTAGTGAACCAGATGGATTTTACAAAAATCGATGATAGTTTCACGGTCGCCATTATTGAGACTAGCTCCACATTCAAGATTTTAATAACTGAATTTAAATTCCACCAGCTGCCATGGAGGGACAAGAACCAGCGTCCCCAGAGGTTAGCCTGGGCCGCTGGATTACTATAGTCCAGTGACATTACCACTACGCCAGCATGTCCCAGCGTAACTATCGAGATGTTAAACTAAAGCCCTTCCAGCTTTCTCAAACATCCCATGCTACTGTCCTGGGCAACCTCCTCCCTCTTAATCAGCTCAACTTATAAAGCAGATAAACCGGGGGAATTGTCTCATTGTTGTTTGTGGGATCTTGCTGAGTGTAATGTTGGCTGCTGTGACTGGACTTTTGAAGCAGTAATTAATCGGTCGTGAAGGCCTTTGAGCCGTCCCATGGACATGCTGTACATGAATGTAAGTGCTTCCTCGATTGGATTCCAGCCAGGAACCCGAGCCTCAGTCTGCCCCCCCCCCCCCCCCCCCCCCCCCCCTCCCACCCTCTGCCTGTTTTCGCTCTTCAGCTTCTCTTTCTTTCACCCTAGGTGCCAGCTTCTGGAGCTGCCCTGGGAGGATGTTCTGGTTCCCCACATCCTATGCCACCTCCCACTGTGCCAGCTGGTCGGCCTACAGCGGGTCAGCAAACAGTTCCACACATTGATCCAGCTCTACCTGGCCAACTGCCACACTCTGGACACCTCGCAGGTAACTCGCCAGGGGGCCATCAGGCCTCCCTCCACAACACATGACTCCTTCGGGGGGAGGGGTGGGCAGAAGCAAAATCAGTCATAATTTTCAAAAAGGAACTGAAAAGGGAACAAAAACCTGGCGGGACCATGGCACGGAGTAGTGTGCGACTGTCTGGTTGGCTGTTTCACAGAGCTAGCACGGGTACAATGGGCCGAATCGTCTCCTTTTGTTGCTGTAAGGCTCACCGATTTCATAACCAGGCCTGCGCTACTTGCGAAGTGTGGGATATTCTCACTTGAAGGCAAGTCGGGCTTTTCTTGTCCCCGGTCATCAGCTCTTTGGTGCCTGGTGACAATTTTAGTCCTCCGGTCGATTGGAGTCGGGGGGGGGGGGGGGGGGGGGGGGGTCAAGGGTTAGAGTTCACAGGGTGAGAGTCTGCCTCTGTCAAGGTCCATGTGAGGGCGAGAGTCGCCTCTGTTGTTAGGTTTCCTTTGGAGCGAGGGAATAGTGAGAGATGTTTTGACAGGCACACTTTCCCACTCCGGAGAACACCGCAGGATGTTCCGTCAATCTCAGCTAGCCGGGGATTATTGTGAGAGACGACAGCCCCTCCTGTGGGACTGACTGGGCAATGAGTGGAGCGGAACAGTCAACATCCAAACCATTGTGCTGCCCAACCCAAGAGCACTGTAACTGCAAATGATAACAGTCGGAGTCCAGAGGTTGAAAGAATTGCAAAGTAATTAATAGAAATAACAGAAACACAGGGAAATGTATACACTTAAGAACTGGCATTTGAATCACAGAAATCACTACAGTGCAGAAGGAGGCCATTCGGTCCATCGAGTCTGCACCAACCCTCTGAAAGAGCACTCTACTCAGGCCCATCCCCCGTTTGATCCCAATACCCTCTTAACCTAATCAATAGGCAGCACAGTCGCACAGTGGTTAGCACTGTTGCTTCACAGCGCCAAGGACCTGGGTTTGATTCCCGGCTTGGGTCACTGTCTGTGCGGACTCTGCACATTCTCCCCGTGTCTGCGTGAGTTTCCTCCGGGTGCCACGATTTCCTCCCACAAGTCCCGAAAGACGTGCTGTTAGGTGAATTGGACATTCTGAATTCTCCCTCCGTGTACCCACTAGGGGATTTTCACGGTAACTTCATTGCAGTGTTAATGTAAGCCTACTTGTGACAATAATAAAGATTATTATTATTACACATCTTTGGACACTGAGGGACAATTTATCATGACAAATCCACCTAACCTGCACATCTTTGGACTGTAGGAGGAAACCGAAGCACCCGGAGGAAACCCACACAGACACTGGGAGAACGTGCAAACTCCACGCAGTCAACCAAAGCTGGAATTGAACCCGGGTCCCTGGCGATGTGAGGCAGCAGTGCTAATCACTGTGCCGCCCTGTGCTTGTCTGTTAATTCTCTTGCACGATGGGGTGGCAGCCTTACCAAGGCAGCCTAGTGTTTTGCATCTTACCGAGATGAAACAGCGCACGTTAACCCTTGTGAATACCAATGTTATTTGGAACTTGCAGCTTTAACTGTTAAAAAATGATTCTGAGTCTCTGCTTTCCACGGCTAGTTGTAGATGGGAGCAGGTGGAGGGTGCTGTGTGGGTAGTCAGAGGCTTTTCCCCAGGGTAGAGGGGTCAATTACTAGGGGGCATAGGTTTAGAGTAGATGTACGAGGCAAGTTTTTTTACACAGAGGGTAGTGGGTGCCTGGAACTCGCTGCCGGAGGAGGTGGTGGAAGCAGGGACGATAGTGACATTTAAGGGGCATCTTGACAAATACATGAATAGGATGGGAATAGAGGGATACGGTCCCAGGAGGTGTAGAAGATTTTAGTTTAGACGGGCAGCAGGTTCGGCACCGGCTTGGAGGGCCGAAGGGCCGGTTCCTGTGCTGTACCTTTCTTTGTTCTTTTGTATAAAAAGGCTGCCAATTGTGGATTCTGTGTGGCACCGGGGGGGGGTCCTGGGTTTTGCCGGTACTGCAGATGAGGCAAAAGGTGGGGGAGGGAATCTTTGGCCATTCGAGGGGAAACTGGGTGCGTACACGAGGGAGTAAACAGGATATACCGATCGGGTGAGGTTTAGTGGTGTGGGAGGAGGGGGCTCATATGGTCTTTGAATGCTAGCATTGATCACATATACATCACCGTGGCTAACTGGCGGGGTTTGGGCAAGAATGGAATGCTCCATCGAGACAGGGAGGTGAGAAGTTCAAGCATTGGAGATGTGAACTCATTTTCTTTCCTCCTCTGATTTGATTTCAGGTTGGAGCTGTCGTCCCGCAACACGCCTTCTGCCGAATGCTGAGAGGGAACACGGTGCTGCACCACCTGCTCGTAGGGAGCTGCTCCGATTGGCTGACGGACAACGAGCTCTTGCCGGTGATTGGCCAAAACCATCACCTGGAGAAGGTTGACATCACAGGCTGCCGAGGCCTGAGCCGACAGTCGCTGGTGGCCTTGTCGCTCAGCTGCGCCAACCTGCAGCACCTCTCCCTCAGGCAGTGCGACTGGGTGGATCCCCTGTCCCTGCGCAGCCTGGCGGACCGCTGTGGCCGGCTGCTGTCAGTCGACCTGACCGCCTGCAAGCAGCTGAACGACGAAGCCATCTGTTACCTGGTCCGCAAGTGCCGAAGGATCCAGTCACTTTCCCTGGCGGTCAACGCAAACCTCAGCGACAGCTCAGTGCAGGAGGTGGCGAGACAGTGCGCTGAGCTCGAACACTTGGATCTGACCGGCTGTCTCCGCCTCAGGAACGAGTGCATGAGGTAAAGAGCAAAGGGCCTCGACTGTCAAATATTCCTGCCCCCTTTTTGTTTGAAAAACCTGTCGCTTATAAACGGTTTAGGGCAGCAGGACACATCTGCTGGAGATGGTGATGTAGTGGTTAAGTTACTGGAATGGATATCTCGCACACTGGATTCATAATCAGGAGAAATTAGTTCAAATCCTGTTTTGGCCATCCCAAACGAGTTTAAAACAATTTGGAAATTGTGTCAATACAGAGTGACCTGTGAAGCTGTTACATTGCCGTAAAAATCAAACTCGTTCACTATTGTCCCTCAGGGGAGGCAATCTGCCATTTTTATCCGGTCTGATCTACATGTATAATAATAATAATCTTCATTGTCTTTTTTTAAATAATTTAGAGTGCCCAATTCGTTTTTTCCAATTAAGGGGCAATTTAGTGTGGCCAATCCACCTACCCTGCTCATCTTTGGATTGTGGGGGCGAAACCCACACGGGGAGAATGTGCAAACTCCACACAGACAATGACCCAGAGCCGGGATCGAACCTGGGACCTCGGCGCCGTGAGGCAGCAGTGCTAACCCACCACCACCGTGCTGCCCAATAATCTTCATTGTCACAAGTAGGCTTACATTAACACTGTAATGAAGTTACTGTGAAAATCCCCTCGTCGCCACATTCCGGCACCTGTTCGGGTACACGGAGAATTCAGAATGTCCAATTCACCTAACAAGCACGTCTTTCGGGACTTGCGGGAGGAAACAGGAATCCGGCACCCGGAGCAAACCCACGCAGACACGGGGAGAATGTGCAGACTACACACAGACAGTGACACAAGCTGGGACCCTGGAGCTGTGAAGCAACAGTGCTAACCACCGTGCCACCATGTCACTCTAGTCCCACACCAGTGTCGTTGACTCTCAACTGCTCTCTAAAATGGCCAACAAGCCACTCGGCTGTGTTAAACCACTACTTTCCCAGTCAAGCTAGCTTGGAAACCCCATCATTTATTTTGAAATGAAGCTCGGCCTGCACAATAGGTTCAGGATGAATGTCACGTGGTATTAAGGCGCTCGGAGTGGGGAGAATCCAGGCTTGATCCGATGGTGTCAGCCTGTATGGGGCAATGATAGATCTCCTTATAATGTATGTGAAATAATTCATTGTTTGTCTTGTCCTTCATCCGCCCTCATTCCGAGGGTGGGCTGCACTGTGAACTATTTTTCTCCACTGATTCCTATTCCCTGTTGCCCTCACTGCCTCTCCCATAGAGAGGCCAGTCCACGTTGTGCCATTATCCATCCACACCACCTTGGCTCTTCCTTGTGCATGTTTTTCCAGGTGTTTTGCCTTGCCTTACCCCTCTCCCCAAAGAACAATTAAAGTGATTAAATAGTTCTTGGCCCTGGGTCTGGAGAGCAAAAAGAGAAAAGGTCCCATTGATGCAGAAAGTTACCCAGTAACTCCCAGTGGAAATGGCTCCTGGGTAGTATCAGGCCCGATCGCAGTGTTTAGGGATTCCAGTCCCATGGGAATTGTGTAGCATCACATGTCACTCCTGATCCTGCATAAATGAAGACAAGACAGATGTTTCCTCGTGACATTTATTCAATGTTTTCAGGATCCAGTAAAAGACAGAAGTGTTTGCAAATGACTCGCACTTAGATATGGGAAAGACTTTTCCTATGTCTCTTTGTTACAGCAGTGACTGCGTTTCAGAAGAATCTCAGTGCCAGCCTTTTTATTAGCGGTTTGTAGTTCATGTCGGCGACGCGGTGGACTGTGCACGAGAAAAAGAACTTGCGACTCTCTTGTGTTTTCCAGGACAGTGGCAGAATATTGCACGAAGCTGCACTCGCTGAAAGTGAATCACTGTCACAACATCACTGAAGGGAGTTTGGAGGCTCTGCGCAAGAAGGGAGTGGATATTGACGTGCAGCCGCCCCTCCAGCGAGCACTTGTCCTCCTGCAGGATGTCGTGGGCTTTGCTCCATTTATCAACCTCCAGATTTGAACAGGGCTCTTTGGGTGAACCGATTCTCCCCCAACCCCCCACACGCACACGACACTTATGGTGCTTATGTAAACTTAGATTAAAGTAGATGGTATAATACTTCAGCAGCAAACTGCTGATACTTTGTCAAACTTGCAATCATTCATAGCGATATTGGAATGAATCAAGACCAGTAACCTATAGCCCAGGCAGAGTCCCTTTGTAAATGGTATTTGATACTGTGAGGTGATGAGTGGCTATGCTGTGCAGTGGTGGGGGCGAGGCAGTGTTACGATCGTGTACCCACTGAACTGTGATAGCATGAACATTAGTGGTAAATCAACGGACTGTACAATTCCGGGTGTTTATTCCATTTAAGAGTTGGCAAAGAGTTCCACAGCTGTATTCAGATACATCCAAGTCTTTCTGGTTTGGAAGCTAACAGAGAGGCGTCTTCACAGAGTAGGGTATAATCCAGGTAGCTGTGACAATCAGGGAGCTTGTCTTCCTGCCTTTTAGCAACAGGTTTGCTGTCAAGGTTAGAACAGAGAGAGGAGTTTCAGCAGCCACTTGAAACAAAGCATTGTCTATACCTTTTCATAGAGAAATTATTTTGATCCGGCCCTTTATACTTTGAATATTAATCCCGAATTAACCAGAATTGAGAAATATTTTGCTATTTAAACTTAGTTTTAAGTTTGTAAGAACTGATCCCGGGTAATCTATTAAATCCACACTGTACCTTCTCTGGGGTCACCGTTTCGAGATACACAGCCACTCCCAACGTTGGCTTAGCTCAGGAATTATGCAGATACAACACCAAGCAACTCCCAAGATCAATTTTTGTTAGCAATTCTTTGAATGTCCTCCGAGAATCTATACAGGAGGCTGCCATTCGGCTCATTGTATGTATACTGGCCCAATTGAAAGAATTAGTGGCACTCTCACATGCTCCTGAACTCACTGTCCTGAATTCTTCTTTTACAAACATATATCCAATTCCCTTTTGAAAATTGCTGTTGAATCTACACCCAGCACCCCTTCAGGCAGTGTTTTCGAGATCATGTAAAAAAAAAGAGAAATGCTTCTTAATCTCCTTCCTGGTTCTTTAGGTTAATTATCTCCAATCTGTGTCCTCTAGTTACTATTAATAATTTCACATTTACTCTTTGATGACCTCGCAATTTTGAATGAAATCTCCCCTAATCCCATCTGCTTGGAGAACAATCCCAGCTTCTCTAGTCTCTCTACACCAGTAAAGACCTTCATCTCTGATATCATTCTTGCAAACCTTCCACCCCACCCTCAGTGGAAGACAGAGCTCTGACTGGCAGATGTACATGCAGTGACTTTGCTAGGCCTGTCCCCCAGCTTATCAGGCGTATTGCCGAGTTATTTTAAACACTCAAGCGCACAAACCTATTTATTTTATTTCTCTCAGTTTTCCGTCTCCACACAGGAGGTTGTGGGTCCAAACGCCGTTCCAGTACTTAGAAGGACTATCGAGGCTGGAACCTCAGTGCAATATTGAAGGGGTGCTACACGGTCAGTGATGCTGCCTTTCAGATGAGATGTTAACCTGAGACGTGATCTGGTGGACGTAAAAGATCCTATTTCAAAAGAGTAGGAACACTACCCCAGGCCTCCTAACCAATATGGGTAGGAAGAGTCTTCAGGTGATCTGGCCCACCTTCGTTCCTCAAAGCTGGTTAACTGGTCATCGAAGGAACACTGATGTGTACAAATTGGCTGCTTTGTTTGCCAATAAATGATTGATTCGAATAAAAGTGTAGTTGGCTATGAATTGCTTTGGAATAATGGGAAAATGAAAGAGGTGTAAAGTTTTTATTTTCGTGCCTGAATAATTAAGCAGCGTTTAGAACTACTTGCCAACACCTTTCCCGATCAAGGGCGCAGATTTAAACCGGTTATGGTGTTCTCAGATGGAGTGATAGCATCAAGGCCACTGGGTGTCTTTTCTGCTTACTGTTTGCAGACTCATGTGGCTTGCTACCGGGCTACGTTGGAAGACACTGAGTCAACAGAGAGCCGGGGCCTGGAGAAACATGTTACGCCACACTGGGAAGGCTCTTTCGCTTGATGAACGTCAAACATTTCGAACAACAAACAGCAAAAATATGAAAACCCATTTTATTGTTCAGAAGCAACGCAGCAAATTTACCAAATGTAAACAGTAGTATCACAGGACACAATATCTCACGCACATTGCAAACAGCAGGGAACAGACTATTATAAAAACAAGGACGGTTAGTTTACATTACAGATTGCTTAAATTATTTCACAGACAAGTACAGTGATTTTAAAAAAAGACCTTATTTCAGGCTTCAACTCATCCCCCTGAAGTTCAACATTGTGCACTTGATCTTATCAATCATCACGTGCCACGTCATTTAATAGCATATATTAACCAAATTTCAGCTGGTGATGGACAACCCAGGAGTTAGGCGAGCCACATTTACGGAGGAAGCTTTCATCCTTGTTAGCTCGTGCATCGGTTGGGAGGCTAACAATATATTCAAACTTCCTTGCTACCATTATTTGATCGTTACAAGTCTAGTAACAAACCAAACTTTAGCTCTATTAATACAAAATAAAATAATTTAAAATGGCTAGAAAATTCCACCCGGTAATTTTTATTTTTTTTCCTGATTGCAAAGTAGAAATCCAGTCTTTAAACGCGATGCGGCAAATAATTAATCCTGTTTGAGCCAACTCAAAGAAAGCTCAAAGTGACCACGTATGTACACAGTTTCAACTTGAGGCAATATTATAAAATGGCGGTGATTTCCCTTTGTGATATCGGAGGACGCTGTCAGTGCACAGACTATATTCAGTAGACCCACTGAAAAATGTTATTTACATTAAGTGGTCTGGCGATGTGTCTCCTGCTCGACCAGCGTGTAGACTTCGAGAGGGACAATCTATATTTTAAAAAGTACTTACAGTTCAAACTCGCGCTAGAGGAATAAAAAACACTTTATATTTATGGAACTCGGAGTGGTGGGAGGAGAATTGTACAATTTACAGTGCAGGAGGCCATCCGGCCCTTGGAAAGAGCACCCTACTTAAGCCCACCTCCACCTTATCCCTGTAACTCCACCTTTTAGACACTGAAGGACAAATTAGCGTGGCCAATCCACCTAACCTGCACATCTTTGGACTGTGGGAGGAAACCCACGCCAACACGGGGAGAATGTGCAGACTCCGCACGGACAGTGATTACGCTGCGGTGGTTAGCACTGCTGCCTCACGGCGCCAAGGTCCTAGGTTCGATCCCGGCTCTGGGTCACTGTCCACGTGGAGTTTGCACATTCTCCCCGTGTTTGCGTGGGTTTCGCCCCCACAACCCAAAGATGTGCAGTGTAGGAGGATTGGCCACGCTAAATTGCCCCTTAATTGGAAAACATGAATTGGGTATTCTAAATTTATGTTTAAAAAATAGAAAAAAAAGACGAAGCTGGGAATCAAAAACAGACTACTGAATTTTTATTCTATTATAATCACAAAGCCAGCGCGCAAAGCCCTTAATCCATCTCATTGCTGGCTCCAAAAAAATATTGAAATGGAATCCAATTCATGGTCTCCACAAGAGACACACACAAGATCTAAATGACAAGAAAAGGCATCGCACCTCACCCTGGGCTTGATCTTAGCCAAAAGGCCGAGAGGTTAACATCAAGACCACATTTAGATAATGTTGTTCTGAAGCACGTCAGTGAATTGAGCTGTACAATATTACTGCATAGTGGATGCTACAAGATGCAGTGCCTACAGACTGCAACAGCTCAGTGCTACCGGCTAACAATACATAAATGGAAAAATAATATTGCTAGGGGGGCCATTCAATTCATGGTTTACAGTGGTAGCTAAACCCCTTTCATCATCAGGATAGGGTACGAACATGTGCTTTGAACTCTCACGACCGCACGAGTGTCCGGTTCAGGAAGGAAAGGGACGTGTTTATCCTTGAGCTGTGTTGGGTGGCGGGTGAATCGAAGTTCCCCGATACCGGGGCCCATGGATTGACCCGTGAAGCGCCCAATCAGTGTCTCAGTGGAACCTGCATTTTCTGGAAGGTTTCAGATTGATGTAGGTTTTCTTAATCTCATCGCTTTCCGTTTTCTTCACTTCAGTGTACCGCTCGCCCTTTGTGCTCACCACCTGGTTGTCTATGTATCGGATAAGCTTCTTGGGAGCCTGGTAGGGAGCAGAGGACACAGTTCCATCAATCATAAGTCAATCTGATTGTGCCCATTTATCACCACCTAACACCGGGCAATTGTCGGCGATGGGAAATTTACACGGGTGAATTTGGGGTGTTGAGGCTGTGAGCAAGACTGAATCTAGGGTCGAGACGAGAGCCAGCGTTATTTTACCTTTAGTGTAAGCCGGCATGTCTAGAGTGTGTGCTTGGTGGGGCAAAGGTGAATCTTCAACTTGGCTGGCTTGGTAATAAATCCCATTCACATCCATTGTCTATTTGGGCAGCACAAGTGGATAGCACTGTGGCTTCACAGCGCCAGGGTCCCAGGTTTGATTCCCCGCTGGGTCACTGTCTGCGGAGTCTGCACGCTCTCCCCGTGTCTGCGTGGGTTTACTCCGGGTGCTCTGGTTTCCTCCTACAGTCCAAAGACGTGCAGGTTGGCCATGCTAAATTGCCCTTAGTGTCCAAAAAAGGTTAGGAGGGGTTACTGGGTTACGGGGATAGGGTGGAAGTGAGGGCTTAATGTAGGTCGGTGCAGACTCAATGGGCCGAATGGCCTCCTTCTGCACTGTATGTTCTATGTACCCTTCCTGCTCAAACTAGACCTAGCAGGAAAAAAATAAAGCTGGTTAATGTTACCCGACCACCTTCAGTGCAGAATCTGGGGTGGGCCCGCTAAGACCTCAGGTTTGCATAGCTGAATAAAAGAAGCATAGCAGGAAGATTGTGAAATTATTGACTGTTACTAGTCACAGACAAAGATAACTGCTCGTATAACTTTCACATCATCGTTAAGAGACTGCTCATTCAGTAATTTGGACCACTGTCCAAGTTTGAATTCAGTCCAGATTAAGATGTGGGTCTTGTTACGGACTATAATAATAATCTTTATTAGTGTCACAAGTAGGCTTACATTAACGCTGCAATGAAGTTACTGTGAAAAGCCCCTAGTCGCCACATTCTGGCGCCTGTTCGGGTACACAGATTGAATTCAGAATGTCCAATTAACAGCACATCTTTCGGGACTTGTGGGAGGAAACCGGAGCACCCAGAGTAAACCCACACAGGCACAGGGAGAACATGCAGACTCCGCACAGATAGTGACCCAAGCCGGGAATTGAACCTGGGACCCTGGCGATATGAGGCAACACAACAACTTGTGCTACCGTGCCGCCCACTACAGATGTCCTTAGTGATATCAGATCATTTCATGTGGGTACAAACCAGAAAGGCGCATAATGCTATCTAGAGGACCAAGCTCAGTGAGAAATAAAGAACTGGTACTGTGGTTGGGGTCCTTATTGAACATGGAGGAAGCAAGGCATATTGTATCAGACAGATGTCACCCCAAGCTAATGATGCTTAATGGATACAAGTAGCATCGGTCTGTTAACTGCACTCGAGCTTCGTATTTCACACTGTGCAGATCTGGCCATGTTACATCAGGCACGGGAAAAAGTACCAACATGCCAGATTAACCAAATGTGAAAGGGTACCCGTTACAGCGCAGTGGGAGCACTCATGATCTCTGAACCTGGATTGTGGAGCGACTCCTGCTGCGCCATTTGCCAGGCCTCACCTTCTCGTGAGAAGGCTGGCTACCTTTGACATTTCAGAAAGGGCGATCACGGCTGATATCTAGTACTGGCTGACCCCGTCTCTTCAGCAACCCCCCCCCCAGTTGGACAGCAGAGAGGAATGCCCCTGCAGGAAGCCCTGGCATGCTCTGATTTTGGAGCAGCGAGCCAGTTGGTACGACAACCTGGGCTAGTGCGCGATCAATTCCAACCCCACTTGATCCAGTTTCGCAATGCAAGTGAAATTAGAAGTTATTTTAAAATACCCGAGCACCTTGGCTGCAGTAACCAGGTTTGTAACCTTTTATTAATTAACTATTATAATTAAACTAACAAAAATGTAACCAACTACTTAAAACCCCTTTACCAACTTAACCCCTTTTCCAAGTCGCCCACTCAATATATAAATATATAATATATATCACACTAGATTGGCTTCCAGTTAATGTCTTTCAGGAGTTCATGCTTTTGTTTCGATACTTATTCCTTCTAGGCTTGAGATAGTTTCCCCTGGCAAGGCGTCTACTTTCTCTGTAGTTTCAAGATCATTTCAAATATATAGTAAAGATGTGCCAATAAAGCACTTCGAATCATAGAATCTCTACAGTGCAGGAGGCCCATTGGGAAGGCAGCGACCCTCTGAAAGAGCCCCATAACCCCACCTAACCTGTATGCCCCTGGACACTAAGGGCAATTTAGCACTGGCCAATCCACCTCACCTGCACATCTTTGGATTGTGGGAGGAAACCGACGCAGACATGGGAAAATGTGCAAAGTCCACACAAACAGTTACCCAAGGCCAAAATTGAACCCAGGGCCCTGGCACTGAGGCAGCAGTGCTTTTTAAAAAATATACATTTAGATTACCCAATTCATTTTATCCAATTAAGGGGCAATTTAGCGTGGCCAATTCACTTACCTTGCACATTTTTTAGGTTGTGGGGGCGAGATCCACGCAAACACGGGAAGAATATGCAAACTCCAAAGAGACAGTGACCCAGAGCCGGGATTGAACCTAGGACCTCGGCGACGTGAGGCTAACCCCAATGCACCACCGTGCTGCCCTTTTTGAGGAAGCAGTGTTAACCACCATGCTGCCCCTTCAGCAGAGAGAGAGAGAGAGAGTTCCTCCTTCCACCACTTCTGCCTAGCTCACTCAGAGGCATCACGCAGGAACCAATCACGGACTGTGGTCAGCTAGAAAACGGTCTCTGGCCAACCCACAGGTTGTCAGCCAGCCAATCGAACCAACTTCCTCCAAAGCTGGTTTTAAAAATTCCCTAGGCGCTGCACAAGTCTGTTTCTCCTTTCCAAAAATTAAAACCTGGAGCACACTGTCCCTGACTAGCAGGCTGCCTGAGCTCAAGTCCACTCTTAAAGGCACACTCCAATTATGCATCCATGGACCAAAAGTAATTCAATAAATGGGAACAAAGGAAATAATAGGAAGGACTCTGACACAGTAGAGAGATTAACCGGGTCTGAAGAGAGCTCCCCATTCTCTGTCTCTCCTCACACACATTATCATTTGGATTATTCCTAACAAACAGCACCCAAGGAGGCCAATTGTACCTGTGCCCATTGCCCCAGCTTCCCAAAACTCCACATAACTGAAGCTCCTCAACCCAGGTAATCTTTCTCTGCACCCTCTCCGAGGCCTCGACATTAAACCTAAAGTGTGCAGCCTAAAAGTATACTCAATACACTAAAGGCATATTATAACTTCCTTGTTCTTGAATAGAGCTTACATTAACACTGCAATGGCGTTACTGTGGAAATCCCCTCGTCGGGTGCACAGAGGGAGAATTCAGAATGTCCAATTCACCTAACAGCACGTCTTTCGGGGGGGGGGAGAATTGGAGCTACACTGCCTGAAAAGGCATTCGGAACATTCAATTGCAACCTTCAAAAAGGGAATTCAGTATATACTTGAAAAGAATAAATCTGTGGGGGCGTGGGAGGGCCAGACAAGTTGAGCTAACACGGGCAAGATGGGTTGAATGGCCTCCGCCTGCACTTTAGGAAGATGGAGTGGGGTCATCGACGGATTTTGAAAGATACATCAGGTGGGCGAAGGGGGGGGTAATAAAGCTCAACGTGGGCAGTGTTGCCAATTAAGTTCCGATACAATATTTATATTCCAGATAGCTTCTTACCTCTTTGGGTGCAATAGGCTTGTGCGTTTTGACATCGTCCTCATTATCCACCATCATATATCTGGAATATCACAGTAAAAAGCATTTTTTTAAACCGGAAGATTATCACAGTCTGCAGCAGTCTAGGCAAGATATTTGAAACAGGATTTGTTTGATTTGGTAGCGTGTATTTTCTAAACTAAATACAAAATAACATTTTCCACATCAAATGCCTGGTTAAATAGTAACAAATATAGAATTTCTAGTGTAGAAGGAGGCCATTCGGCCCATCAGGTCTGCACCGACCCTCTGAAAGAGCACCCCACCCATGCCCATTCCCCCACCCTAACCCCGTAACCCCACCTAACCTGCAAACTAAGGGGTAATTTATCATGGCCAATCCACCTAACCTGCACATCTTTGGACTGTGGGAGGAAACTGGAGCACCCGGAGGAAACCCACGCAGACACGGGGAGAACGTGCAGACTCCGCACAGACGGTCACACAAGGTTGAAATTGAACCCAGGCCTCTGGCGCTGTGAGGCAGCAGTGCTAACCACAGAATTAGAAAAGAGCTCGGATATTCGAGCCGTCTCCATCAACTGGGCTCAGATACTAAACTGCAAGAGTAAACTTGGAGCACGTTGGGATGACAAGAATCCTGAAATTGGGTCGCAGCTGTCAATTCAATTGGAGACACTTCTTCATGCCCTGGAGAAACAAGTTCAGAAGCATGGGAGGGGTTTAATTTATTCTTGCAAACTAACACTGGAAATCGTAAAACTAGAAATTGCTACAAAAGGGCAATTAGGGATGGGCAACAAACGCTGGCTTTGCCAGTGTCGCTCATGACTAATAATTGTGTTTTTTTTTAAATCCCACCCTAACCCGCTCTGTTGCTGTAACATGGTACAGCGTGTTCCCCGGCCCCTGTGACAGCGTGTTCCCCGGCCCCTGTGACAGCGTGTTCCCCGGCCCCTGTGACAGCGTGTTCCCCGGCCCCTGTGACAGCGTGTTCCCCGGCCCCTGTGACAGCGTGTTCCCCGGCCCCTGTGACAGCGTGTTCCCCGGCCCCTGTGACAGCGTGTTCCCCGGCCCCTGTGACAGCGTGTTCCCCGGCCCCTGTGACAGCGTGTTCCCCGGCCCCTGTGACAGCGTGTTCCCCGGCCCCTGTGACAGCGTGTTCCCCGGCCCCTGTGACAGCGTGTTCCCCGGCCCCTGTGACAGCGTGTTCCCCGGCCCCTGTGACAGCGTGTTCCCCGGCCCCTGTGACAGCGTGTTCCCCGGCCCCTGTGACAGCGTGTTCCCCGGCCCCTGTGACAGCGTGTTCCCCGGCCCCTGTGACAGCGTGTTCCCCG
The DNA here is from genome assembly GCF_047496885.1 of Scyliorhinus torazame. NCBI lineage: Eukaryota > Metazoa > Chordata > Chondrichthyes > Carcharhiniformes > Scyliorhinidae > Scyliorhinus > Scyliorhinus torazame. The sequence goes on from NC_092734.1 coordinate 31,487,732, forward strand.
GCCCCTGTGACAGCGTGTTCCCCGGACCATGTGACAGAGTGTTCCCCGGCCCATGTTACAGTGTGTTCCCCGGCCCATGTGACAGCGTGTCCCCGGCCCATGTCACAGCGTGTTCCCCGGCCCATGTCACAGCGTGTTCCCCGGCCCACGTTACAGCGTGTCCCCGGCCCATGTCACAGCGTGTTCCCCAGTCCAACAACGGTGTTTGACCTGTCAGTCACTGTCCTCTGGAAATAAGTATCTCCCTCCCTAGTTCTAAAAAGATTTCTTCTAAACCTTGCTCGCTGTGTCTTTGCTTTTCCCGCTCCAGCTTGGCATAAATGTTTTCCCTGTGACCTATAAATGGTTTCAAGACGTGGCTTTGTACACGTGAAACGCTACAGAAACGTGATCGGTCGCATGTTCCCTTCCTCCCCAGCCAAAGAAAGGCTTTGTGAGCTGTCCGCAGTCGGAATACTCACTTCTCCAAGATGCTGGCTTTGATTTTCTTATCCGTTTTTGGATGAGCTTCCTGAAAAGCAAACGCAAAGCATCGTACAGGTGAATGGAGTTTGCAGCATTGTTCTTAATCTACCCATTGTTTACATTGACTAATGGCTTATCTGGGGCCAGAGCGAAGCAGCTAAAGGATCGTTGTCAGTGATTCCGGAGTCGTGGGTTACTTAGTCTGCTTAGATTGCCTCAGTACCGAGGCAGTCAGGGACATTAACATAGAACATTACAGCGCAGTTCAGGCCCTTTGACCCTCGATGTTGCGCCGACCTGTGAAACCACTCTAAAGCCCATCTACACTATTCCCTTATCGTCCATATGTCTATCCAATGACCATTTGAATGCCCTTAGTGTTGGCGAGTCCACTACTGTTGCAGGCAGGCCATTCCACGCCCTTACTACTCTCTGAGTAAAGAACCTACCTCTGACATCTGTCTTATATCTATCTCCCCTCAATTTAAAGCTATGTCCCCTCGTGCTAGACATCACCATCCGAGGAAAAAGGCTCTCACTGTCCACCCTATCCAATCCTCTGATCATCTTGTATGCCTCAATTAAGTCACCTCTTAACCTTCTTCTCTCTAACGAAAACCCTCAAGTCCCTCAGCCTTTCCTATTAAGATCTTTCCTCCATACCAGGCAACATTCTGGTAAATCTCCTCTGCACCCTTTCCAATGCTTCCACATCCTTCCTATAATGCGGCGACCAGAATTGCACGCAGTACTCCAAATGCAGCCGCACCAGAGCTTTGTACAGCTGCAACATGACCTCATGGCTCCGAAACTCAATCCCCCTACCAATAAAAGCTAACACACCGTACGCCTTCTTAACAACCCTCTCAACCTGAGTGGCAACTTTCAGGGATCTATGTACATGGACACAGAGATCTCTCTGCTCATCCACACTACCAAGAATCTTACCATTAGCCCAGTACTCAGTCTTCCTGTTATCCCTTCCAAAATGAATCACCTCACACTTTTCTGCATTAAACTCCATTTGCCACCTCTCAGCCCAGCGCTGCAGCTTATCTATGTCCCTCTGTAACTTGTAACATCCTTCCGCACTGTCCACAACGCCACCGACTTTAGTGTCATCTGCAAATTTACTCACCCATCCTTCTACGCCCTCCTCCAGGTCATTTATAAAAATGACAAACAGCAGTGGCCCCAAAACAGATCCTTGTGGCACACCATTAGTAACTGGACTCCAGTCTGAACACTTCCAATCAACCACCACCCTTTGTCTTCTTCCAGCTAGCCAATTTCTGATCCAAACTGCTAATTCTCCCTGAATCCAATGCTTCTGTATTTTCTGCAGTAGCCTACCATGGGGAACCTTTTCAAATGCTTTACTGAAATCCATATACACCACATCAACTGCTTTACCCTCATCCACCTGTTTGGTCACCTTATCAAAGAACTCAATAAGGTTTGTGAGGCACGACCTACCCTTCACAATACCGTGTTGACTATTTCTAATCAAATTATTCCTTTCCAGATGATTATACACCCTACTCTTATAAACCTTTCCAAGATTTTGCCCACAACAGAAGTAAGGCTGACTGGTCTATAGTTACCGGGGTTGTCTCTACTCCCCTTCTTGAACAAGGGGACAACATTTGCTCTACTCCAGTCTTCTGGCACTATTCCTGTAGACAAAGATGACTTAAAAATCAAAGCCAAAGGCTCAGCAACCTCCTCCCTAGCTTCCCAGAGAATCCTAGGATAAATCCCATCCGGCCCAGGGGACTTATCTATTTTCACACTTTCCAGAATTGTTAACACCTCCTCCTTATGAACCTCAAACCCTTCTAGTCTAGTAGCCTGAATCTCAGTATTCTCCTCGACAACATGGTCTTTTTCCTGTGTGAATATGACGAAAAATATTCATTTAGCACCTCTCCTATCTCCTCGGACTCCAAGCACAACTTCCCACTACTATCCTTGACTGGCCCTACTCTTACCCTAGTCATTCTTTTATTCCTGACATATCTATAGAAAGCATTAGGGTTATCCTTGATCCTACCTGCCAAAGACTTCTCATGTCCCCTCCTGGCTCTTCTTAGCTCTCTCTTTAGGTCCTTCCTAGCTAACTTGTAACTCTCGAGCACCCTAACTGAACCTTCATATCTCATCTTTACATAAGCCTCCTTCTTCCTCTTGACAAGTGTTTTGACTGCTTTAGTAAACCACGGTTCCCTTGCTCGACCACTTCCTCCCTGCCTGACAGGTACATACTTATCAAGGACACGCAGTAGCTGTTCCTTGAACAAGCTCCACATTTCCATTGTGCCCATGCCCTGCAGTTTTCCTCTCCATCCGATGCATCCTAAGTCTTGCCTCATCGCATCATAATTGCCTTTCCCCCAGATATAACTCTTGCCCTGCGGTATATACCTATCCCTTTCCATCACTAAAGTAAACGTAATCAAATTGTGGTCACTATCACCAAAGTGCTCACCTACCTCCAAATCTAACACCTGTCCTGGTTCATTACCCAGTACCAAATCCAATACGGCCTTGCCTCTCGTTGGCCTATCTACATACTGTGTCAGGAAACCCTCCTGCACACATTGGACAAAAACGGACCCATCTAAAGTACTCGAACTATAGCGTTTCCAGTCAATATTTGGAAAGTTAAAGTCCCCCATAACAACTACCCTGTTGCTTTTGCTCCTATCCAGAATCATCTTTGCAATCCTTTCCTCTACATCTCTGGAACTTTTCGGAGGCCTATAGAAAACCCCTAACAGGGTTACCTCTCCTTTCCTGTTTCTAACCTCAGCTCATACTACCTCAGTAGACGAGTCCTCATCAAACGTCCTTTCTGCCACCGTAATACTGTCCTTGACTAACAATGTCACCCCTCCCCTTCTTTTACCACCTTCCCTGAGCTTACTGAAATATCTAAACCCCGGCACCATCACTCAGAATTGTGAGTGTGGGCATGGTGCGACAGGTGAGGTGGAGGGGATTTGGGGGGGGGTAGATCGCGGCCGTACACCTGGACACAAAGCAGGACCAGTCACTTGGCTCAGTTTTAAACCACGGCACAGGCCTCGCTGCATTAAGAAACATGGTGGTCAAGAAAGAAACAACCAAATATCCCCCGTTCGCAAACACATATAGACAGCACCCAGGCAAACAAAACATGACCCAAATATCAACTATGTTATTGGGTCAAAGTTTCCACGTCACTGATAAATACAGCGCTGAAGTTGAACTTATGAATCAGAGAATTTACAGCGCAAACGGAGGCCATTTGGCCCATCGAGTCTGCACCAGCCCTTGGAAAGAGCATCCCACTTAAGCCCACACCTCCACCCTATCCCAGTAACCCCACCTACTTATGGAGAACCGTCATTCACCACTCCAAGTGTAGGACAAATAGCGGCCGGATATTCAGGTTGATGGCTGTCCCTCAATTTGAGGTGACGTTTAGAGTTGCGGGTTTCTGCGAGGGATCAGGTGACTGAGCAGGACGATCCTCGACCTGCAGATCCTTGGAATTCAAGAGTACAGAATTCACTTCCTCCTCTTTGCTGCGGATCTGCCTCAGCATTAAGACGCTGTGACTCAAGGTGTGACGCGGTTTGATGGACAAGTTGTCACCCGTCTGAACGATTGGCAGCAAGCTCCTCCCAGTTATCAATGTCAATGCTGCTGTGCTTCAAACAGAGATTCAGAGCATCTCTGAAGCGCTTCCTTCATCCTCCCCTGGAACGGTGGTCATTTGAGATTCCGGAAACGGGACTTGGCGAGGGAGATAGCTTCCGGCCGTCCGGGCACCATGTCCAGTCCATCAAAGTTGATCTTGCAGGAGTTTTGTCTGTGGAACTAGCTTCGGGAAGTACACTAGCCTTTGTTCGATGGCCCGCCCATTGAATGCAAAGGATGCGGCACGAGGAATTGCCCTAGCGCCCTTATGTGTCGCTAATGTTCAGTCCAAGTCTCAATGCAGTACATTGTTGTGATAACAAGCAGTCTGTGCGTTCAGGCTTTTGTTGACTTGTGTGGGTCCTTGTTGTCAAACGCCCGCTGCTGTAGTTCACAGAAGACGGCGATAGGGCAGCTGATCCGGTGTTGGATCTCCGAGTCAATGATGACCTTTTGATAGGGCAGCTGGCGGTGGTTTGGAAGTTCCCAACAGTCACAATATAAACATCAATGATTTGGATGTGGGGCCCAAACATAATATTTCCAAGTTCGAGGATGACACAAAGCTGGGTGGGAATGTGTGTTGTGAGGAAGATGCAAAGCGTTTCAAGGGGGTTTGGGCAGACTTGGTTGTCACAATTTTCCAGTCTCGTCTTCAGCCGGGATCTTGCAGTCCCGCTGAAAGTCAATGGACATTTAGGTTACATCCCCAATGGCAGCACTCCCTCAGTACTGCCCCATGGTGGAGTGCAGCGCTCCCTTGGTAGTGTCCCTTGGTGCAGTGCAGCGCTCCCTTGGTAGTGTCCCTTGGTGCATTGCAGCTTTCCCTCGGTACTGCCCCTTCATGCAGTGCAGCGCTCCCTCAGTACTGCCCCATGGTGGTGTGCAGCACTCCCTCAGTACTGCCCCATGGTGGAGTGCAGCGCTCCCTCGGTAGTGTCCCTTGGTGCAGTGCAGCTTTCCCTCGGTACTGCCCCTTTCTGCAGTGCAGCGCTCCCTCAGTAGTGTCCCTTGCTGCAGTGTAGAGCTCCCACAGTACTGCCCCTTCATGCAGTGCAGCGCTCCCTCAGTACTGCCCCTTGCTGCAGTGCAGAGCTCCCTCAGTACTGCCCCTTGTTGCAGTGCAGAGCTCCCTCAGTACTGCCCCTTGCTGCAGTGCAGAGCTCCCTCAGTACTGCCCCTTGGTGCAGTGCAGCGCTCCCTCAGTACTGCCCCTTGCTGCAGTGCAGAGCTCCCTCAGTACTGCCCCTTGGTGCAGTGCAGAGCTCCCTCAGTACTGCCCCTTGCTGCAGTGCAGTGCTCCCTCAGTACTGCCCCTTGGTGCAGTGCAGAGCTCCCTCAGTACTGCCCCTTGGTGCAGTGCAGCGCTCCCTCAGTACTGCCCCTTGCTGCAGTGCAGCGCTCCCTCACCACTGCACTGTCATTATCAGATATGCAGATCGGTGAGACCATTTCCAGTTGAAAGCATTGTAAAAACATTGGGAACAATGACTAAAATGGTAATTCAACATGAATTAGAATAAACCAGCACAGACTATTCATTGCTTTGATCTCTTGCTCTAACGCCTGGACTTACCTCCGGAATCGCAGTGTCGTGTTGTTGTACTGCCCCCTCCATTATTAACTGCACAGCGTAATCCAAGTTGCCTTTAGTCACAGACAGAACCTGGCGCACCACCACTAGACTGCAGGAGGGAAACATCTCGACAAGCAGCTGGACTCCATCCTCCTCCGTGGCAAAACCTACCTAAAAACAACAGAAAAAGCCAAGCGAAGCACCGCAATGTTAGATCCAGAACAGATGTAGCTCAGGAATATTGGCCAAGACATTCCTCAAAAAAAAAACATCAAATACCAACAAAAAAGAAATCATTCCCGATAATAGAATCTGGATAGGGGTGAGCTCCACTGAGTGACTGGGTCACCACACTTAAACGTTAGGTTACCTAAACGATATAGGTAGGAAGGTCAGAAGGTGGTGGGCTCTGATTGCAAGAATTCAGCGAGTAATCGAGGCTGGCACTTGTAGTACTGAGGGAAGAGCTGCCTTTCTAATGAGAAATTAAACTTGCCCGACTGCCGAGGGGGATCTAAACGATCGAATGGCATAGGAATTAGGAGCAGAAGTCGGCAATTCAGCCCCTCGAGCCTGCTCCGCCCAATCAGATCATGGCTGCATCTCGTCCTGGTCTCAAAACCATCTCCCCACCTGTTCCCTGTATCCCTTAAACCCATTTTTAAAAATCAGAAATATATCTATCTCCCTCTTGAAACCATTTAATGATTCAGATCCCACCACACAATGGAGCAGCGAGTTCCAGAAATTCACCACCCTCTGCGAGAAGTAGTTCCTCCTCATCTCAGTTCTAAATCTACCGCCTCACAACCTATATCTGTGACCTCTCGTTCTAGATTTCCCCACAAGGGGGAACATTTGGTCTACATTTACTTTAGTAATCCCTTTTAGTATTTTATACACCTCGATCAGATCCCCTCTCATCCTTCTAAGCTCCAGCGAGTATAATCTCTCCTCATACGTCAATCCCTTCATCCCCAGAATCAATCTGGTGAACCTCCTCTGAACTGCCTCCAATGCCACCACATCCTTCCTCAAATAAGGAGACCAGAACTGGACACAATACTCCAGATGTGGTCTCACCAACAACCCTGTACAATTGCAACAATACTTCTTTACTTTTATACTCCACCACCCCGTGGCACCTGAACCAATGGTGAAGCTTGGAGTCCAATAGCTAGGTCAGTCAGGAATCTACCTTGAACATCTTGAGGGGATCGCACAACTTTATCCACAGCCCAAGCAGAATAACCGTTAAGCAAAGAACAAAATAAATGGCAATTATTATTTTCAGTATCAACACAAAGTTTTCCATTGTTTAGCGTATGTAACTTCATTTGAATTTAATTCCTGCGGTTCCTAATCCAAGTATCAATCTGTTAAGAGAGAATATGCCTTTTCCAAATCAGAATGTGTTTCAGCAAGAAGGAACCAATCAAACAATGCTCTGAGTTCAGGAGCAAATTTATTAATCATTAAACCAGAGGGAAAATTAATAAAAGTTAAAAGAACATATATGTATTGTTCTCTGCTTTACTTTACCCTCATGGTTTGATCCGTAGTGTTGATCCAAAGAACAAGGCTTGTTGACAAACAAAACTATTTTAGTAACACTATTATCCCCAAGAAACAAACAGTTGATTAATAACACAAACTATTCTTCTCTACATCTAACTCACTACCAGATTAAACTATTATCTATCTCTCTCTATCTTCAGTCTCTTTAGCTAACTCCTCACTCCTGTTGCTACCACCTTCTCCAACCTTCTGTCCCACAAGGCTCAGCATCATCCCTTATATAGTTATGGGACTAGCTCCCTCTAGTGGCTGTCTGTAGCCATTTCATTAACCCTTGCATCACCTTCATGTATGATAATACCACAGGTTAAGTGTCCTTTGATTGTCCTGGTGGTTCAGAATTTTATACGTTGCAGCCGATTTGGATTAGCTGGATTCTGGAGTGTGGTCGTATGTAGATGTTGCAATTATTGTGAGATCTCGGTTCACTGGCAGATTTCTCACAAAGTTTGCTTCCGACCCGATTTAATACACTTATTTCAAAAGAGGGAGAGAGCCCAGCTTTCAGCCTGGTGCTTCTGCCGAAAACTTTCTTGCAATATCTCTGCAGTGGCTGCTGCCTGGCCTGTTGTAATTCACCTATTGTGTATTTCCAAGGGGGTTCGGGATGCGTCGGTCTGGGGCAGCCATTGTTTTAATATCCAGCACTTTGCATTCTTTAGACAGTAACACATTCTGACTAGTCTCTGAATAATAGCAAATGGCTCTCTCTTCACTCCCCACGAGGGTGATGAGTTTGTTTTTTTACCTTCACTTTGTAAGGTAGCCTTAGTTTGTTCGGTCACATTTCAATTTGTAAAATTACTCGTCAGTTTTTTCAAAGACGAAGGGGCATAGCCTCGTGACAATACCAAAAATAGATCAAGCATTATTCAACTCAAAACTCTTTAGTGACAAAAGATTCAATTCCAATTTACAGAACAACGTAATTGCCATTTGCTCAATTTGAGCTTCTTACAGCTAATGGTAACCCGGGGTGGTAGGAAACACACGCTCGTTTTGATGGGGCCGACATTTACGAAATGTTCCTTTGTTGGACTATAAATCGTCAGAGTGCATGACTGACATAATTTCCTCCAACTAAAAATTGGGAAAATAAAAGCCACCATCTCGGACCCCCTGCCACAAATTCTGCTCCTTATCCACCAAATCCATTCCCCTCTCTGGCTGAACAAGACTGTTTGCAACCCTGGTGTCACACCTGTCCTGAAAATCCCCGAACCGGTGCCGGAATGTGGCGACTAGGGGCTTTTCACAGTAACTTCATTTGAAGCCTACTTGTGACAATAAGCGATTTTCATTTCATTTTCATTTCAAAATCAGTCCCAATCACATATCCAGGCCATCAGTTCTCGCTGACCTACATTCGCTCGCAGTTAAGCAATGGCTCAATTGTAAAATTCTCCTCCTTGTTCTCAAATCTGCTCATTGACCCATCCCTCCTTCTCTCTTCAATCTCAAGCGCTCCAAAAATTCTGGCTTCTTACACATCCCCAATTGCCATATTCCAACATTGCTGGCCCATGACTTCAGCTGCTAGGGCTCAAAGCTCAGGAATTCTCTGCATAATTCTCTCTCCTGCTTTAAGAAACTTCTTAAAGCCCGCCTGAGTAATTTGTCCATAAATCTCCTCATGCGGCTTGATGTTAAATTCCGTTCGATAAAACGTCCCGTTTTGCTACCCAGGAATGTTACTATGTTGAGAGGTGCTCCATAAATGCAGCCAGTTGGTGTTTTTACTTCGGCATCACTATGCCAGCAGGTGGAGCTATTGAACCACAAAACTATCTCATCACAGGTTCGCCTAGTGCGACACAGTGGTTAGCACGGCTGCCCCACAGCGTCAGAGACCCGGGTTCGATTCCAGCCTCAGGCGACTGTCTGTGTGGAGTTTGCACTTTAGAACATAGAACATAGAACAATACAGCGCAGTACAGGCCCTTCGGCCCACGATGTTGCACCAAAACAAAAGCCATCTAACCTACACTATGCCATTATCATCCATATGTTTATCCCATAAACTTTTAAATGCCCTCAATGTTGGCGAGTTCACTACTGTAGCAGGTAGGGCATTCCACGGCCTCACTACTCTTTGCGTAAAGAACCTACCTCTGACCTCTGTCCTATATCTATTACCCCTCAGTTTAAAGTTATGTCCCCTCGTGCCAGCCATATCCATCCGCGGGAGAAGGCTCTCACTGTCCACCCTATCCAACCCAGGAGAGAGAATTATGCAGAGAATTCCTGAGCTTTGGGCCCTAGCAGCTGAAGTCATGGGCCAGCAATGCTGGAATATGGAATCGAACCCGGGTCTCTGACGCTGTGGGGCAGCCGTGCTAACCACTGTGTCGCACTAGGCGAACCTGTGATGAGATAGTTTTGTGGTTCAATAGCTCCACCTGCTGGCATAGTGATGCCGAAGTAAAAACACCAACTTTCTCCCCGTGTCTGCGTGGGATTCCTCCGGGTGCTCCGGTTTCCTCCTACAGTCTAAATATGTGCAGGTTATGGGTTTGCCATGATAAACTGCGCCTTAGTGTCCAAAGATGTGCAGGTTAAGTGGGGTTACGGGGATAGGGTGGGGGGAGTGGGCCTAGGTAGGGTGCTCTTTCGGAGGGTCGGTGGGCCGAATGGCCTCCTTCTGCACTGTAGAAATTCTGTGGAACATCACATTTAAAAAAAACATTTGTGTGTGATAAATAAACACAGGCACACACTTTCCCAAAGAGCATTCTCCCTGCTTCCCTTGCAGTTCCATGAAAAGCCAAGGTAACAATAGCCAGATCGCCGATTCCGGATTATGAACCAGGGACCCAAAAGTAAAATGCTGCTGATGCCGGTTGAAATAAACATAGAAGATGCTGGAATCACTCAGCAGACCTGGCTGCAGCTGTGGAGAGTGGCACAGCTTTAGGGGGCGGAATTCTCCCCCTCCACGCCGGGTGGGAGAATCGCCGGGGGCGTCCCACCACACCGCCACGACACCCGCACGCGATTCCCCCCCCCTCCCACCCCCCCAAACCAGCGCCGCGGGAACCACGCCTGGCTGCTCGGAGAATCGCCATTTGCAAAGGTGGGCGGCGATTCTCCGGCCCGGATGGGCCGAGCGGCCGCCCCAACACGACAGGTTCCCGCCGGCGCCGTCCACACCTGGTCGCTGCCGGCGGGAACTGCGCGCGAACGCGAGGGGGGGTGGCCTGTGGAAGGGGGGTTCCTGCACCGGGGGGGGGGGGCCTCCGATGGGATCTGGCCCACGATCGGTGCCCACCAATCGGCGGGCCGGCCTCTCTGAAGGAGGACCTCCTTTCCTCCGCCGCCCCGCAAGATCCATCCGCCATCTTCTTGCGGGGCGGCCTCGGGGAGGACGGCATTGACGCGGCGGCGCTTTTTACGCGGTGCCAAGGTCCAGCGCGCGTAAAATACGCGACGCCGCTCCTAGCCCCCGGGGATGGGAAAATAGGGGGCTGGGAGGGGGCTCCAACGCCGGAGTAAAACACTCCGGTTTTCACTCCGGCGTCGCGACTTTTTCTCCATTTCGGAGAATCGCGCCCAGGGTTTCACGTCGATGAATTTGCATCAACCTGGAATGTTAACTCTGTTCCACTCTCCACAGATGTTGCCAGATCTGCTGAGTGTTTCCAGCATTTTCTGGTTTTGCTAACAACCAGTAACTCTGGCTGGAAGATGTGTGAACATAAAGGGAGGACCGGGCTCAGCTATAATGCCCTCAGTTGACCAGAATGCCAACAGACGGCGGCTACGTGAAATGCATTTGAATGGCTAATGGAACTTCCTCTGAAGGGGATGCTTATTCTGCCTGTTACAAGATCCTGACTCAGCTCCAGCTATGTGAATCAGTTGGGTTCGGTTGCATTCTCTAAACGCTGGCATTAATCACACTGCAACATAGTCAGGCCAGGTCGTTTATAATGTTTAGAATGACAGAAATACTCCAACCAGGAGTGCTGAGACCTGATCAACAGAGCAAGCTGCAATCATCATTGTTTGAGCAGAGTCCATATATAGCATGGGTAAGGCAAGAGATACAGGAGTCAGAAAAATCGGAGGGACTCTATCCCCATCAAGTGCTTTCAGGAATAAGGATGCCTGCCCCTTTAAGAGGAAAATTTGCACTGTCTGTCTTTGACTATCTCCTTCTTGAACCACCTTATAATAAGAATCGAGGGGGCAGCACAGTGGCGCAGTGGTTAACACGGCCGAGGACCCAGGTTCGATCCCCGCCCCGGGTCACTGTCCATAAGGAGTTTGCACATTCTCCCAGTGTCTGCGTGGGTCTCACCCCCACAACCCAAAGATGCACAGGGTAGGTGGATTGGCCACGCTACATTGCCCCTTAGTTGGAAAAAAAAGAATTAAAAAATAACTAGAAGCATCTCATCATAACATCCTGTTAAAAAAAATCCACTGATCCTCTTCGCTAAGTGTATTATTCAGGTTATACATGGGGCACAAACATACCAGATACAGTTTTGCAGAGGTTATTTATAAGTCAGGAGTGCAGCTGTTGCCATGTGAAAAGCTGGATATTTTTAGTGCTACAGGGTCATCGAAGGGCAATAAGCTCGGGTTCAACATCAATGCCGGGCTGGAGCTAGTGCTTGTTCAATTCAACTCATCCAAGACCATAAGACAGAGGAGCAGAATTAGGCCACTCAGCCCATCGAGTCTGCTCCGCCATTCAATTATGGCTGATACGTTTCCCATCCCCATTCTCCTGCCTTCTCCCCATAACCCCTGATCCCCTTATTGATCAAGAACCTATCTATCGCTGTCTTAAAGACACTCGGTGAATTGGCCTCCACAGCCTTCTGCGGCAAAGAGTTCCACAGATTCACCACCCTCTGGCTGAAGAAATTCCTCCTCATCTCTGTTTTAAAGGATCATCCCGTTAGGAGAGACTAGAACCAGAGGACCCAATCTCAGACTATCAGTGGAAACATCCTATCCACGTCCACTCTATCCAGGCCTCTCAGTATGCTGTAGGTTTCAATAAGATCCTCTCTCATCCTTCTCAACTCCATCGTCACAAACCCAGAGACCTCAACCGTTCCTCATACGACAAGTTCTTCATTCCAGGGATCATTCTTGTGAATCTCCTCTGGACCCGTTCCAAGGCCAGCACATCCTTCCTTAGATACGGGGCCCAAAACTGCTCACAATGCTCCAAATGGGGTCTGACCAGAGCCTTATGCAGCCTCAGAAGTACACCCCCTGCCCTTGTATCCTAGCTCTCTTGACATGAAGCTAACATCTAATCACAGAAGCAGCATCTCTAATTGGTTGCTTTATCACAGTCTTCGAAAAAAAGAAATAATTCAGTGGCAAACAATCCCAGGGCCAGATGTTTCCCAGATCCCGTCTCCGCTAATCTTCTGTGTCGTCATCGTCATCGTGTCCCCCCCACCCCCGTGACTCTGTCAGATCTATTTTTAAGGTTTCAGCCTTGGTGACACCAGCTCTTCACACAGTCCTGTCGTCCGACCCATGACTCTGACCATTTTGTTCGTTCTTTACACCATCTGCTTTGGTGGTCTCCTGCAGCAGTTACCCCTTGGAGACAAATGCCCCGTTGTATCTCTTCACCCTCTCGTCTTGCGGATATTAAATGTAGCCCCCCCTCGCCGGTATTTGAATCTCTCAGCAGTGGTGGTAATTGGCTTGGGTCAATACAACAAGCTCCTTTCATAATCTGGAGAGCGGCCTAACCTTTGCTCTGGCTCCCTCTCCTGCCACCGAATTCTTTTCCTGCTCTGTTGATTCCGGCTCCACCTGGTCGCTTCCCTGCTCCTCCTCCTCCGACGACTGCGGCTTGCTGGTTTGAGAGGAGGCCAGAGAAGGAAGATTTTCTGAAAAGATGCAAAGAAAAGTGTAATGAGATGGTATCATCCATCCGTCCACCAATTTTTTTTTTTTTTTTTTAAATTTCGAGTACCCAATTCATTCTTTAAAACAGAGATAGATAGGTTTTTGATCAATAAGGGGATCAGGGGTTATGGGGAGACGGCAGGAGAATGGGAATGAGTAAAATATCAGCCATGATTGAATGGTGGAGCAGACCCGATGGGCGGAGTGGCCTAATTCTGCTCCTATGTCTTATGGTCTTATTTTTTCCAATTAAGGGGCAATTTAGCGTGGCCAATCCACCTATCCTGCACATGTTTGGGTTGTGCGGGTGAAACCCACGCAAACACGGGGAAAACGTGCAAACTCCACACGGACAGTGACCCAGAGCCGGGATCGAACCGGAGACCTCGGCGCCGTGAGGTTGCAGTGCTAACCACTGGGTCGCCGTGCTGCCCATCCGCCCACCTATTTAAGCCTTTCGTTTCCACACGTAATCAGGGGTGTGAACTAGGATCAGCCTCACTGGCCCACTCCCTCACAGCTACATCTTATTGGCTACAGTGAATGCCACAAACACAACAGGCAGGGAAACTACCAATCCCTGAGCAGCAAACATCACAAAGCCGACCAATAAAATCGTTGGAACTTATTATTTTTAAAAATATATATTTTATTCAAAATTTTTGGCCAACCATGACAGTACATTGTGTATCCTTTACACAGTAATATAACAATATAAATAACAATGGCCAGTTTTAAACAAGAAATAAATAATATATAAACAACATCAAATTTAAAAAACAAAACTAAATGGCAACTGCCTTGTCCCAAATAAATACTCTCCAAAAATACAATTCAGCAGTCCAATATACAATTACCTATAACAACAACCTATGCAAATTATACATATACACTAACATCCCTGAGAGTCCTTCTGGTTCCCCCCCCCCCCCCCACCCCCTGGGTTGCTGCTGCTGTCTTCTTCTTTTCCATTCCCTCTATCTTTCTGTGGTTGGAACTTATTTGTAGGAGTAGCCACCTCGACACTGACATCGTCCCGAGGAGTTAGCACAGAAGCACTCCGGCATTTAACCAGAAGCTAGGGGCTGGCCTTTGACACTCTCAGAATCTCAACATTAAAGACAGTAAAAATACTTGCATTTATATAGCGCCTTTCACGATCCTCGGACTTGCTAAAGTCCTTGAAAGCCATTTAATTACATTTGAAGCGGAGTCACTGATGGGATGTAGGACACGCAGTAGTAATAATAATAATAATATTAGTGCCACATGTAGGCTTACATTAACACTGCAATGAAGTTACTGTGAAAAGCCCCTTGTCGCCACACTCCGGCGCCTGTTCGGGTACAAGAGGGAGAATTCAGAATGTCCAATTCACCTAACAAGCATGTCATTCGGGGACTTGTGGGAGGAAACCAGAGCACCCGGAGGAAACCCACGCAGACACACGGAGAACGGGCAGACTCCGCACAGATAGTGACCCAAGCCGGGAATCGAACCTGGGACCCTGGCAGTACTAACCACTGTACTACCGCGCCGCCCGATAAGCAATTTGCAAACAGCATACCACAAGGGGTAGTTGAGGTGAATAGCAAAGATACAGAAGCTGGGTAAATACCCGAGAGAGAAAGCACTACAAGGGTATATTGATAGAGTGAGATGACGTAGGGTGGGAGGAAGCTTGTGTACAGCATAAATGCCAGTACAGTCACTGGACTAGTAATTTAGAGACTCAGAATAATGCTCTGGGACCCATGTTCGAATCACACCGCAGCAGATGGTGAAATTTGAATTCAATTTTTAAAAATATGGAATTAAAAGTCCAACAATAAAATGATTGTCGTAATAAATACCTGGTTCACTAATGTCCTTTAGGGAAGGAAATCTGCCGTCCTTACCTGGTCTGGCCTATATGTGAATCCAGACCACAGCAATGTGGTTGACTCTTAACTTCCCCCTCAAGGGAAATTAAGGATGGACAATAAATGCTGGCACAGCCAGCGATGCCAACAATTCCTGACAGAATAATAAAAGGGATAGACTTGCTGAGTGACATGGCCTGTTTTTGCGTGGGGAATACCACGTTCCTGCGTGGGGAATACCACGTTCCTGCGTGGGGAATACCACGTTCCTGCGTGGGGAATACCATGTTCCTGTGTGGAGAATACCACATTCCTGTGTGGGGAATACCACATTCCTGTGTGGGGAATACCATGTTAAGACTATAAACGACGACTTCCGGGTGCGGCGACAACCAGCTAAGTCGCACGTTTCGGCAGCTCCCGGTGGAACGGACTTTTGGGCTCTTAATAGGAGCCCCAACGGCAATTTTAACGGCAAAAAACACTGTGTGGTAATCCAGAAGGGAATCCCCCCTGGACACGGATGGAAAAAAGAGAGGAAAGTGGCCGGATTGCGGTGGATCCTCTAGAGCAGTGGCCAGGAAGGCAGGCACAAAGCAAGATGGCGTCGGAAGGAGGCAGTTTAATATGGGGCCCTGACCAACAAGAGTTCCTGCGGCGTTGCATGGAAGAACTCAAAAAGGAGATGAAGAAGGAGCTGTTGGCCCCGATATTACAAGCGATTGAGGGGCTAAAGGAGGAGCAAAAGACCCAGGAACAGGAGCTTCGGGTCATGAAGGCAAAGGTTGCTGAGAATGAGGACGACATACAGGGCCTGGTGGTGAAAACGGAGATGCACGAGGCACAACACAAAAGGTGTGTGGAAAGGCTGGAGGTGCTGGAGAATAATGCGAGGAGGAAGAATTTAAGGATTCTTGGTCTTCCCGAAGGTGTAGAAGGGGCGGACGTCGGGGCATATGTGAGCACGATGCTGCACTCGTTAATGGGAGCGGAGGCCCCAACGGGTCCGCTGGAGGTGGAGGGAGCCTATCGAGTTATGGCGCGAAGACCGAGGGCTGGAGAAATTCCTCGAGCCATAGTGGTGAGATTTCTCCGATATAAGGACAGAGAGATGGTCCTCAGATGGGCAAAGAAAACTCGGAGCAGTAGGTGGGAGAACGCGGTGATCCGCATATATCAAGATTGGAGTGCGGAGGTGGCGAGAAGGAGGGCAAGCTTTAATCGGGCCAAGGCGGTGCTGCACAAAAGGAAGATTAAATTTGGAATGCTGCAACCGGCAAGACTGTGGGTCACACATCAAGGGAAACACCACTACTTCGAAACGGCAGATGAGGCGTGGACATTTATTGTCGAGGAGAAACTGGAGTGAGCGGGCCAGAAAAAGAACGTTTGGGACAAAGTGGGGGGGTGAATATGTGGGATGAAGGGGGGGAAAAGAGGGAAGAGATGACTTCCCAAGTTGTTAATCCTGCGACCCTGTAACTTTTCTCTCTTCCCCATGTCGTGGGGGAGGGGGGTGGGGGGGGGGGGGGGGGATGAGGAGCTGGGGGCGCCGGCCATTGGGGGCAGGGCCAAAAGGGAAGCACGGGCTTTGTTCCCGCGCTATGGTAACAGGGAAGCAGGAAGGAGGGGGCCTCGCACAGTGTGAGCCGAGGTCACGGGGAGGGAAGCCGAGGTCGGCCAGAGTTTGCTGACTTCTGGGAGCAACATGGGGGGTGCAATTACGCTAGTTTGGGATCTAACGGGGGGGGGGGGTTAACTGGGTTGCTGCTGCTGGGGAGAAGGGGGAGCTGGTATGGGGGGGGGGGGGTGGGCGGGGGGCCGCTTGGGGGAGATACAGCTACGTGGGAACCGGGTGAGGAGCTGGATTGAAAAAGGAGATGGCTAGTCGTCAAGGGGGAGGGGGGGGTAAAGAGCCCCCCAACCCGGTTGATCACGTGGAATGTGAGAGGGCTGAACGGGCCGATTAAGAGGGCACGGGTACTCGCACACCTAAAGAAACTTAAGGCAGATATGGTTATGCTTCAGGAGACGCATCTGAAGCTGACAGACCAGGTCAGACTACGCAAAGGATGGGTGGGGCAGGTGTTTCATTCGGGGCTAGACGCAAAAAACAGGGGGGTGGCCATACTAGTGGGGAAGCGGGTAATGTTTGAGGCAAAGACTATAGTGGCGGATAGTGGGGGCAGATACGTGATGGTGAGTGGCAAATTGCAAGGGGAGGCGGTGGTATTAGTGAACGTGTATGCCCCGAACTGGGATGATGCCAACTTTATGAGGCGTATGTTAGGACGAATCCCGGACCTAGAAGTGGGGAAGTTGGTAATGGGTGGAGATTTTAATACGGTGCTGGACCCAGGGCTGGACAGATCGAGGTCCAGGACTGGAAGGAGTCCGGCTGCAGCTCGGGTGCTTAAGGACTTTATGGAGCAGATGGGAGGAGTAGACCCCTGGAGATTTAGTAGACCTAGGAGTAAGGAGTTTTCGTTTTTCTCCTATGTCCACAAAGTTTATTCACAAATAGATTTTTTTGTTTTGGGAAGGGCACTGATCCCAAAGGTGATGGGGACAGAGTACACAGCTATAGCCATTTCGGATCATGCTCCACATTGGGTGGACCTGGAGATAGGGGAAGAAAAACAACAGCGTCCACCCTGGAGAATGGACATGGGATTATTGGCAGATGAGGGGGTGTGTTTAAGGGTGAGGGGGTGTATTGAAAGGAACTTGGAACTCAATGATAATGGGGAGGTACAGGTGGGAGTGGTCTGGGAGGCGCTGAAGGCAGTGGTTAGAGGGGAGCTGATATCTATTAGGGCACATAAAGGAAAGCAGGAGGGTAGGGAAAGGGAGCGGTTGTTGAAAGAACTTCTGAGGGTGGACAGACAATATGCGGAGGCACCGGAGGAGGGACTGTACAGGGAAAGGCAAAGGCTACATGTAGAATTTGACTTGTTGACTACGGGTAATGCAGAGGCACAATGGAGGAAGGCACAGGGTGTACAGTACGAATACGGGGAGAAGGCGAGCAGGTTGCTGGCCCACCAACTGAGGAAAAGGAGAGCAGCGAGGGAGATGGGGGGGGGGGTGAGAGATGAGGAGGGAGAGATGGAGCGGGGAGCGGAGAGAGTGAATGGAGTGTTCAAGGCATTTTATGAAAGATTATATGAAGCTCAGCCCCCGGATGGGAAGGAGAGAATGATGTGCTTTCTGGATCAGCTGGAATTTCCTAAGGTGGAGGAGCAGGAGAGGGCGGGACTGGGAGCACAGATTGAGACGGAGGAAGTAGTGAAAGGGATTGGGAGCATGCAGGCGGGGAAGGCCCCGGGACCAGACGGATTCCCAGTTGAATTCTATAGGAAATATATGGACTTGCTGGCCCCGCTACTGATGAGAACCTTTAATGAGGCGCGGGAAAGGGGGCAGCTGCCCCCGACTATGTCAGAGGCAACGATATCGCTCCTCCTAAAGAAGGAAAAAGACCCGCTGCAATGCGGGTCCTACAGGCCCATTTCCCTCCTGAATGTGGACGCTAAGATTCTGGCCAAGGTAATGGCAATGAGGATAGAGGATTGTGTCCCGGGGGTGGTTCATGAGGACCAAACTGGGTTTGTGAAGGGGAGACAGCTGAAATCAAATATACGGAGGCTGCTAGGGGTAATGATGATGCCCCCACCAGAGGGGGAAGCGGAGATAGTGGTGGCGATGGATGCCGAGAAAGCATTTGATAGAGTGGAGTGGGATTATTTGTGAGAGGTGCTGAGGAGATTTGGCTTTGGGGATGGGTGTATCAGGTGGGTACAGTTGCTGTATAGGGCCCCGATGGCGAGCGTGGTCACGAATGGACGGGGGTCTGACTATTTTCGGCTCCATAGAGGGATGAGGCAGGGATGTCCTCTGTCCCAGTTATTGTTTGCACTGGCGACTGAACCCCTGGCCATAGCATTGAGGGGTTCCAGGAAGTGGAGGGGAGTACTCGGGGGAGGGGGGGGGGGGGGGGGGGGGGGAACACCGGGTATCTCTGTATGCGGATGATTTGTTGCTATATGTGGCGGACCCGGCGGAGGGGATGCCAGAGATAATGCGGATACTTGGGGAATTTGGGGATTTTTCAGGGTATAAACTGAACTTGGGGAAAAGTGAGTTGTTTGTGGTGCATCCAGGGGAGCAGAGCAGAGAGATAGAGGATTTACCGTTGAGGAAGGTAACAAGGGACTTCCGGTTCTTGGGGATCCAGATAGCCAAGAATTGGGGTACATTACACAGGCTTAATTTAACGCGGTTGGTGGAACAGATGGAGGAGGACTTTAAGAGATGGGACATGGTGTCCCTGTCATTGGCAGGTAGGGTGCAGGCGGTTAAAATGGTGGTCCTCCCGAGATTCCTTTTTGTGTTTCAGTGCCTCCCGGTGGTGATCACGAAGGCTTTTTTCAAAAGAATCGAGAAGAGTATTATGAGTTTTGTGTGGGCTGGGAAGACCCCGAGAGTGAGGAGGGGATTCTTGCAGCGTAGTAGGGACAGGGGCGGGGCTGGCACTACCGAGCCTAAGTGAGTACTACTGGGCCGCCAATGTTTCAATGGTGTGTAAGTGGATGGGAGAAGGGGAGGGAGCGGCGTGGAAGAGATTGGAGAGGGCGTCCTGCAGGGGGACTAGCCTACAAGCAATGGTGACGGCACCGTTGCCGTTCTCACCAAAGAAATACACCACAAGCCCAGTGGTGGTGGCCACATTGAAAATTTGGGGGCAGTGGAGACGGCATAGGGGAAAGACGGGAGCCTCGGTGCGGTCCCCGATAAGAAACAATTCATAGGTTCGTTCCGGGGAGAATGGATGGGGGATTTGGAGCATGGCAAAGAGCTGGGGTAGTACAACTGAGAGATCTGTTTGTAGATGGGACGTTTGCGAGTCTGGGAGCGCTGACGGAAAAATATGGGTTACCCCAAGGGAATGCATTTCGGTACATGCAATTGAGGGCTTTTGCGAGGCAACAGGTGAGGGAATTCCCGCAGCTCCCGACGCAGGAGGTGCAGGATAGAGTGATCTCAGAGACATGGGTGGGGGATGGTAAGGTGTCGGACATATACAGGGAAATGAGGGACGAGGGGGAGATCATGGTAGATGAGCTGAAAGGGAAATGGGAAGAAGAACTGGGGGAGGAGATTGAGGAGGGGCTGTGGGCTGATGCCCTACGTAGGGTAAACTCATCATCCTCGTGTGCCAGGCTAAGCCTGATACAATTCAAGGTTCTACACAGGGCGCATATGACTGGAGCACGGCTCAGTAAATTTTTTGGGGTAGAGGATAGGTGTGGGAGATGCTCGAGAAGCCCAGCGAATCACACCCACATGTTCTGGTCATGCCCGGCACTACAGGGGTTCTGGGTGGGGGTGGCAAAGGTGCTTTCGAAGGTGGTGGGGGTCCGGGTCGAACCAAGCTGACGGGTTGGCTATATTTGGGGTTGCAGAAGAGCCGGGAGTGCAGGAGGCGAGAGAGGCTGACGTGTTGGCCTTTGCGTCCCTAGTAGCCCGGCGCAGGATATTGTTAATGTGGAAGGAAGCCAAACCTCCGGGTGTGGAGACCTGGATAAACGACATGGCAGGGTTTATAAAGTTAGAACGGATTAAGTTCGTGTTAAGGGGTTCGGCTCAAGGGTACACCAGGCGGTGGCAACCGTTCGTCGATTACCTCACAGATAGATAGAGGGAATGGAAAAGAAGTAGACAACAGCAGCAACCCAGGGGGGAGGGGGGAGGGGGGGAAGGGGGGTGGGGGGGGGGGGAGGAGGAATCAGACGGACTCTCAGGGATGTTACTGTATATGTATACGTATTTGTTATAGGTAATTGTATATTGGATTGTTGGATTGTATTTTTGGAGAGTATTTATTTTGGACAAGGCAGTTGCCATTCAGTTTTGTTTTTGTTTATATATTATTTATTTAATTGTTTAAAACTGGCCACTGTTATTTATATTGCTTTATTGTTGTGTAAAAGAAACACTACGTACTGTTATGTTTGGCCAAAAATCTTGAATAAAATATATATTTTTTAAAACGACAACACTGAAGATTGCAAATCAGGTAACCTTTTCAAAAAGCAAAATGAATCAATAAGCATATTCAACGCGAGTCCACCATTCTAACATTCAGAGCGAGTTTAGTCTTCATGATGGAATAAGGTAGCATTTTTCAGCACAATACTGAGACAGCTAATGTGTCAGCCCCGATTTAGAATCTCCACGGTAACCAACTTGAGGGCAACCAGCTCAGCCCAAATGTTGAACAGTCTCTCTCTCTCTTCCGGATGGCGACTGTATTGGGTATTTTCAACACGATTTATTTCAGATTGCCAGTGTGTATTTTAATAGTTATTCAATGTGGGTGACTTACTATCGTTAAGACCAAACTAAACAACAGCCTTGACCTTTCCTTTGATCCTTCAGACTGTCCTGAGCGATGAAAGACATCTTTCCCCCTTCGCCTCTTGCCCCGTGCTATCTGGACTCCAGACAATCCCCCTTTTCCTCAGGTAGTCCCAGTGTCTCTCTGAGGACACATTTCCACTCAGCCACAAGAGCAGGGATATTCCAGCGTCCCACTTCAAACTTTCGCGGCATATGAACGCCACTGTCAAGTTCCACACTGATCGCCCATCCTAGTTACTGAGAAAAGGCGTTCCGGGTGGTAGCAATAGGCCGCTTTCAAACCCGGGCCAAAACCCTGCAGCTCCCTCACTACACCAGATGGACTGCAGCGGTTCAATAAAGTAGCTCACCACTGCCTCAAGGGCAATTAAGAATGAGCAATAAACGACTTCCGGTGACGGCGGGCGGGAGGCAGCCGCACGTTGGAGGGCTCCCGTTCGGGAACGGCATTGTCGGGGGTTAACGCCCGGTCCTAGGGCCAGCGAAGGCAGTGAAAGTCGGGAGACAGCACAAAGAAGGGAAACGTCGAAGACCAGCAAAAAAAAAAAAAACGTCCGTGAAAAAAGCAGCTGAAAGCCCGTCGGGGAGTGGAAAGGTCACCGCGGGGTCAGTAAAGAAAATGGAGGCTGGAGCACCAGGGGAGGCCGCATTGCTTACGGCTGAAGAAATAACTACAGTGATGGCTGCGGAATTCGAAAGGCAGTTTACAAAATACATGGAGACAATGAGGGAGGTTTTGAGTGTGCTGGTGGAGGAGGCGATTTCCCCGGTGTTGACAGCGGTGGTGAGCGCAGTGGCGGAGGTGCGAGAGCAAGGGGAGGCGCTGAAGGAAGTGGAGGAGACGGTATTGCAGCACGGTGATCAACTTGCCTCGATGGGGAAGGAGATGCGGAAGGTGATGGACATTAACAAGGATCTGCGAGGAAAAATAGAAGACCTGGAAAAGAGATCCAGGCGACAGAATTTGAGGATTGTGGGGCTGCCCGAAGGCGTGGAAGGACCGAGGCCGACTGAGTATTTTGCCGCGATGCTGGCGGAACTATTGGGGGAGGATCCCTCCCGATATGAACTGGATCGGGCTCATCGGTCGTGGAGGCCTGTACCAAAGGCGAGTGAGCCGCCAAGGGCAGTGACTCTGTGCTTCCGTAGGTACAGTGTGAAGGTGGTCCTGAGCTGGGCCAAGCAGAAGCGGGTGGTGCAGTGGGCTGGAGCTGGTATACGTGTATACCAGGACTTTACGGTGGAGCTGGCGAGGAGGCGGGCTGCCTTCAACCGGGTGAAGAGGGCACTGTACATTAGCAAGGTGCGGTGCGGCATTGTATTGAGGGTGACCTACAAGTTCAAAGACTTTTATTTTGGGACGGCGGAAGCAGCGGAGGAGTTTGCGAAGGCAGAAGGACTGTGGCAGAATTGAGAAATGGTCATGTACCGATGTAGCCTCATGACTGTATTTTTTTCTTTTTTGTTTCACTGCGTGCTGGAGTATGGGTTACAGGAGCCAACGTTGTGTATATTTGGACAAGGGAAGGGATGGGACTTTCAGTCAGAATGAGGGTTCTTTGGGGTGTGTATGTGTGTGCGGGGTTTGTGTCCCGGGCCGGGCAAGGGGGAAAGAGACCCGGGCAGGGGCCTCCACACTGGCCAGTTTAAGCAGGCCAGTGAACGGGGGTGAGGTGGGGGGGGGGGGGGGGCTGCAGCCATCAGAGCCTGGCAGAACAGGGTCCGAGGGGTCTAGCCGGGGTGGAAAGTTGGGTGGGGGGGGGGGGGGGGGGGGGGAGGAAGCAAGGTTGGGGGGAAGAGTTTTGCACGAGGAAGTGGAGGGGTGGAGTTGGGGAGGGGGTTTTACAGCTCTTGGGTGTCATTTACGGTACTCTTTTGGAGGCTGGATGGCATTGAGTGTCATCATGGGGGGGGGGGGGGGGGGGGGGGGGGGGGGGAGACTCTATAGGTTAATGGTGGCCTTGGGCGATTCCGGACTCCTTTCTCTTTTTCGCCTTTGTTTTTTTTTTCCACCGTGGGAGGGTTTGTTTTATTTGAGGCAGATATTGACAGTTGGGTGGGGTGGTGGGGGGATGGGATCATTGTTGATGTTAAGAGTATTGACTTTGTATTTGTTACCGTTTGCTGCCTGTTGGTGGGGTGTAAATGGAGAATAAAAACATTTATTTTAAAAAAAGAATGAGCAATAAATGCTGGCCTCACGAGCGACCCACATATCCCACGAACAAATTTCAAAACATTTAAAGCCAACAGTGTTGTGTGGGACTGAAGTCACATGTAGGCCAGACCAGGAGGGCTCCCTTCCCTGAAGGGCGTTCTTGGATGAATTAGGACAAGATTGACAGATTTCACAGCCAATTTAATTTCCTCCTTCACAACTGACCAGATTTTATAGAATCCAATTTTAAAGCTTCTCTGCAGCAAGATGGATTTGAACTCGAATTCTGGGTGACTGGAACCAACACACCATCCTGGCCCACTCCAACCCCAACCCGTTGCTACCAAAGCAACACAGTAATTTCAACATGGCCTTCAACTGCACTTGGCTGCTCCAGTTCCTTTAGTCTTCAGGTCTCACACTGTGCACCACCCCTACCAATATAGGTGGACAATCTGTGATACTCCCAGCTCTATAAGAATGTTAATGAATAAATACCGGCCAGTAATAATTTGGATTTAAATAAATCACTAAGTAGAGGGGCAGAACTGTGATCTAGACTAACGTTTACTGTGAAAATCTCAGGTTTGATCTTGGCTGGGGTTCGTATTGAGTGGTCACTGTACTTCCTGACCTCTGCTTCCTCTCAAATCACTCAAAAAGAACCTAGAATCAAGACCAGAACTTCCATAATTCACGGCAGCTAGTGAGTGGTCACTTCACACAACGTTGTGCATTGATGACAGACATCCCAGGAGAGTTCACAACGGCCGTGCTCTTGTAGAAAATGACAATGCCTGGTCCGCTACTGGGTGGGAATACTGGGTTTCAGTTGCTCACTCTCGTAGGTTAAACGCCTGTGATTCAAGAGAGAATCTAACCATCGCCCGTTTATAGTCAATGGCATGACCATCGCTGAATGCCCCACTGTCAACATCCTGGGGGATACCATTGATCAGAAACTGAGCTGGACCCAGCCATATAAATACTGTGGCTACAAGAGCAGAGGCTGGGAATCCTGGGGTGAGTAACTCACCTCCTGACTCCCCAAAACCTGCCCACCATCTACAAGGCACAAGTCAGGAGTGTGATGGAATGCTCCCCACTTGCCTGGATGAGTGCAGCTCCAACAACACTCAAGAAGCTCAACACCATCCAGGGCAAAGCAGCCCCGCTTGATTGGCACCCCATCCACAAACATCAACTCCCTCCACCACCGACGGAAAGTGGCAGCCGTGTGTACCATCTGCAGGAATTCACCAATGATCTTTTGACAGCACCTTCCAATCCCGCAACGTGTATCATGTAGGAGGACAAGGGCAGCAGATGCGTGGGAACACCGCTAACAGCTGCAAGTTCCCCTCCGAATCACACGTCATTCAGACTTGGAAATATATCAGCCGCTACTTCACTGTTCCTGGGTCAAAATCCTGGAACACTCTCCCTCACAGCACAATGGGTGTACCTACACCACATGGGCCTCAGCGGTTCGAGAACGTGGCTTACCTCCTCAAGGACAGTCAGGGCTGGGCAATAAATGTTGGGCCTAGCCAGTGATGCCCATGTCCAGTGAATGAACATTACCTATCAATAGCCCTTTCTCCATCCTCCTGAAGGTTGACGCGGTATAGGGGAAGATATAAAGGAGGAAGAGAGGAGAATTATAGCCCTCCTATTCCCTTCTGAGCAATAGGCAGGCGAGCAACAGCCAATGCTCCCAAGGGAGAGGGTAGTTACCATCTCTCCCATTGTCCACGCATTCCCGTTACTGTCAGCAAGCTGTGGTTTTGTTGGTTCTGTGCTGGTCAATTTGTGCAGAGGGTCCCATGAACAATCATGAGGTTACTGACCAGCCATCCGGTTCTAGTGGAGAGTTCCTTTGCCGATGTGGAGAGCAGTCTGACGTCAACTTTCTAAATAGTATCCATTATATACAAAAACACCTTTACTCAATTTGATGTAATTGTCACACACAAATTAGCTCTGTGTTTAAACCCACATGTTGATGTAAAACTTGGTCATGTAGGCATTGCAGAATGTAGGTCACCCAGAACTTACAAGATTGTTAAGTCGTGAGTAACGGGGATTTCAAAAATGCAGCCTTTTGAATACTCCCACATTTGGCTTCATAAACATTCCTTTCATTTTTGTTGTCACAGGAAAAGCATTCATTTTAAATGTCACCATACTCTCGCTTCCATACAAATCCATTCATGTGATAAAATGGCCATAAACATGATTGATGGTAAAACTGCTTTGAGTAATTACTGTTGGTGTTTACACCCCTGCGTATAAACCATATTTACCACAGCCTTTCTGTCTGCTTCTCCTCCCCCACCCTCTCTTCTCCTCCCCCACCCTCTCTGCACGCACGCAAAGCACCTGCCCTTACAGGAATGGGATCCAGAATATAACATCTCCCATTCTCCAGCAGAGGCACAGGTGTAATAATGACACCTTGTCACGATGAGCTGAATCAGCCCAGTCCAGGGATTGAAATTTTGAGCTTCTGGCCTGCTGAACTTAACCTGTATCACAGAATTTGTGAGATGCAGGAGGCCATTCGGCCCACCATGTCTGCGCCAGCTCTCCAAATGAGCATCAACTTGCTGCCATTCTCCTGCCTTTTCCTCAAACCTCTGCACATTCGAGTAATCTCCTCGCTCGCTCCTGAACGCCTCGATCGAACCCGCATCCACCACACTCCCAGGCCGCACATCCCAGACCCCAGCCACTCGCTGTGTGAAAACCCCTTTTCCTCACGTCACATTTGCTTCTTTTGCAATTCACTTTGCGCCCTCGCGTTGTTGATCCTTTTCCGGGCGGGAACCGTTTCCCCCTGTCCACTCTGTTCAGCACTCCCCCCCACCCCCCCCCACTCTGTTCAGCACTCCTTCCCCCCTCGCCGCCCCCCCGCAGGGAACAATCCCAACCTGTACTGTCACGTTTCTATGGCAACCCCAGCCGACACCCTTGTCTTACCTTTGTTACGAGCTTCTATCAAACGCGCTGCCAAATCAAACATCATCTCGCAGATAGTGACACTGAAAAATAAACGGGTCCTTTTTAATCTGCCGTCTGTTCAGAAAGGTACTAATTCTTCTTTGTGAACCACTTGCCCGGTGATCACATTTATCATCCAAGTGGCTGAGCTACACAGAGCAGCAAGCCTCCCAGTTTGATCGCTGTGCAGATAATGAAATGAAAATGAAAATCGCTTATTGTCACAAGTAGGCTTCAAATGAAGTTACTGTGAAAAGCCCCTAGTCGCCACATTCCGCCGCCTGTTCGGGAGGCTGGTACGGGAATCGAACCGTGCTGCTGGCCTGCCTTGGTCTGCTTTCAAAGCCAGCGATTTAGCCCAGTGTGCTAAACCAGCCCCTAATGACAGTCAGGTATCAATAAACGTCACAGAATAAGCCAGTATAGACAAGGTGTGCAGGTGTACCAACTCAGAGTGGGGTAGCAACCAACTCCACTGGGAAACCAGGAACCGATGAGCATCCTGACTGACAGGTGCCAAAAAGGAGGGCGAGTGAGACAAATTGTAATGGAAAAACTTGGTGTTGCTAGGAGACAGTAGTGGTTGCTCTATATCGTCCCGTACCAGCCTCCCCGAACAGGCACCGGAATGTGGTGACTAGGGGCTTTTCACAGTAACTTCATTGAAGCCTACTTGTGAGAATAAGCGATTTTCATTTCATTCATCTGCTAGGCAAAGGGACTAAAATTGAGATCAATCTTCCAGATGAAGCCAAGACGACATCTTGTACAAAGACAGCGGAATTTGGTGCTCTGTAGGATGAATACATGCTCTCGGTGAGACCTATTAGATCTGGAACCATTCCCCATCACGTCTGGATAGGACGTAGTTGCTTTTCATCTCACCCAATCACAGACTTTATGTCATCCTGAATATGTGAACAGTTCCCACCAATACCTTTGATTTGATCATGAATAAATTGTGAGTAACAATCATCCCTAAATGACACCACACCGCTATTAATTGGGCGGCACCGTCGCACAGCGGTTAGCACTGTTGCTTCACAGTGCCAGAGTTTCACGTTCAATTCCCGGCTTGGGTCACTGTCTGTGCGGAGTCTGCACATTCTCCCCGTGTCTCCGTGGGTTTCTTCCGGGTGCTCCGGTTTCCTCCCACAAGTCCCGAAAGACGCGCTTGTCAGGTGAATTGGACATTCTGAATTCTCCCTGTGTGTACCCGAACAGGCGCCAGAAGGTGGCGACTAGGGGATTTTCACAGTAACTTCATTGCAGTGTTAATGTAAGCCTACTTGTGACAATAAAGATTATTAATTGCAATCTTCTTTCTGCATGGCAGTCACCCATTCTTCATTTGCCATAAGGTATTTCTCTCAATTTCACTGGGCACCCTCTCTCTCTCTCTCATTAGGTGTGGGGAACTGGACTAACGCTATCCACAAAGCTAGTCATTTTCTCACAAAAGTCCACCAGGTTCAAGAGACGTGGCTGTCTTTTTTGGGAGCCGTGTTAAAGGGTGTTTTATAACCCCTTCCCTGTTTGGGTTGTCCATCCTGGACCAGATGGACTACACCCCAGGGACCTAAAGGAGATAGCTGAGGAAATTGTCGAGGCATTAGTGATGATCTTTCAGGAATCACTGGAGGCAGGAAGGGTCCCAGAGGACTGGAAGGTGGCGAATGTAACACCACTGTTTAAGAAGGGAGGGAGGCAGAAGACAGCAAATTATAGGCCGGTTAGCCTGACTTCGGTCATTGGTAAGATTTTAGAGTCTGTTATTAAAGATGAGATCGCGAAGCACTTGGAAGTGTATGATAAAATAGGACTGAGTCAGCACGGCTTTGTCAAAGGGGGTCTTTTCTGATAAATCTGTTAGAGTTCTTTGAGGAGGTAACAAGCAAGTTAGACAAAGGAGAATCAATGGATGTTATTTATTTAGATTTCCAGAAGGGCTTTGACAAGGTGCCGCATAGGAGACTGTTAAATAAGTTAAAAGCCCATGGTGTTCAGGGTAAGATCCTGGCATGGATAGAGGATTGGCTGACAGGCAGAAGGCAAAGAGTGGGGATAAAGGGCTCTTTTTCAGGATGGCAGCCGGTGACTAGTGGTGTGCCTCAGGGGTCTGTGCTGGGACCACAACTTTTCACAATATACATTAATGATCTGGAAGAAGGTACTGAAGGCACTGTTGCTAAGTTTGCAGATGATTCAAAGATCTGTAAAGGGACAGGTAGTATTGAGGAAACAAGGGGGCTGCAGAAGGACTTGGACAAGCTAGGCGAGTGGGCAATGAAGTGGCAAATGAAATACAATGTGGGAAATGAGAGGTCATGCACTTTGGAAGGAGGAATCTAGGCATGGACTATTTTCTAAATGGGGAAATGCTTCAGAAAGCAGAAGCACTAAGGGACTTGGGAGTCCTTGTTCACGATTCTCTTAAGGTTAATATGCAGGTTCAGTCAGCAGTGAAGAAGGCAAATGCAATGTTAGCATTCATGTCGAGAGGGCTAGAATACAAGAGCAGGGATGTACTTCTGAGGCTGTATAAGGCTCTGGTCAGACCCCATTTGGATTATTGTGAGCAATTTTGGGCCCCATATCTAAGGAAGGATGTGCTGGCCTTGGAAAGGGCCCAGAGGAGGTTCACAAGAATGATCCCTGGAATGAAGAACTTGTCGTATGAGGAACGTTTGAGGACTCTGGGTCTGTACTCGTTGGAGTTTAGAAGGATGAGAGAGGATCTTATTGAAACGCACAAGATACTGCGAGGCCTGGATAGAGTGTAAGTTGAGAGGATGTTTCCACTTGTAGGAAAAACTAGAACCAGAGGACACCATCTCAGATTAAAGGGACGATCCTTTAAAACAAAGATGAGGAGGAATTTTTTCAGCCAGAGGGTGGTGAATCTGTGGAACTCTTTGCCGCAGAAGGCTGTGGAGGCCAATTCACCGAGTGTCTTTAAGACAGAGATAGATAGGTTCTTCATTAATAAGGGGATCAGGGGTTATGGGGAGAAGGCAGGAGCATGGGGATGAGAAAATATCAGCCATGATTGAATGGCGGAGCAGACTCGATGGGCCGAGTGACCTAATTCTGCTCCTATGTCTTATGGTCATACATTGGGAATATCTCCCAATGATCCATTCTAGTTACATGCCTATAACTGAAGTCAAACTGCCGGGCTTATAATTTACAGGTACGAACTTGCTGTCTGTTTTCAATATTGATCCACTATTTCTGAGGCAAGGGTGCTGTACATTCTTAATGCTTCCCTCACAGATTGGTGGACAAAGGCACTATCTCTTCTGGTACGGGGGTAAACGTATCAGAAGGTAAACAGTTGCATCTTTTTTTCATGACGAGTTCATCATTCCAGCCAGTGGACAGTGCAGGGGAAAAATAAATGCATCCCTGTCTAAAAGAGCGGCCATTGGAAAATGCCTGTCCACGGAATGGTTTTGGCTGTGAGGATAAGTTGCCAAAACGTGCTGCTAGCATATGAAGAATCAGCACGCTTGTTCCAAATGTCAAAACGTTAACACAGACATCGTTGCTTTACATCCCCGAGATCTTCTCGGTATGAAATATTAGACAATTCAGCTTTTCATCCCATTAATACTACTACCATCGAGAAGGAAAAGGGCAGCAGATACCTGGGAACACCAACACCTGGAGGTCGCCCTCCAAGTCACTCACCATCCTGACTTGGAAATATATCCTTCACTGTCGCTAGGTCAAAATCCTGGAACTCCCTCCCTAACAGCACTGTGAGTGTACCTACATCTCAGGGACTGCAGCGATTTAAGGCGGCGGCCCATCACCACCTTTTCGCAAGGGCAATTATGGATGGGCAATAAACATTGGCCAAACCAGCGACACTCCCATCCCGTAAATTATTTTGTTTTTAAAAAAAAGAGGTTCGACAGGATTCCTCCCAAATGCCAGCATTTTTAGCACATCACCCAACTACCTGCAAGTGCAAGAGACTTCCCACCTGCTTATCTCTGCAAAGCCTGGGATGTAGGCCGCCATCATCTCCACAAACATTTCCACGTCGAAGTTCTCCTCAGACGAGTCTGAAGATCCAAGTTCCTCCAGTACACCGGTGATATAGGAAAGTATCACCTCATCCATCACACTGTAGGGGCAGCAACACGACATTGACAGAATTGTCCTACCATGGCACAACGGGAAGTCCAAAACATTGTGGATAATTGAATATACAAGCTATTTTGCAGTAACTTAACAGTGTTGTTCTGTCAGATCATTTGAATACCCTCACCTTGATTATAAAGTACAAATGTCCAAAGTCTTTCAGACACTAACTTAATTCTGAGATTGTAAAATTCACCAACAGCCATTGATTCCCTCACACTTGAAGCTAAATTATTTCTTACACAGGTTTAT